>NC_057808.1:515704453-516054718 GCF_018294505.1 Triticum aestivum | reverse complement strand
CGGGGTGGATGGGGTTGATGATCAAGCTGGAACCTAGAAAACATCAGCGACTCTCAACAAAACTCTCTCAAGGAGACCCCTGTTCTCAGCTCTTGCTTGTTAGGGGATCTTGAAGTTTAGACTGTTCCATTGTGCCTAGAAGAACGATACCACACGAATCAACATGTCCCCTCACAAATATGATGTCAGTATGCCAGACAACAAAAACCCTAGCCAGGACAGCTCTCTTAGCAATAGAGAAATATGACACGAGCAGTTGACACACCTCAAGGAATGAATAAGAGCCATCAGACATTACACACTCTAGTGACGACAACCATACCCAAAATAGAATTCCACGACAAATAGCAGAAACTCCTACTAGAGTGCCACCCGCACTAGAAAAACACGACGTGCAAAGAGCAAACCATGCAACACAGTGAACAAAAGAACACCGACGAAAACGCACCTGACCCCAAAGAGCACACAAGGAAGTGGTGACACCCGGGGAGTTGGCACCACTTGATGACACCTTGGCACCACTTCTCCGTTTCTTTCTTTTTTTTCCTTTTTGCGCAATTCATCCTCCTCCGTTTCGTTCATGTGGACACTTACCCTTGACAGAGAAGGACATGCCGCGTACGCTGATTATAAATAAAAATCATATGCCTTTGAAAAGAAAATCATACTACATGTGAACACATATCGACATGTGGCGCTCGCCGAGCTGGCACCACACGATGACGCCTACGGAACTTCAGGGCACCCCTCATCCGCTTCGTTCATGTGAACACTTACCCTCGAGAGAGAGACGCGCCGCTTACGCCGATCATAAACAAAAATCATTCATCCTTCAAAAAGATAATATCATGCATGTGAACACATACACCCGAGAGAGATAGCGAGACGAGCGCGTACGCCAGATCATGGAAAGATAACCGGACGGAGACCCGTCCCATACCGTACGGTCGTTCGTCATTTTGGCCGTTTATTATGGCATCGCCCTGCCGTCTTCTCCACACCACAGAGCACATACACACGCTGGAACAAACGTACGCACTCCTCTACCGTGCGCGCTCTTTTTCAGTACACACGTATAGAAGCAGAATGTTTTATCCTCCATTTCAGAAAAAAAGAATGTTTTATCTCTCTCCCGTGCTAGCACGCTTGCTTCCACTCGATCTGTGCGGCCTATAAATTGCCGTCAGCCGAACCTCCTGAACTCAACTCATTGTCTAGCGTGAGAAGATAAGCAGTAGTAGTACGAGTGACAAACACACACCGCGGTAGCTACTCGGAGTAACAGTTGTTTGTTCGTTTTGAGCTAGCTAGCAATGGCGGTTGCCAGTGTAATCGCTTGTTGCTCCCTGGTCATCATGGCCCTCATGGCCGCGGCGGCGACGGCGGGGTCCGTGCCGGCGGTGTACGTGTTTGGGGACTCGCTGGCCGACGTCGGGAACAACAACCACCTGCTGACGCTGCTCAAGGCGGACTTCTCGCACAACGGCATGGACTACGCGGGCGGCAAGGCCACCGGCCGCTTCAGCAACGGCAAGAACTCGGCAGACTTCCTCGGTGCGTTGCATACTCATTTTACCATCCATTCTTTCTTTGCCTGTTGCTACGGCCCGAGCTAGGTTAGTTAGGTTGTAAACAAAATCGTTATCAGATTTATAGATTACGTAAATGATATAGGTTCGATCCACAAGTTCTTCTGCTTATGCAAAAGAAGGAAGAAGAAGAGGAAGAAATCTACACTAATCCCAGCTACGTTGCATTCACGGGCAAGATAATTTAGTATTTTAGGCGGTCCATATTCGTCACTCACAATTTGACTTGAGAACAACTTTTCACTATATATGAATATATCCAAGTTGTAGCAACTGTGACTTGGCCAGCTCGAGAAGGCATTGACTGATAGAGAACTTCAACTTCACTGCATCCAGTTCTTTTGGCTGATTCTCCAGAATCTTGAGAATCGGGTCTTCCCTCAGCTTCTTCCAAAATCTTGAACTCATATTTTCTTTTACAATCCTAACTAGTTAGGATGTAAATAACTAGGATTGTGAAAAAATATAGGTTCAAGATTCTGGGGTAAGCTGGATGGAGGGTCGATTTTCAAGATTTTGGGAGAATCGGTGAAAAGAACTGGGCCATAGTAGTACACTATATACCTAGAGATTTGGCGGCCATATATAAGAAATTATGTATTCTTGTAGACGTATCGTTGTTATCTTGGGCATGTCTTTCAACCCAACCAAAGAATGCAACGTAGTTGTCCCGAGCTAGCAATTGGCGAGTGAAGTCAAAGTTGTTCCCATGCAATATCTCCCTATCGAGGGACCATACCGACGTGTAGTAGTGTACGTTCTCACGGTTCTAGTCCGGAGGACTGCAGCTGGTTTTGATGTTGATGGATGAATTTCATTACATGTAACGTATGCTGATTGTGAGTTTGTGATTGATATATACTCACTACTATGTATGCATGCAGCCGACAAGCTCGGGCTGGCGACCTCGCCACCGTACCTGGCCCTGTCCTCCAGCAGCAACGCCAACTACGTGAACGGCGTCAGCTTCGCTTCCGGCGGCGCAGGAGTCTCCAACGCCACGAACAAGAACCAGTGCATCACCTTCGACAAGCAGATCGAGTACTACTCCGGCGTGTACTCCTCCCTGGCGCGCAGCCTCGGGCAGGCCCAGGCCGCGACCCACCTGGCCAGGTCCATCTTCGCCATCACCATCGGCAGCAACGACATCATCCACTACGCCAAGGCCAACAACGCCGCCACCCCTTCCCAGCAGCAGCAGTACGTCGACGCGCTCATCCAGTCCCTCTCCGGCCAGCTGCAGAGCCTCTACAACCTCGGCGCGCGCAAGGTGCTGTTCCTCGGCACTGGGCCCGTGGGCTGCACCCCGTCGCTGCGGGAGATGAGCTCCGCAAAGGTCTGCAGCGCCGTGGCCAACGCCATGGCCGTGCAGTACAACAAGGCGGCCGAGGGCGTGCTGAGCGGCATGGCCGCGAAGTACACGGACCTGCACTACGCGCTCTTCGACTCCTCCGCCGCGCTGCTCCGGTACATCGACCGGCCGGCGGAGTACGGGTTTGTCGAGGCCAAGGCGGCGTGCTGCGGCCTCGGGGACATGAACGCCAAGATCGCCTGCACCCCGCTCAGCAGCTACTGCGCCAACAGGTCGGACCACGTCTTCTGGGACTTCTACCACCCCACGGAGGCCACCGCGCAGAAGCTCACCGCCACCGCCTTCGACGGATCCGCGCCCTTCATCTTTCCGATCAACGTCAGGCAGCTCAGCGCCATATAGAATTGTACGTAGACCACTAGCTAGATTCATCATCCGCGCTAAATACGGATTGTGTCCACATGTACGAAATGTATAGAAAAAAAATCAAATATATACGGGAGCTGCTGCCTATTGACCAGTTGCCTGAAAATTGTCACGTGCACTTTTTTTAAAGAAACTTCCAATCTGTTCATCTTCAATCTTAACGGTACAAAGAACACTAAAAGTAATAAAAATTACAACCAGATCCGTGAACCACCTAGCGACGATTACAAGCACTGGAGCAAGCTGAAGGCGCGCTGCCGTCATCGCACCTCCCTCACCGAAGCCAGGCAAACCTCGCTGTAGTAAACAGTAGGGAAGTCGTCGTACTAAGGCCTCATAGGACCACCGCACTAGAGCAACAACCATCGCCGATGAATAAAGTCGTAGAACAGAAGGATCAAACATGTAAATACCCAAACGAAGATGAATGAAGACCAGATCCAAACAAATCCACCAAAGACCAGCACTGATCGAATCCCGTGGGGTCCAATAAAGACACACCTGCACACGTCCACTGAAGACGCTAGATGCACCATTGGGACGCCGCCACATAGCCCCAACCAAGACACTGAATCTAACAAGAACAAGAACGGGGTCCCTCCCGCCGGCGGGGGGCCGAGATCCTCCGCATCTCCATGGCCTAGAGGCCGTCAGAGATGGCGCAGACCGGTGGCGGCGCTGACGGGAGGAGAAGAAAAGGCTAAAGTGGAGGTGGAAAGAGAAAGTTAATTGTTATGTGCACTTTAAGCCTTAATTTGGTCAACGTCTAATCATCACCATCTCTATTCATTTTTTTTGCAAGGAAAAATAGTTTTTGTTTCATATGGATTTACAAGGAATCTGACCATTTGAGTTACGCTTAGTCTATGATACCTTTTGTCCTACCCTCCACTGGCAGCAGAGTCCATAAGGAAACTAAGAGATATTAAGGCATCCTTTTAATAGAGAATCGAAACAAAATATTAACACATAGCGAATACATGAACTCATCAAACTACGGTAATCACCGGAATGAACACATTTCTTGAGAATGAAACACTTACAACCGAACACCGGGAAGTACTTGAGGTTGGGCTTGTTACCGGTAAGTATCTCATATGTCATATGGAGTCTTGTTCAAGCCTTTGCGGAGGTGGAGCCGATTGGAAGCATGACATACGGTGTTGATGGCTTCGGCCCAAAAGTTGTACGGAGATTTGAATTTCGCCATGATTGCTTGTATCTGCGTTTTTTTTTCAAAGATGAGAGGATGATGCAGCACAACAACCGTAAGTATTTCCCTCAGTTATGAAACCAAGGTATCAATCCAGTAGGAGGATCCACCAAACTATGTAAGCAGTACCTTCACACAAATAACAAAAACTTGCAACCCGACGCGTAAGAGGGGTTGTCAATCCCTCCTCGGTATTGAGATAGATTAAATATTATAAGTTTGGATAAATAGATCTGATCAAAACACAAAATAAAATAAAGAAAGAAAAAATGCAACGAGGTATTTTTGGGTTTTTGGATAAATAGATCGGAAGCAATATGATAGAAAATAGACCCGGGGGCCGTAGATTTCACTAGAGGCTTCTCTCGAGAAAATAGCATATTGTGGGTAAACAAATTATTGTTGGGCAATTGATAGAAAAGCAAATAATTATGACGATATCCAAGGCAATGATCATGTATATAGGCATCACGTCCAAGATTAGTAGAGCGGAATGATTCTGCATCTACTACTATTACTCTGCACATCGACCGCTATCCAGCATGTATCTAGTGTATTAAGTTCATGGAGAAACTGAGTAATGCAATAAGAACAACGACATGATGTACACAAGATCTATTCATGTAGGAATAGACCCCATCTTTTTATCCTTAATGGCAACGATACATGCGTGTCAATTGTCCTTCTGTCACTGAGATTGAGCACCGCAAGATCGAACCCATCACAAAGCACCTCTTCCCATGGCAAGAAAAAATCGTTTCGGAGAAGAAATACGAGGCTATAACAATCATGCATATAAGAGTTCAACAAAGACTCCAATAATATTCATAGGTAGATCTGATCATAAACTCGCAATTCATCGGATCCCAACAAACACGCCGCAAAAAAGTTATATCAAATAGATCTCCAAGGAGAACATTGTATTGAAGATCAAAAAGAGAGAAGAAGCCATCTAGCTACTGCCTACGGACCCGTAGGTCTGTGGTAAACTACTGACACATTATCGGAGGAGCACCAATGAGGATGATGAACCCCTCCGTGATCGTTTCCCCCTCCGGCAAGGTGCCGGAAAAGGGCTCTAGATTGGATCTCGTGGTTCTGGAACTTGCGGCGGTGGAAACTCTGATCTCCCGACTCCCCTAGGGTTTCTGGAATATTTGGTTATTTATAGAGCTGAGAGGCGGTGGAGAGGGGGCGTATGGGCCCCACTACCCACCAGGGCGCGCCAGGGGCCTCTGGCGCACCCTGGTTCCTTGTGGGCCCCACGGGCCTGTCCTCTGTTACTTCCTTGGCTCCCAAGTTGTCTTATGGGCAGAAAAAAATCTTCAAAAAGTTTCGTGGCATTTGGACTTCGTTCGGTACTGATATTCTGCGAAGTAAAAAACAAGCAAAAAACAACAACTGACACTGGGCACTATGTCAATAGGTTAGTCCCAAAAAATGATACAAAGTTGCTATAAAATGAATACAAAACATCCAAGATTGATAATATAACAACATGGAACAATAAAAAATTATAGATACGTTGGAGACATATCACGCCATCATGGTCCTTGCCGCATCCATCGACGTTCGGTTCTTCCTCTCCGCCACACCATTTTGTTGAGGGTTATAGGGTGCGGCATATTGGTGCTTGATCCCCTCATCACTAAGAAACTCATCTAATGTGTAGTTCTTGAACTCGGTGCCGTTGTCACTTCTAATCATCAATATCTTTGCTTCATGTTGACGTTGAGCTTCATTAGCAAAGTCGAAGACGGTTTGTTGAGTCTCACTCTTCCTCTTGAAGAAGTACACCCATGTGTATCTTGAGTAATCATCTGCAATCACCAAGCAATACTTTCTTCCCCCAAGACTATCAAAGGATGGAGGACCAAAGAGATCCATGTGAAGGAGCTCCAAGGGCCTCTTCGAGTAGATGATAGTCGTGGGTTGGTGAGCCATTTCATGAAGCTTTCCTTTGATACAAGCACTACAGGCACGGTCTTTGGCAAAACTCACATTTGTTAGTCCACGAACGTGGTGCCCCTTGAGGAGACTTTGCAAAGACATCCTATTGACATGGGCTAGTCGGCGATGCCAAAGCCATCCCACATCAATTTTAGCCATTAGGCAAGTCGCAATATTAGTGGGTCGCTCCGAAAAGTTCACCACATAGAGACCGTTCTCCACATGCCCAACAAAAGCTACTTTAAGAGTCTTGCTCCACAAAAGGGCCACGGTATCAAGATCAAAGAATGTTGCAAAGCCCATAAGTGCAAGTTGATGAACGGAAAGTAAATTTTATGCAAGGGACTCGACAAGCATGACCTTGCCAATAGATAAATCTTGAGAGATGACCACCTTGCCAAGTCCCAATACCTTAGATGTTGAAGCATCACCGAATTGGAAATGGGTGAGCATAGATGGAATTGGATGCACATCCACCACAAAGTCCTTGCTCCCGGTCATATGATTTGTTGCTCCACTATCAAGCAACCATGACACTCCACCGGAAGCAAACTCCTACAAGAGATCAATGCTTGGATTTAGCACTACAAAAAAACCCACTTCCGTGATGATACATGTTTGTCACAGTAGATCACGTTTTCTGTCATGCATGTACATCCATGATGATTTTATGACAAGATCAAGATAGTCATACCTATGCTGTCGTAGAAGTGTTCCATGACATTACCAAAATTATCATCACGGAAGTGTCCACTTCCATGATAATAAATCACGCGTCATAGAAGTGCTTTCGTCAAGGGTGATTGACACGTGGCATCCACCGTAACGGGTCGCCGTTAAGCTATCGGGTTCTGGTTTGGATCCGATAACCCGTTAACAGTTGGGACCAATGAGGATTTTCCACGTGTAAAATTATCATTGGCTATAGCAACCACGTGTCAGCACCGCGAAAGGACGGATGTCAACCGCCCAATGGACAGGAGGCGCCTATGATACGTCGACACGTGGCAAGGCCCAACAGCGACCCATTTAGGTTAAAAAGGCTGGCCCAGTCAAAATTAGCAGGCTGGCCCATTAACGGCCTGCTTGCAGACGGCCCATTCGCAGTTAAGGCCCGTACGGGTAGTGTCAAATCGGCCCGCCAATGGCCCGTTCTAAACTTGTCATCATCGCGGCCCATGGTCACTTCTGGCCCATTAACAGTCCGCTAAGTATCTGGGCCAAATTACGACCCGGTGTGTTTCCGGCCTGTTAAAGGTCTTGCTTCATTTGGGCCCATTTATTGGCCATTGAAACTTTCGGCCCATGAACGACCGTGAAGGATTTGGGTCATATTCGGCCATGTCTGACACTCGGCCTGTTAGAGGCCCACTGTAGATTTGGGCCACTTCCAGCCTGTTGTAATTTTTGGCCTGTTAACGTCGGACGGAATCCATGGGCCATATGTGGCCCAACGTCACATCGGGCCTATTAACGGCCCATATAAAATTGATACTAATCAAGCCCGACCGAACTTCCGGCCTGTTAAAGGCCCGTGTATTAGGTCAGTGCATTTACGGCCTGTCTGAATTTCGGCCTGTGAACGATTCGCATTGTAAATGGGCCACCACGAGCTGAGATACATTTCGGCCTGCTAATGACCAGTGGGTTATTTGGCACAATCAGGGCCCAATCTCACTTTCGGCCTATTAAAGGCCCATGTGATTTATGGGCTCGAGATATTTACACATGTTAACGACCTATTGTTACCGAGGGCCCAAATTATGTTTAGGCCTGTTAAAGGCCCACTAGGGGCACATGCCTACCAAAAATATAAAAGCTTATACTGATTTAGGCCCAGATATTTTTAGTGGGCTAAATGCAAATGACGGCCCATAATCGTTTTAGCCCAATTGGAATGGGCCTGACGAATGTTGGCACGTTGGGCTCCTACGAAGCTTTCGGCCGAATACATTACTAAGATAAACCTACACTATACAAAAATAGCGTCGTAATTTCTACAGCCTTTGGCAGCACGATAAATGTTGTATCACAACAAAATAAATTCTAGCCATACAACAAAAGGCCTGTTGGCATAAAGTTTACAATCCTTATAGGCAAAAGCACCATTAGATGTATAGAAGCACAGATCATTTGACCTGAGTGCTAATGTTTCAGGCTGCAGAATCTGATGGAGCAGCATGATCTTCCACTTTTTTCCGCCATTGCTCTTGAACAACGAAGCGAATGTCTGATAGTCTGGTTTCAAAACCATTCATATCTTGACGACATTTGTCAACCACTATTCTTGTTTCCGAAACGATGTCCATTAGGGATTGGACTTGTGTCTGGAGCACAGATATATCACTCCGTCTAGCCGAAAGATTTTGTTCAGTAGGCGATTTGGACGAGGTTACCTTGACAACCAACCCAGAATTACACAGGAAGGTGTTTTTGCACTGTTAGTGGAGAGATACTGACACACTGCAGCAAGAGGTGATATTGTGCCTATGGTAGCCTCATCACCTTCAGGTGGTTGTGGTTGTTCAATCATTTGTGCCATAGCTTGCTGAAAGTTTGAACTTGTAGATTAGTGTACCAGATAAGTTACTAATGAGACAAAAACAAACAAGTAGGTTTCACGTTTATACATAACTTATTTTGGTGAACTACTGTAATACATTAACATGTATTGTAGTGCCAACTATATAATAAAATCACTTTCGGAACATATGTCCATGTAGCATGCCTACTATATTGTCTATTTCCTCACATTCGTTGACATCTAAGGATAAAAAGACATGGTTTAAAGTAGGATGAACATAGTATGACATCATTCATATCATGGGTAAACAGATATAAAGCAAACAAGCTATTGTATCATTGTGTGGGCACGTGAACATCACAACTAGATTACAGATCAAGACCAAAAGAATATCCTTCATCTCTTTTAAACCGTGTAAGGTGAAATGACACGTTAAGACAACTGTGTATAAAAGTTAACAGAGTAACTAACATTGGCTGCAAACCAAGCAGTTAAATGAACACGTCACAGTAACAAGCAGTTCAAAGGCAGGAGGAGTAAGGACTTACAACAGCGGCTTGAACTGGTGTGCTCATGCCCTTCATCTTGCTGGTGTGGCAATCCTTGAAGATTTGCACTGCATTCGGTTCAGGTTCTTTTTGGTCTGCACGGGCTTTCCTCTGTATTTGGAACAAGTCAATATAGATACGATAATATGACACAAAAAAACAAGGAACTAGCAGCTATTTACAAGATCCTTGCAGTGTGCAATATAGCTACGAGATCCCGTTGTCTGTTGGAATTTCACTTCAGAATGGCTGGTCTTGTTCTTCAAACAGTTAGCCTATAAGAAGATACACTTGTAAGACACATACGTAAATACAAGTTCAATATGTGATCTGATCAAGTACATATACCCTACCTGATACTTTGGATCAGACCAGTGTTTAACAAGGGTTGTCTAGTCTTCATCTGTAATATATTCCACTGGAGATGTTTGGGCGATTTCATTGTTAGCCTTGCCTTCAAAGTGAGTTTTTCTAAGGTGATACCGATACTGTCGTAGAGCAGACTGAAAAACATGAGTGCATGCTTGTTTAGTTGCATCATCTTTCGGATCCAACTTTAACCTCATCTGTTGAAAAAAGAATGTGAGTCTTATTAGGAGGAAGCTAGAAAGTATGGGATAGAGCAAGACAATATTAGAAATTGCGATGAATAACATTACTTACGGATAAATGGTCAAGGAAGGTGTTAAACTGGGCATCGTCTTTCTCATTCCTGTACTAGATCCACGTTGGGAGGATACGTGCATGACACCTAACGGCAACGGCTGTCTCTAATACTAACTTGGCTGACTCTGTAGCATCACGTGGCCTTTTTAAACCTGCCTCAAAATGGATCTCCATTCTTCCTTCTTTAGATTTTTTAATCTGTCAAGCATTATCCCTGATGTCTGTTTCTGCTTGCACCGTGGTGCTAGTTCAACAACGAATATGGAAAGTGTTAGTGCACATCAAACTGTGAGAGTGCATATAAAGGAGCATGCAACTGCAACTTGACTCGGTCAGGTACCATCTTGGTGTTGATGCTCATGAAGTTCATCTGATCTTGCCAAGTCCTGTTGTGTCAGCAGTGCTTCAGAAGTAGTGTTAGGTTTGAAGGCAGCTTGGGAACTGGCCAGTTGCGGAGCAAACGAACGAGTAACTCGTTGAGATGCCGGTACAGTTGAAGCGGATGCTGCAGCTGGTGGAGCAGGTGATACTGTGTTTGTAGATTTAGCCGTTGGACTTGGACCTTCTACTGCACTATAAGTACCAGCAGAATCTCGAGGGCAAATCCTTTTTCGTTGCACCCGACGAGTAACACCATTCCCTACGATATTCTTTTCCTTGCTCTTTTTTGACTTTGCCATGTCAAGCCGTACCCACAACACAAAAGAATAAAATCGCTCTTCAGAACTCATTGATGCATGATACAGACAAGCAAATGCTTTTATGTAAGACAACCATATGAGGATGGAATATGTAAGAAAAACAGGATGGCGTGACATATTCACAGCTGCGATGTGTAAACTAAGTAGAAGGATTTTCAAGAAAATAGAAGTAATGCAAGCTAGACACCATATGGAAGATGCAACCAATATCACTCTGCCAAGTTAAAAGTGTCTTGTCATAAGTGGCATTTCAAAAAATTAGAAGCAGTACAACCTAGAAATCAATGCTGGATGCAACCACTATCAAACTGCCATGTTAAAAGCGTCCAATCATGAGTGATTGATGTGGGATGCACAACGACAATACTTTGATGTAAGAACATGATATGATAGATAGATGCAGTGTATTCTAGACACAGAAAGGCATGTCATATGAACATGTATAACGTATAAACTCAGCAGGTGCAATTTAATCAAAATAGAAGAAATACAGGCTAGACATGATATTATCACACTGTCAACTTAGAGCAAGCACCTACGATGGTGGAGTACAGGAGATGAACTCATGATGTAGACTTGGGACTTCAACTGCATTAGCAGTAGCAGTGGCAAATCTAGAGAGTCTCTGTTTGCGTCGGTCCGGAGGACCACCAACATCCCCTAACTTACTCTTTTCCTTCCTCTTTTCTGATATTGCCTTATGAAGTCAAAACCACAAGAAGATGAATAAAATTAGCTCTGCATAACTGGTTGATGCATGATACAGACGAACACTACTTTGATGTAAGACAAGCGCATGATAGGACGATGGAATATATACAAAAAAAGATAGCATTGCATATTCACACGTACGGTAGGAGGATGGAATATGTATGAAAACAGTAACAGAAGGCATTTCAATAGATTTAGAAGAAATGAAAGCTAGGCACCATATGAACATCACTCTATCAGGTAAAAAGTGTCTCGTCGTAAGTGCCATTTCAAGAAATTAGAAGCAGTACAAGCTAGAAGACAATGCAAAATGCAACCTACATCACACTCCCAAGTTAAATGTGTCTTATGGGTAAGTGATTGTTGTAGGTATAAGTTGTAAGCAACGCAAATGCAATTGAAGCAATACAGACTAGACATCATATGAAACACGCAACCACATATAACAGTTCCAAGTTAGAGCAAGCACCTGTGATGGTGGAGTAGGGGAGATGTGCTCATAATCTACACAACTACGTTGACTGTCCAGCCTTGTATTGTCTTGCGAATCTTGTTGGGAGGATGGCGCAGTAGAATTTGTAGAGACCCTCCGTTTGAGTTGCTCCGAAGGACCACCATCATCCACTGCCTTACTAATTTCCTTCAGCTGTATTGATTTTGCATTGTGAAGTCAAGCCGATAAGAAAAAGGAATAAAATTCACTCTTCAGAACTCATTCATGCATGATACTGACGAACACTACTCGAATGAAAGGCAAACACATGATACGAGGATGGAATATGTACGAAAAACAGGACGGCGTGAGTTTCACACCTATGATGTGGTAACTAAGCAGATGACATTTCAACAAATTAGAAGCACTGCAAGCTAGACACCATATGAAAGATGCAACCAATATCACTCTGCCATGTTCAAACTGTCTGGCGTTTCAACAAATTAGAAGCAGTACATGCTAGAAATCATATGCAAGACGCAACCAATATCACAGTGGCAACTTAAAGGTGCCTCATCATAAGTGACTGATGCGGGATATGTAAGAACATGGTGTGATCAGATATAGTATGTTCTAGAAACAGGAACACGTGTCATATTCACAGCATGATGTGTAAAGTAAGTAGATGCAATTCAACAAAGTTAGAAGCAATACAAGCTAGACATCATACGCAACATGCAACCACATGTAATAGTGCCAAGTTAGAGCAAACACCTGTGATCGTGGAGTAGGGGAGATGTGCTCATCATCTACACAACTACGTTGACTGTCTAGCCTTGCGTTGTCTTGCGAATCTTGTTGGGAGGATGGCGGAGTAGATTCTGTAGAGACCCTCCATTTCAGTTGCTCGGAAGGACCACCATCATCCAATGCCTTACCAATTTCCTTCCACTTTATTGATTTTGCATTGTGAGGTCAAACCGACAAGAAAAAGGAATAAAATTCGCTCTTCAGAACTCAGTCATGCATGATACTGACGAACACTACTGTGATGAAAGGCAAAGTCATGATACGAGGATGGGATGTGTACGAAAAACTGGACGGCTTGACATATTCATACCTATGATGTGGTAACTAAGCAGAAGGCACTTCAACAAATTAGAAGCACTGCAAGCTAGACACCATATGGAAGGTGCAATCAATATCACTCTGCCAAGTTAAAATTGTCTCGTCATAGGTGGCGTCCATCAAACTAGAAGCACTACATGCTAGAAATCATATTCAAGATGCAAACCAATATCACACTGCCAACTTAAAGGTGTCCCATCATAAGTGACTGATGCAGGATACACAAGAAGAGTAGTTTCATGTAAGAACATGGTGTGATAGACAGATATAGTATGTACCAAAAACAGGAAGGCGTGTCATATTCACACGTATCATGTGTAAGCTAAGCAGATGTGGTTTACACTAATTAGAAGCAATACAAGCCAGACACCATATGCAACATGCAACCAGATATCACACTGCCAAGTTAGAGCAAGCACCCGGGATGGTGGAGTAGGGGAGCAGAGACTTGGAACTTGTAATGCACTAGCAGTACGAGGAGAATCCGTACAGATGCTCCGTTTACGTTGCTGCAGAGGACCACCATCATCGCCTTCCTTACTCTTTTCCTTCCTCTTTTTTGATTTTACCTTGTCAAGTCAAACCCACAAGAAAAAGGAATAAAATTTGCTCTTCAGAACTCATTGATGCATGATACTGACGAACACTACTTTCATGTAAGGCAGACACGTGATAGGAGGATGGAATATGTATGAAAAACAGGGCAGCATGACATATTGACATGTATGATGTGTAAAGTGTAAACTAAGCACAAGGTGTTTGAACTAGTTAGAAGCAATGCAAGCTAGAAACCATATGAAAGATGAAACCAATATCACTCCGCCACATTAAAAGGGTGGCCTCATAAATGTATTTGACCAAATTAGAAGCAATACATGGAAACATGTTTGAAATGATATGCAAGATGCAACCAATATTACACTGTCAATTTGAAGGTGTCTCATCAGAAGTGATTGATGAGGGATACACAAGAAAAGTAGTTTGATGTAAGAACATGGTTAATAGAAAGATGTAGTATGTACCAAAAATAGGAAGGCATGTCATATTCACAGGTATAATGTGTTAACTAAGCAGATGCAATTTACCCTAATTAGAAGCATTACAAGGTAGACACCATATGCAACATGCAACCACATATCACATTGCCAAGTAAGAGCAAGCACCTGCGATGGTGGTGTAGGGGAATTGCGGTCATCAACTAGAGATCTACGTTGACTATATTCATTTAGCCTTGCTGTTTCTTGAGAATCATGTGGGGAGGATGACACTGCACTCTTTAAACGAGTAGCGCGTCTCACAGTAACCCACTGGGGTGACTGTCTCATCATAAGTGATTGATGAGGGATACAAAAGAGCATTAGTTTGATGTACGAACCTGGTAGACATATGTAGTATGTATCAAAAATAGGAAGGCATGTCATTATCAAAGGTATAATGTGCAAAGTAAGCAGATGCAATTTAACCAAATTGGAAGCAATACAAGCTAGACACCATATGCAACATGCAACCACATTTGACAGCGCGAAGTTAAAGCAAGCACCTGGGATGGTTGTGTGTGGCAATTGAGATCATCAACTGCAGAGCTACGTTTACTATCTCCATCTGCTGAAACTACACCCTTTAGAGCGCTGAAATGCTTAGTGCTTATCTTCGAATTACACTGGAGCGACTTCTATCTTTTCTTTTGTGTATTCATCAACATTGTGCCAGAGTCTGAAATACCCATGCATAAAAAACAATAGTGTGAGTATGGGTGAAGTGTGTGCACAAGTAGTACAGTGTAAAAGTAGCAGATAGTAGGTCGGTGAGAAATAAATGACGGGAGACATATGATAGCTCTACAACATGCATGGCACACGAAATTACTAGATTCTAGGATTTTGAAATATGAGCACAGGGATGGCTGGGAAATGCAGATGCTCCTCCAGCACACCACAACGTGTGGTCCTATGAAAATAACAGTCGACTAGAAAAAAATAGGTCAGTCCATTTTTTCTGCACTCTCCGATGTACAAAGAACGGGCAGATCGCCTTCATCTACCTCCAGCCAGTCAGTGTTGACGATCTTCCTCGAAACGCCAGCGACCACCGGCCCAGTCCCCAGCCTCCGCCCTCCCCTTGACCTCACCGCATCGCTGTGCTTGGCACCGCCCCCCGGCCATCCCTTCAAGCCCCGCCGACCTCCAGATCGGGCGCAAGCAGCTCCTGTGCCCCACACCCCTATGATAGACACCGATGCGCCGCTTCCCCTACGAACAGGCGGACTAGGTGCTCCGCGCGCCTAAGTGGGTGCTGCTTTTTTAATTGTGAATCAATTGACCCTGAATTGAAATCCAGGCGGGCTACTGACCTCTAGCTAAGGTGAAGTAGTAAATGGGAGGAAACCTTGTGCATTTAGTATCACGAAGAAGGTGCAGTAAGAAGCGCTCAACTAGTTTCTTTCGTGGGATGAATACGGTGTGAGCAGACACGTAAGATTTGCACGAATAAGGGAAGAGGAGTACCTCTTTCTGCTGGCAGTGTTGTGTCCTCCTTTTGTTTTTCCAACGATCTTCTTGTGGTTCGCTGGAAACGAGAAGTTGTGGAGGACGGTGGAGCCTTGGACAAACCCATGGCCAAGTTGTTTAGTGTGGTGCGGTGGCCGTTTGTCGACGGCGGGGAACCAGATCCGAGGCGGCGAACGACGGCGTAGCGGGCACAGCTCCGGTGCGGTGGACGGTTGCGATAGTGGAGCGGCAGCGGTGAGGCGCAGGACGGCGTGGTTGAAGTGGTTCTGGTACGGCACACATCGGTGTCAACATCGTGGAGGCAGCTCTGCCTCGGCTTCAGCTGCTAAGTCCTTGAGGGCGTTGCGATTGTGGTTGCGTTGGACGACGACGTCGGGGTACCGGCTCCGGCGTGATGGAGGAGGGCGGCGGTGGATTGGGCGCGATGGGTGGAGGACGAAGGAGGCTGGGGTTTCACGGCTGGTGGAGAGGACGTTTTGGCGCCCATGGAGTATGAATGGGGAAGTAGAGGGAGGGGCAACTAAGGGGGTACAATGTTTCGGTTTGGGACGCGCTTGTTTGAAAGTTGGGGAAAGTTACAAACTTTGCCCCCATCTAAAATTTCGGACATATTGCGGGTCGGGGGTAGGACAGTAATCTCAGGTGTCCCAAATGGTGGGCGGGATAGATTTTGGCCGAGCGCATGGGTGTTTAGGCTGGTCGTAATGGGAGTATCATAGGTAGTATCATGCATGCCAACTAGGCAAATTTGATGAGGTGGCATAGGATTAAATGAAGAAAGAGAGGGTTGAGTATCATATCATGATACCGTATCATATTAAATGTTGTGCTACATGTCATGCATGCTAATAAATGAAGTCATCTATGATACTAACATATGATACTATGCACTACGAATGTAGTATCATATGCATGATACTAGTATATGATACTTGCCATTACGACCAAACTTAGGTTCCCACGGTGTATGAATGCTTCTCGGAGGTGGTTGAGACTGGCATCTTGGTGAAGTTACAAACCTATGCCGGTTTAGACCTTTGGACATCGGGCTGATAGCAAGGTTGGAAAAAGCGGTAGGCGTAAGCGGGGCGGTTGGCCTTTGCCTAGTGCCTAGGCGGTGCCTAAGCGCCCTAGGCACAGCCTAGGCGGTAATATAGTTTTACTCGAAGTGTATTTGTGATTTTTATATGGGTGTTGATATTAATTTAGGGCATATGAATAAGTTAATTACCGGCTACTCCCACTGGAATATAACCTGCTTGGCATATCTGTGCAGTATGTGGCCTGATTTCTTGCTTGGGTAGGCAATTCCTTGCTTTCCCTACCTAGACCTCCATTTATGCCCTAGGCGAGGCGTTTGGCCATTGCCTAGCGCCTAGTCGTGCCTAAGCGCCTCCTAGGCACCGCCTTTTCCAACAGAGGCTGATAGGATACACGGGTCAGAGTCAGGACACAAATTCCTACCACCAAACATTAGTCTCGCGCGGTTACGGGTGACCAGAGGCTTATTTGGCGCTTCGTTCAATATTGGGAGCAGAAGCATTAACGTTTTGAGTTCTCTTGAATTGAACTTTCAGGATTTGTCAAACTTCACAAATCTTGAATCTTGAAAATCCTAAAACTACGATTATTTTGGAATGGAGGGGGTACATTTGAATATACATTGTACACGAGTATATATTAAAAAATATGCAACTTACCTTAGTTCATGCATGGTTCCAGATATAATCTCCTTGGTTGCAAAAAAAATAGTTAGACATGCGTATGAATATATAGCATGTTCAAACGCACAACAAAGATTGATGCCCCCTTTTAGATCTGATTTACAAATGCCATTATCTCGGATCCAAATAGATGAATGCACTTCCTATGAATTCGAATCTTCAAAACCTCCTTTATGTTGAATTCAACATGTATTCTATTTCGTAGCTAGCAATTTGGAATGTATCCATGTAAGTGACAAATGTATAAAGTGCTTCACACTAACAACATGGAGTGCACTAATTAATGTTTATATATGAATTGCAAAAGCAATGCATCGTCTGGATTTCAAACCACTCTCACTCTATGGATCGATAATATGAAATAAACCCATGCACATGCTAGAATTCAATAGAGTATGGGTGTCTGATGGACCGATGTTCGTTCGTACGCAAATTGCAAAATTCATGATCTCATCCAAAAATAATAATGCCATTTATATTTTAATTTAATGTGTAGAACCGCCTTTTACACGTAGATGCACTATGCCTCGGCCCGTTCTCACACACACGCTATATATCTCTCTATCTGACGCATAAGTGCACACACTTTATATACATCGGCATTTCTCTCTCACTCATGCTCACAATCTCTCCCGGGGTGTCTCACGCACACACTCTCTATATATCTCCCTCTCTCTTTCTTACTACTATGTACCACTCTTTTCACTAATCTCAGTTGGAAAACACTATTTCTCTCACATGCATATACACACACGCACGGTCTCTACTAGCCCTCTATAGGCACATATATGTGCCTACGTGTCTCCCGCACGCACATTATCTTTAGGCCTCTCTCGCACACATTGCCCCCCCACACCTCTCTCTTAGTAGTTGGCAGATATGATTCCATCAGATCATTCGGTAGGATATCCCTGACTGTTAGGCTGGATGGTAATACGAGGCAAAGTTTTACCCAAGTCCGGGCCCTTGCAGTTGAGGAAAAAGCCTACTCATGGTACTGTATATTTGTGATAGGGGTGTGTACAAAGTACACATGAATACCAGGCATTGTGCATGTGTGTATACTATCGACGAACTAGCCCCCGGGCTTATATAACATACTAGGGGCCTAGGGTTACAAATCATATATAGTCGGCTTATCATCAGTAGGGATAGAGTCCTCCACTACTCTGGTATCTTCGTCCTGTACGCCGAGTCCTCCACATGGGTCTTCGTATAATGCGTCCCGGTCCAACCTATGTGGCGCAGGATGGAACCGACCCATGAGTCCTCATGTTGACCCACCGCAACTAGAAATGATGTGCCCACCCCACCCCACACACAATCGGCCACTAAGAAAATAAACATATACAATAGTACAAAGTTATACATAAAGTTAACTGCATGGTGCACCCAATAATATTTGTTCTGCATTGTGAATGTTTATATTTTCTCCTAAAATATTAGTCACGGGAAAGAGAAACGAAGGGCATATCTCTCCCTGTCTCCATCGGACACCCCCTCTCTCTACAACACTTTCATGTACGCACACAAACTATCTCTCGACCCTCTAAAAGTACGCATGCCCCTGACACATTCACGCGTGACGGTCACTGTATTTCAAGAGAAAGCACTATACGGTCACTGGACTTCAGAATATGCTCATTACGGTCACCGTATACATTCTGGTGGTGATCATACAGTATCTAGCTCACGATACGTCTCCGTATTTTGTTGATGACATTGACGGACATTGTATTTGATGCGTGCTCCGTATTTTGTTGACGACACTTACGGTCATTGTATTTGAAGCAAAAGCACGATATGGTCACTGGACTTCAGAATAAGCTCATCACGGTCACCATATCCATTTTGTGGTGCTAACCAACCTGTGGTTGGATGGTTAGGAGGACAGTGGTTTCCTCAGCCAACCAGGGTTAAAGTCCTGATGCTCACATTTATCCTAGATTAATTTCAGTATTTTCCAGCGATGTGCGTCCACTGGGAGGAGACGTTCCCCTCGACTACGAGGCACCTATGGTGACTTCATAAAATCTCAAGATCATATGTTGGCTTACTCTCTCGAAGGTGCTCATAGGGGTAGGGTGTGCGTGTGTGCGCTTATAGTGGTGAGTGTTTGCGCGTATATATGAGCGCTTGTGTCTATACCATGTTATCTGCATATGCTAGGCTCGTCAAGTTTAACCCGAGTATTTCTGCGTGTGCAAAACTGGCTTGCACCCGTTGTATGTGAACGTAGAGCTTATCACACCCGATCATCACGTGGTGTCTCGGCACGACGAACTTTGGCAACGGTGCATACTCAGGGAGAACACTTGTACCTTGAAATTTAGTGAGAGATCATCTTATAATGCTACCGTCAATCAAAGCAGAATAAGATGCATAAAATATAAACATCACATGCAATCAATATAAGTGATATGATATGGCCATCATCATCTTGTGCCTTTGATCTCCATCTCCAAAGCACCGTCATGATCACCATCGTCACCGGCGTGACACCTTGATCTCCATCGTAGCATCGTTGTCGTCTCGCCAACTATTGTTTCTACGACTATCGCTACCACCTAGTGATAAAGTAAAAATAATTACAAGGCGATTGCATTGCATACAATAAAGCGACAACCATATGGCTCCTGCCAGTTGCCGATAACTCCGTTACAAAACATGATCATCTCATACAATAAAATTTAGCATCATGTCTTGACCATATCAAATCACAACATGCCCTGCAAAAACAAGTTAGACGTCCTCTACTTTGTTGTTGCAAGTTTTAAGTGGCTGCTATGGGCTGAGCAAGAACCGTTCTTACCTACGCATCAAAACCACAACGATATTTCGTCAAGTTAGTGTTGTTTTAACCTTCACAAGGACCGGGCGTAGCCACACTCGATTCAACTAAAGTTGGAGAAACTGACACCCGCCAGCCACCTATGTGCGAAGCACGTCGGTAGAACCAGTCTCGCGTAAGCGTACGCGTAATGTCGGTCCGGGCAGCTTCATCCAACAATACCGCCGAATCAAAGTATGACATGCTGGTAAGCAGTATGACTAGTATCGCCCACAACTCACTTGTGTTCTACTCGTGCATATAACATCTACGCATAAACCTGGCTCGGATGCCACTGTTGGGAACGTAGTAATTTAAAAAAAAAATCCTACACACATGCAAGATCATGGTGACGCATAGCAACGAGAGGGTAGAGTGTTGTCTACGTACCCTCGTAGACCATAAGCGGAAGCGTTATGACAACGCGGTTGATGTAGTCGTACGTCTTCACGATCGACCGATCCTAGCACCGAAGGTACGACACCTCCGCGGACTACACACGTTCAGCTCGGCGATGTCCCACGAACTCACGATCCAGTAGAGCTTCGTCAGCACGACGGCGTGATGACGGTGATGATGAAGTTACCGATGCAGGGCTTCGCCTAAGCACCGCTACGATATGACCGAGGTGGATTATGGTGGAGGGGGGCACCGCACACGGCTAAGAGATCAATGATCAACTTGTGTGTCTATGGGGTGCCCCCTCCCCCGTATATAAAGGAGTGGAGGAGGGGGAAGGGCCGGTCCTCCTAGGCGCGCCCCAAGGGGAGTCCTACTCCCACCGGGAGTAGGACTCCAACCCTTCCAAGAGTAGGAGTAGGAGAGAGGGAAGGAGGAGAGAGGAGAAAGGAAAGGGGGGCGCTGCTCCCCTCCTTGTCCAATTCGGACTAGAGGGGGAGGGGGTGCGCGGCCTGCCCTGGCCGCCCCTCCTCTTCTCCACTAAGGCCCAATAGGCCCATTACACTCCCCGGGGGGTTCCGGTAACCCCCCGATACTCCGGTATTTGTCTGAACTTGCCCGAAACCCTTCCGAAGTCCAAACATAGTCATCCAATATATTGATCTTTATGTCTCGACCATTTTGAGACTCCTCGTCATGTCCGTGATCATATCCGGGACTCCGAACTACCTTCGTTACATCAAAACACATAAACTCATAATACCGATCGTCACCGAACATTAAGCGTGCGGACCCTACGGGTTCGAGAACTATGTAGACATGACCGAGACACGTCTCTGGTCATTAACCAATAGCGGAACCTGGATGCTCATATTGGCTCCTACATATTCTACGAAGATCTTTATCGGTCAAACCGCATAACAACATATGTTGTTCCCTTTGTCATTGGTATGTTACTTGCCCGAGATTCGATCGTCGGTATCTCAATACCTAGTTCAATCTCGTTACCGGCAAGTCTCTTTACTCATTCCGTAATACATCATCCTGCAACTAACTCATTAGTTGCATTGCTTTCAAGGCTTATAGTGATGTGCATTACCGAGAGGGCCCAGAGATACCTCTCCGACAATCGGAGTGACAAATCCTAATCTCGATCTATGCCAACTCAACAAACACCATCGGAGACACCTGTAGAGCACCTTTATAATCACCCAGTTACGTTGTGACGTTTGGTAGCACACAAAGTGTTCCTCCGATATTCGGGAGTTGCATAATCTCATAGTCATAGGAACATGTATAAGTCATGAAGAAAGCAATAGCAACATATCAAAGGATCGAGAAGAGGTGTCTAGAGGGGGGGGGGGTGAATAGACTCTAAGAAGAAAAGTTGCAGTTTTTAATTTCCTTAAGTTGATGTGGAGTTTTGGCACAAGTTTAAACATTCACAATACATATCAAGCAAGCATGACAAGAGTATATGAGCAGCGGAAAGTAAAGCATGCAAGTTGCAAGAATGTAAAAGGATGGGATTGGAGTGTGCAAACGCAATTTGGAGACACGGAGATTTTTTATCCGTGGTTCCGATAGGTGGTGCTATCATACATCCACGTTGATGGAGACTTCAACCCACGAAGGCTAACGGTTGCGCGAGTCCACGGAGGGCTCCACCCACGAAGGGTCCACGAAGAAGCAACGTTGTCTATCCCACCATGGCCGTCGCCCACAAAGGACTTGCCTCACTCGGGTAGATCTTCACGAAGTAGGCGATCTCCTTGCCCTTACAAACTCCTTGGTTCAACTCCACAATCTTGACGGAGGCTTCCAAGTGACACCTAGCCAATCTAGGAGACACCACTCTCCAAGAAGTAACAAATGGTGTGTTGATGATGAACTCCTCGCTCTTGTGCTGCAAATGATAGTATCCCCAACACTCAACTCTCTCTCATAGGATTTGGATTTGGTGGAAAGATGATTTGAGTGGAAAGCAACTTGGGAAAGGCTAGAGATCAAGATTTATGTGGTTGGAATGGAATATCTTGACCTCAACACAAGTGTAGGTGGTTCTCTCTTAGAAAATGTATGCTGGAAGTGTAGGCATGTTCTGATGGCTCTCTCCACGAATGAAGAGTGGGTGGAGGGGTATATATAGCCTCCACACAAAATCTAACCGTTACACACAATTTACCAAACTCGGTGGGACCGAATCGTTAAACTCGGTCAGACCGATTTAGTTCATAATGTGACCGTTAGGGTTTCCGGTGGGACCGAATGGATCAACTCGGTGGGACCGATGTGCTAGGGTTAGGGTAAATCCTCATCTCGGTTTGACCGATTACTCAAACTCGGTGGGACCGATTTGGGTAATAAGCGAAACAAAGAGTTGGCCAAGCAAACTCGGTGGGGCCGATTGCATATCTCGGTGGGACCGAAATTATTGCAATAGGCAACAGAGAGTTTGCAAGCCCATCTCGGTGAGACCGAGATCCCATCGGTGAGACCGAATTGATTAGGGTTTCTGGCAGTGGCTATGTCAACTGAACTCGGTGGCGCCGGATAGAAAGTTTCGGTGGGGTCGAGTTTGACTTTTGGTTTGGGACATATGTGGATGTGAGAAAGTGGTTGAGGGCTTTGGAGCATATCACTAAGCACTTTGAGCAAGCAAGCCATTAAGCAACACCTCATCCCCTCTTAATAGTATTGGCTTTCCTATGGACTCAATGTGATCTTGGATCACTAAAATAGAAAATGTAGAGTCCTGAGTTTTGAGCTTGAGCCAATCCTTTGTCCTCAACAACTTGAAGAGGTTCCACATCCTCTAGTCCATGCCACTCCATTGTTGAACTTATCTGAAACATACTAGGTAGAAGTATTAGTCCAACAAGAGATATGTTGACATTAATTACCAAAATCACCCAGGGAGCACTTGTGCTTTCAGTCTCCCCCTTTTTGGTAATTGATGACAACATACATCAAAGCTTTAGATAAAGATATAGAGAAAAACAAGTAAAGCTTTGGAAAGACATATAACATGCATGGGCTCCCCCTACATGTATGCAATCATGTAAATATGGAAAATAGGAGCATGTGAATGCATAAGCATGACAGAGTAAGCCATGTGTTACATGTATCTTGGCTATATGCATCAGAGCAAATGATGTGACTATAGGAAATGTACCTTCATGCTCATGAGTCCTTCTTGCAAACAGTATGTACATCAGCAAGAAATCCTCATACACATGACTGTAATGCATATACTTACCTTGTGGTCTTGAGTTGGCTTAGGAAGGAGTGAACCTGAGTAAACAAGGTTAGATAACACAGATACATCTACTAGCCAGAGCAAACAAAAGAAACCACAAGAGTACCAAGACTGGGATGACATGTAGAGAGTGAGTACTGAGTACTCTATTGGATATAGACATGTCCCCAAAGGTAAAGATATGCAATGAATTCAAGGATTTCGTTCCCTTAGATGTCTTGCTCCCCCTGAATCTTGCATGGGATACTGGGAGAAGATTGGGAACAGAAAATCAGAGCAAAGAAAAGAAACGAAGCTCATGCAAACAATCAAATATGAACATGTCTTTCCCCTGTTAAAGACATGTGACTTCTCTCCTCTTGAATGCCAAGCATCTGGGGTTTCTACACTCCCCCCTGAGCATTCTCTCCCCTTATAAAATGATTAAGCTTTGATGTGATCTCTCTCTCCCCCTTTGACATCAATTTCCAAGAAGGGTTCTTCTGGATTTTTGTCACAAATGGGTTGGTCCTTGAGTCACAGAGCAAAGCAGCAAGTCGAATGTGATGCTGGCAGAGGACAAGAATCATTGAGTGGAGCTGGAGCAAAAAGAATGCAGGAACAAGTGGCAAGTTGTCTTTTCTGCAGTGAAATTGGTAGCACCGAGTTGTGTGCTTCGGTGGCACCGAAGGAATTCGGTTGGACCGACGAAAACAAACCGGTGTGACCGAGTTCATCACAGTGAAAACACTTGTCACCTTAGCTCACTAGACAATTAAGATCTCACAAGGATTTGCAAGGAATTAGCTGAAAGATTTGCAAAGAATTGGATGCAGGGAATGCAGAACACAAATAAATAGAAAAGGAATCTAGATGAAGTTTGAAAGGGGAAACAAATATGCATGAGACAAATGCAAGAGCACGAACAAACACAAGAGAACTTCATCTAGAATTGGGCGGCGACAAAGTCACCTATGTTAGAGTATATTGACCTAGGAGTCAAGTGAGGGCACTTGATCATAGGTCATACTCATTGTTCAAGCTCAAAATGGGGTTACCATTTTTTGTTTAAGCATCTTGATGTATTCACATCTTGTTGAGTTGCTTTGACTCATGACTTGGAGTAAAGCTTCTCTAAGATGGAATAACATACCTTGGGTGGTGGTGTTGATCTTGATCATGTAGTTGAACTTGTGTGGGTTGCTCAAGGTTGATGTTGAAGGAAATATGCCCTAGAGGCAATAATAAAGTATTATATATTTCCTTATATCATGATAAATGTTTATTATTCATGCTAGAATTGTATTAACCGAAAACATAATACATGTGTGAATACATAGACAAACAGAGTGTCACTAGTATGCCTCTACTTGACTAGCTCGTTAATCAAAGATGGTTATGTTTCGTAGCCATAGACATGAGTTGTCATTTGATTAACGGGATCACCTCATTAGGAGAATGACGTGATTGACTTGACCCATTCCGTTAGCTTAGCACCTGATCGTTTAGTATGTTGCTATTGCTTTCTTCATGACTTATACATGTTCCTATGACTATGAGATTATGCAACTCCCGTTTACCGGAGGAGCACTTTGTGTGCTACCAAACGTCACAACGTAAAAGGGTGATTATAAAGGTGCTCTACAGGTGTCTCCAAAGGTACTTGGTGGGTTGGCGTATTTCGAGATTAGGATTTGTCACTCCGATTGTCGGAGAGGTATCTCTGGGCCCACTCGGTAATGCACATCACTATAAGCCTTGCAAGCATTGTGACTAATGAGTTAGTTGTGGGATGATGTATTACGGAACGAGTAAAGAGACTTGCCAGTAACGAGATTGAACTAGGTATCGAGATACCGACAATCGAATCTCGGGCAAGTAACATACCGATGACAAAGGGAACAACGTATGTTGTTATGCGGTCTGACCGATAAAGATCTTCATAGAATATGTGGGAGCCAATATGGGCATCCAGGTCCCGCTATTGGTTATTGACCGGAGGTGTCTCGATCATGTCTACATAGTTCTCGAACCCGAAGGGTCCGCACGCTTAAAGTTACGATGACAGTTATATTATGAGTTTATATGTTTTGATGTACCGAAGGTTGTTCGGAGTCCCGGATGTGATCACGGACATGACGAGGAGTCTCGAAATGGTCGAGACATAAAGGTTGATATATTGGACGACTATATTCGGACACCGGAAGTGTTCCGGAGAAGTTTCGGATTTAACCGGAGTGCCGGAGGGTTACCGG
The DNA here is from genome assembly GCF_018294505.1 of Triticum aestivum. Taxonomy (NCBI): domain Eukaryota; kingdom Viridiplantae; phylum Streptophyta; class Magnoliopsida; order Poales; family Poaceae; genus Triticum; species Triticum aestivum. The sequence goes on along the minus strand of NC_057808.1, from coordinate 516,028,564 downwards.
AACCCCCCGGGGAAGTATTGGGCCTTAGTGGGCCTTGAGGGGAGAGAGAGGGCAGGAGCCAGGAGGTGGTGCGCCCCCTCCCAGGAGGAATCCTAGTTGGAGTAGGAGCGGGGGCGCAGCCCCCTTTCCCTTTCCCTTTCCCTTTCCCTCTCCCTCTCCCTCTCTTTCCTTCCCCCCTCTTTTCCTAGTAGGACTAGGAAAGGGGAGTCCTACTCTTACTAGGAGGAGGACTCCCCCCTCTCTCCTTGGCGCGCCTAGGGCAGCCGGCCTCCCCCTTGCTCCTTTATATAAGGGGGCAGGGGGGCACCTCTATACACACTTGATATACGATATTTTAGCCGTGTGCGGTGCCCCCCCTCCACCATATTACACCTCGATAATACCGTTGCGGAGCTTAGGCGAAGCCCTGCGTCGGTGGAACATCATCATCGTCACCATGCCGTCGTGCTGACGAAACTCTCCCTCAACACTCGGCTGGATCGGAGTTCGAGGGACGTCATCGAGCTGAACGTGTGTAGAACTCGGAGGTGCCGTGCGTTCGGTACTTGATCGGTCGGATCGTGAAGACGTACGACTACATCAACCGCGTTGTGATAACGCTTCCGCTGTCGGTCTACGAGGGTACGTGGACAACACTCTGCCCTCTCGTTGCTATGCATCACCATGATCTTGCGTGTGCGTAGGATTTTTTTTGAAATTACTACGTTCCCTAACAGTGGCATCCGAGCCTGGTTTTATGCGTTGATGCTATGCACGAGTAGAACACAAGTGAGTTGTGGGTGATATAAGTCATACTGCTTACCAGCATGTCATACTTTGGTTCAGCGTTATTGTGAGATGAAGCGGCCCGGACCGACATTACGCGTATGCTTACGCGAGACTAGTTTCACCGTTGCGAGCACTCGTTGCTTAAAGGTGACCGGCGGATGTCTGTCTCTCTCACTTTAGTTGAACCGAGTGTGGCTACGCCCGGTCCTTGCGAAGGTTAAAACAACACCAACTTGACAAACTATCATTGTGGTTTTGATGCGTAGGTAAGAACGGTTCTTGCTAAGCCTGTAGCAGCCACGTAAAACTTGCAACAACAAAGTAGAGGACGTCTAACTTGTTTTTGCAGGGCATGTTGTGATGTGATATATTTTGTTGTATGAGATGATCATGTTTTGTAACCGAGTTATCGGCAACTGGCAGGAGCCATATGGTTGTCGCTTTATTGTATGAGATGCAATCACCATGTAATAGTTTTACTTTATCACTAAGCGGTAGTGATAGTCGTAAAAGCAATTATTTGGCGAGACGACAACGATACTACGATGGAGATCAAGGTGTCGCGCCGGTGTCGATGGTGATCATGGTGGTGCTTCGGAGATGGAGATCACAAGCACGGTGCTTCAGAGATGGAGATCACAAGCACGGTGCTTCGGAGATGGAGATCACAAGCACGGTGCTTCGGAGATGGAGATCACAAGCACAAGATGATGATGGCCATATCATATCACTTATATTGATTGCATGTGATGTTAATCCTTTATGCATCTTATCTTGCTTTGATTGACGGTAGCATTATAAGATGATATCTCACTAAAATTTCAAGATAAAAGTGTTCTCCCTGAGTATGCACCATTGCGAAAGTTCTTCGTGTTGAGACACCACGTGTTAATCGGGTGTGATAGGCTCTACGTTCAAATACAACGGGTGCAAAACAGTTGCACACACGGAATACTCAGGTTAAACTTGACGAGCCTAGCATATACAGATATGGCCTCGGAACACAGAGACCGAAAGGTCGAGCGTGAATCATATAGTAGATATGATCAACATAGTGATGTTCACCATTGAAACTACTCCATCTCACGTGTTAATCGGACATGGTTTAGTTGCTTTGGATCACGTAATCACTTAGATGATTAGAGGGATGTCTATCTAAGTGGGAGTTCTTAAGTAATATGATTAATTGAACTTAAATTTATCATGAACTTAGTACCTGATAGTATCTTGCTTGTCTATGTTAATTGTAGATAAATGGCCCGTGTTGTTGTTCCGTTGAATTTTAATGCATTCCTTGAGAAAGCTAAGTTGAAAGATGATGGTAGCAATTACACGGACTGGGTCTGTAACTTGAGGATTATCCTCATTGCTGCACAGAAGAATTACGTCCTAGAAGCACCGCTAGGTGCCAGGCCTCCTGCAAGAGCGACGCCAGAAGTTATGAACGTCTGGCAGAGCAAAGCTGATGACTACTCAATAGTTCAGTGTGCCATGCTTTACGGCTTAGAACCGGGTCTTCAACAACGTTTTGAACGTCATGGAGCATATGAGATGTTCCAGGAGTTGAAGTTAATATTTCAAGCAAATGCCCGGATTGAGAGATATGAAGTCTCCAATAAGTTCTATAGCTGCAAGATGGAAGAGAATAGTTCTGTCAGTGAGCATATACTCAGTATGTCTGGGTATAATAATCACTTGATTCAACTGGGAGTTCAACTTCCGGATGATTGCGTCATTGACAGAATTCTTCAATCACTGCCACCAAGCTACAAGAGCTTCGTGATGAACTATAACATGCAAGGGATGGATAAGACAATTCCCGAGCTCTTCGCAATGCTAAAGGCAGCGGAGGTAGAAATCAAAAAGGAGCATCAAGTGTTGATGGTCAGTAAAACCACTAGTTTCAAGAAAAAGGGCAAATGGAAGAAGAAAGGGAACTTCAAGAAGAACAGCAAGCAAGTTGCTGTTCAGGAGAAGAAACCCAAGTTTGGACCTAAGCCTGAAACTGAGTGCTTTTACTGCAAGCGGACTGGTCACTGGAAGCGGAACTGCCCCAAGTATTTGGCGGATAAGAAGGATGGCAAGGTTAACAAAGGTATATGTGATATGCATGTTATTGATGTGTACCTTACTAATACTCGCAGTAGCACCTGGGTATTTGATACTGGTTCTGTTGCTAATATTTGCAACTCGAAACAGGGGCTACGGATTAAGCGAAGATTAGCTAAGGATGAGGTGACGATGCGCGTGGGAAATGGTTCCAAAGTCGATGTGATCGCCGTCGGCACGCTACCTCTACATCTACCTTCGGGATTAGTTTTAGACCTAAATAATTGTTATTTGGTGCCAGCGTTGAGCATGAACATTATATCTGGATCTTGTTTAATGCGAGACGGTTATTCATTTAAATCAGAGAATAATGGTTGTTCTATTTATATGAATAATATCTTTTATGGTCATGCACCCTTGAAGAGTGGTCTATTTTTAATGAATCTCGATAGTAGTGATACACATATTCATAATGTCGAAGCCAAAAGATGCAGAGTTGATAATGACAGTGCAACTTATTTGTGGCACTGCCGTTTGGGTCATATCGGTGTAAAGCGCATGAAGAAACTCCATACTGATGGAATTTTGGAATCACTTGATTTTGAATCACTTGGTACTTGCGAACCGTGCCTCATGGGCAAGATGACCAAAACACCGTTCTCCGGAACTATGGAGAGAGCAACAGATTTGTTGGAAATCATACATACAGATGTATGTGGTCCGATGAATATTGAGGCTCGTGGAGGATATCGTTATTTTCTCACCTTCACAGATGATTTGAGCAGATATGGGTATATCTACTTAATGAAACATAAGTCTGAAACATTTGAAAAGTTCAAAGAATTTCAGAGTGAAGTTGAAAATCATCGTAACAAGAAAATAAAATTCCTATGATCTGATCGTGGAGGAGAATATTTGAGTTACGAGTTTGGTCTACATTTGAAACAATGCGGAATAGTTTCGCAACTCACGCCACCCGGAACACCACAGCGTAATGGTGTGTCCGAATGTCGTAATCGTACTTGATTAGATATGGTGCGATCTATGATGTCTCTTACTGATTTACCGCTATCATTTTGGGGTTATGCTTTAGAGACGGCTGCATTCACTCTAAATAGGACACCATCGAAATCCGTTGAGACGACGCCTTATGAACTATGGTTTGGCAAGAAACCAAAGTTGTCGTATCTTAAAGTTTGGGGTTGCGATGCTTATGTGTAGAAACTTCAACCTGATAAGCTTGAACCTAAATCGGAGAAATGTGTCTTCATAGGATACCCAAAAGAGACTGCTGGGTATACCTTCTATCACAGATCCGAAGGCAAGATATTCGTTGCTAGGAATGGATCCTTTCTAGAGAAGGAGTTTCTCTCGAAAGATGTGAGTGGGAGGAAAGTAGAACTTGATGAGGTAACTGTACCTGCTCCCTTATTGGAAAGTAGATCATCGCAGAAATCAGTTTCTGCGACACCTACACCAAGTAGTGAGGAAGTTAATGATAATGATCATGAAACTTCAGATCAAGTTATTACTGAACCTCGTAGGTCAACTAGATCAAGATCCGCACTAGAGTGGTACGGTAATCCTATTCTGGAGGTCATGTTACTAGACCATGATGAACCTACGAACTATGAAGAAGCGATGGTGAGCCCAGATTCCGCAAAATGGCTTGAAGCCATGAAATCCGAGATGGGATCCATGTATGAGAACAAAGTATGGACTTTGGTTGACTTTCCCGATGGTCGGCAAGCCATTGAAAACAAATGGATCTTCAAGAAGAAGACTGACGCTGATGGTAATGTTACTGTCTATAAAGCTCGACTTGTTGTGAAAGGTTTTCGACAAGTTCAAGGGATTGACTACGATGAGATCTTCTCACCCGTAGCGATGCTTAAGTCTGTCCGAATCATGTTAGCAATTGCCGCATTTTATGATTATGAAATTTGGCAAATGGATGTCAAAAATGCATTCCTGAATGGATTTCTGGAAGAAGAGTTGTATATGATGCAACCGGAAGGTTTTGTCGATCCAAAGGGAGCTAACAAAGTGTGCAAGCTCCAGCAATCCATTTATGGACTGGTGCAAGCCTCTCGGAGTTGGAATAAACGCTTTGATAGTGTGATCAAAGCATTTGGTTTTATACAAACTTTTGGAGAAGCCTATATTTACAAGAAAGTGAGTGGGAGCTCGATAGCATTTCTGATATTATATGTGGATGACATATTACTGATTGGAAATGATATAGAATTTCTGGATAGCATAAAGGGATACTTGAATAAGAGTTTTTCAATGAAAGACCTCGGTGAAGCTGTATATATATTAGGCATTAAGATCTATAGAGATAGATCAAGACGCTTAATTGGACTTTCACAAAGCACATACCTTGACAAAGTTTTGAAGAAGTTCAAAATGGATCAAGCAAAGAAAGGGTTCTTGCCTGTACTACAAGGTGTGAGATTGAGTAAGACTCAATGCCCGACCACTGCAGAAGATAGAGAGAAGATGAAAGATGTTCCCTATGCTTCAGCCATAGGCTCTATCATGTATGCAATGCTGTGTACCAGACCTGATGTGTCCCTTGCTATAAGTTTAGCAGGGAGGTACCAAAGTAATCCAGGAGTGGATCACTGGACAACGGTCAAGAACATCCTGAAATACCTGAAAAGGACTAAGGATATGTTTCTCGTTTATGGAGGTGACAAAGAGCTCATCGTAAGTGGTTACGTTGATGCAAGCTTTGACACTGATCCGGACGATTCGAAATCGCAAACCGGATACGTATTTACATTGAACGGTGGAGCTGTCAGTTGGTGCAGTTCTAAGCAAAGTGTCGTGGCGGGATCTACGTGTGAAGCGGAATACATAGCTGCTTCGGAAGCAGCAAATGAAGGAGTCTGGATGAAGGAGTTCATATCCGATCTAGGTGTCATACCTAGTACATCGGGACCAATGAAAATCTTTTGTGACAATACTGGTGCAATTGCCTTAGCAAAGGAATCCAGATTTCACAAGAGAACCAAGCACATCAGAAGACGCTTCAATTCCATCCGGGATTTAGTCCAGGTGGGAGACATAGAAATTTTCAAGATACATACGGATCTGAATGTTGCAGACCCGTTGACTAAGCCTCTTCCACGAGCAAAACATGATCAACACAAAGACTCCATGGGTGTAAGAATCATTACTATGTAATCTAGATTATTGACTCTAGTGCAAGTGGGAGACTGAAGGAAATATGCCCTAGAGGCAATAATAAAGTATTATATATTTCCTTATATCATGATAAATGTTTATTATTCATGCTAGAATTGTATTAACCGGAAACATAATACATGTGTGAATACATAGACAAACAGAGTGTCACTAGTATGCCTCTACTTGACTAGCTCGTTAATCAAAGATGGCTATGTTTCCTAGCCATAGACATGAGTTGTCATTTGATTAACGGGATCACCTCATTAGGAGAATGACGTGATTGACTTGACCCATTCCGTTAGCTTAGCACCCGATCGTTTAGTATGTTGCTATTGCTTTCTTCATGACTTATACATGTTCCTATGACTATGAGATTATGCAACTCCCGTTTACCGAAGGAGCACTTTGTGTGCTACCAAACGTCACAACGTAAAAGGGTGATTATAAAGGTGCTCTACAGGTGTCTCCAAAGGTACTTGTTGGGTTGGCGTATTTCGAGATTAGGATTTGTCACTCCGATTGTCGGAGAGGTATCTCTGGGCCCACTCGGTAATGCACATCACTATAAGCCTTGCAAGCATTGTGACTAATGAGTTAGTTGCGGGATGATGTATTACGGAACGAGTAAAGAGACTTGCCAGTAACGAGATTGAACTAGGTATTGAGATACCGACGATCGAATCTCGGGCAAGTAACATACCGATGACAAAGGGAACAACATATGTTGTTATGCGGTCTGACTGATAAAGATCTTCGTAGAATATGTGGGAGCCAATATGGGCATCCAGGTCCCGCTATTGGTTATTGACCGGAGAGGTGTCTCGATCATGTCTACATAGTTCTCGAACCCGAAGGGTCCGCACGCTTAAAGTTACGATGACAGTGTTATTATGAGTTTATATGTTTTGATGTACCGAAGGTTGTTCGGAGTCCCGGATGTGATCACGGACATGACGAGGAGTCTCGAAATGGTCGAGACATAAAGATTGATATATTGGACGACTATATTCGGACACCGGAAGTGTTTCGGAGAAGTTTTGGATTTAACCGGAGTGCCGGAGGGTTACCGGAACCCCCCGGGGAAGTATTGTGCCTTAGTGGGCCTTGAGGGGAGAGAGAGGGCAGCAGCCAGGAGGTGGTGCGCCCCCTCCCAGGAGGAATCCTAGTTGGACTAGGAGAGGGGGGCGCAGCCCCCTTTCCCTCTCCCTCTCCCTCTCTTTCCTTCCCCCCTCTTTTCCTAGTAGAACTAGGAAAGGGGAGTCCTACTCCTACTAGGAGGAGGACTCCCCCCTCTCTCCTTGGCGCGCCTAGGGCAGCCGGCCTCCCCCTTGCTCCTTTATATACGGGGGCAGGGGGGCACCTCTATACACACTTGATATACGATAATTTAGCCGTGTGCGGTGCCCCCCTCCACCATATTACACCTCGATAATACCGTTGCGGAGCTTAGGTGAAGCCCTGCGTCGGTGGAACATCATCATCATCACCACGCCGTCGTGCTGACGAAACTCTCCCTCAACACTCGGCTGGATCGGAGTTCGAGGGACGTCATCGAGCTGAACGTGTGTAGAACTCGGAGGTGCCGTGCGTTTGGTACTTGATCGGTCGGATCGTGAAGACATACGACTACATCAACCGCGTTGTGATAACGCTTCCGCTGTCGGTCTACGAGGGTACGTGGACAACACTCTCCCCTCTCGTTGCTATGCATCACCATGATCTTGCGTGTGCGTAGGAATTTTTTTGAAATTACTACGTTCCCTAATAGATGTAGCTCATCAAGAGTTGGGAGCACCATTTGAAATTTGAGTTCATCTACCTACATGGGTTAGTCTTGCAAGGAAGAGCACTTGTGTATCCAAAATGACAATCATAAGACTGAATATAGAATTGTCAAAGGATATGTTTGAAGGGTTTTGTGCTTCCTTGTTTTCAACCACCATTGTGTAGATACTTGGTGATGTAGATATTGCTCAAGATATGAATGAATTGCAATCTCATGGATTTAGATTCATCCAAGTTCCTACAAGGGTTAGATCGCATGCAAGGGTGCAAATATATCCAAGACATGTAAATAGCAATATGAAAGAAATATCAAGGATTAGTCAAAGGCTCATGCCTTGCATGTATCCAAATGGAGTTCCTACTCCAAGTTTGAAGCATCAGTGATGTTCAATTCACCTCTCAAACGGCAAAAGACTTTCTCATCAAGCGGTTTGGTGAATATATCCGCCAATTGCTTATCGGTGCGAACATGCTTAAGATCAATGTCCCCTTTGGCAACGTGATCTCGAATGAAATGATGACGAACTTCAATATGCTTAGTTCAAGAACGTTGCACGGGATTGTGAGCAATCTTGATAGCACTTTCATTGTCACAAAGCAATGGAACATGTTTCACATATATCCCATAATCTTTAAGAGTTTGGGTCATCCAAAGTAATTGAGCACAACATGAACCAGCGACAATGTATTTCCTTCATTGGGTCCCATGAAGGCCACCGTCGAGGCAACGTCGGTGTACACAGCAGGTGTCTTTCTGGACCCTTCTGTTATGAGGACCTTCGTTGACCCCGCATTGGCTCCACGGAAGCGGAGAAGCCCCCTTCAGACTCCATCTTGGGCATCAGCCAACGATGTCAGTTGAGCAGTGGGGAAGCGAGCCGTCCTTTGCGCCGAAGCATATACCTCCGGGGCTCCCGGCAGTCTGGTGATCGTGCTGCCGGACATGAGGAAGACAAATGGATCCGCGGGCGACCATTTAGGCTAGGTATTATTATACCTGTGCTGTTCAGGAGTAGCACTGCTTAGTTGATTTGAATGTAATGAAATCCGTCATGTTTATATGAAAATCCAGTATTTTATATGAATTTCGTCATTGTTTATATGAAACATCATCGTGTTTGCATGAATTTCGTCCGGTTGCTTGAGTTGCTGTCAGAATGTGTGCGGCTACGGTTGGATGGCGTAATTTGCGGGTCGCCGGTCGGTCTGCGGTCGGCTCGGGCGGCGTGGTGGGACAAAAAAAGCACATGTCGTGAGAGCTCATCTCCAACGGATGAGCACCCGAGCTCTTCCTCGTTCATCGGTGGCAAAGGCACGGGTGGACAAAAGGGTCGCCAATATTTTGGCTACCCCGGGCAAGGTCCAAACGACCCCTCCCAGCACATTCAAATCCCTTGTTCGCCGTGAAATTTTGCCATGTGTTGTTTTCATGGATATTTTGCTGTGTGAAACAAATTTAAATATGAATGTATAATCGGTGGCCACGGTCTTCTGCCGGGACACAGTTGGATGGCCTCATAGTAGTAGTAGTGTAGAGTACTACTAGTACTACTAGATAGTGACCACGTACCTGTTAGCAGTATAATGACCACGTACGGATTTGATGGTAAGATTTGTGTAAGTTGGATTTCATATTATTGCTCTAACATGTGGTCAAAGTTAGCCTCCAAAATGCACTTTAGACCCTATATGGATTGAGGGAGTACATGCATTGCTGAGGTTTCTCTTAATCCTTGCGTGCAACGTTTTTATTGAAGCTTGAAATGTGAACATGTGAATGGGAGGGACTACTACAACCCTTCCAAAAGAACTATAGTACTAATGGTATCGTACTCCGTCCATTCACCATCTCACATGCTCAGTACTTTTGCGAACTATGGAAGTAACAAATTTATTCCACCACTCAGCATCTATTATGGATACATTGTGGATTTCAAATTGAGTCATATAGAACGGAAAGTAGGCACTTAGGGAATCCACAATGTATGTTTTTTGTTTCCTCTAAGCCCTCTCTCTCCTCTTAGAGGCAGGCCTCTATACATTGCATGAACTGCCTCTAAAAAAATTGGCTAGCATCGCGTCTAACCTTAGAGGCTGCCTCTAACAATGTAACAATCCATCTGGTCCCACTTGTCAGCCTTAGGAAGCAGACTTTTACTATTATTAGAGGTAAAGCTAGTTCATACAGTCAAATCTAAGAGTTGGTTCAAACAGGAAAGAAAGTGGGAAAGTCTTGATAACCCACAAGTATAGGGGATTGCAACAGTTTTCGAGGGTAGAGTATTCAACCCACATTTATTGATTTGACACAAGGGGAGCCAAAGAATATTCTCAAATATTAGCAGCTGAGTTGTCAATTCAACCACACCTAAAAGACTTAATATCTGCAGCAAAGTATTTAGTAGCAAAGTAGTATGGAAGTAACGGTAATGGTGGCAAAAGTAACAGTAGCAGTTTTGTAGCAATCATAACAGTGGAAACAGAAAAGTAACTAAGAAAAGATCAATATGTGAAAAGCTCGTAGGCAATGGATCACTAATGGATAATTATGTCAGATGGCATTCATCATGCAACAGTTATAACATAGGGTGACACAGAACTAGCTCCAGTTCATCAATATAATGTAGGCATGTATTTCGAATATAGTCATACGTGCTTATGGAAAAGAACTTGCATGCCATCTTTTGTCCTACCCTGCCGTGGCAGCGGGGTCCTATTGGAAACTAAGGGATATTAAGGCCTCCTTTTAATAGAGAACCGGACCAAAGCATTATCACTTAGTGAATACATGAACTCCTCAAACTACGGTCATCACCGGGAGTGGTCCCGATTATTGTCACTTCGGGGTTGCCGGATCATAACACGTAGTAGGTGACTATAACTTGCAAGATAGGATCAAGAACACTCATATATTCATGAAAACATAATAGGTTCAGATCTGAAATCATGGCACTCGGGCCCTAGTGACAAGCATTAAGCATGGAAAAGTCATAGCAACATCAATCTTAGAACATAATGGATACTAGGGATCAAACCCTAACAAAACTAACTCAATTACATGGTAAATCTCATCCAACCCATCACAGTCCAGCAAGCCTATGATGGGATTACTCACGCACGGCAGTGAGCATCATGAAATTGGTTATGGAGGATGGTTGATGATGACGATGGCGACGGATTCCCCTCTCCGGAGCCCCGAACGGACTCCAGATCTTCCCTCCCGAGGAAGAACAGGGCTTGGCGGCGGCTCCATATCGTAAAACGCCATGAATCCTTCTCTCTTATTTTTTCTCCCCGAACGTGAATATATGGAGTTAGAGTTGCGGTCGGTGGAGCTCCAGAGGTCCCACGAGGCAGGGGCGCGCCCAGGGGGTAGGGCGCGCCCCCACCCTCGTGGCTAGTGTGTGGGTCCCCTTTCAGTTGATTCTTTTGCCAGTATTTTTTTATTAATTCCAAAAAGTGACTCCGTGAAGTTTCAGGTCATTCCGAGAACTTTTATTTCTGCACAAAAATAACACCATGGCAATTCTGCTAAAAACAACGTCAGTCCGGGTTAGTTCCATCCAAATCATGCAAATTAGAGTCCAAAACAAGGGCAAAAGAGTTTGGAAAAGTAGATACGTTGGAGACGTATCAACTCCCCCAAGATTAAACCTTTGCTTGTCCTCAAGCAATTCAGTTGACAAAATGAAAGTGATAAAGAAAAACTTGACAAACTCTATTTGATCTTGTTGTTGTAAATATGTAAAGCCAGCATTCAAGTTTTCAGCATAGATTATGAACTAACCATATTCACAATAACTCTTAGGTCTCACATTTACTCATATCAATGGCATAATCAACTAGCGAGCAATAATAATAAATCTCGGATGACAACACTTTCTTAAAACAATTATGATATAATATAACAAGATGGTATCTCGCTAGCCCTTTCTGAGACCGCAAAACATAAATGCAGAGCACCCCTGAAGATCAAGGACTGACTAGACATTGTAATTCATGGTGACAGAGATCCAGTCACAGTCATACTCAATATCAATTAATAACAATGCATGCAAATAACAGTGGTGCTCTCTAACTGGTGCCTTTTATAAGAGGGTGATGACTCATCATAAAAGTAAATAGATAGACCCTTCGCAGAGGGAAGCAGGGATTTGCAGAGGTGCCAGAGCTCGAGTTTTGAAATAGAGATTGAATAATATTTTGAGCGGCATGCTTTCATTGTCAACATAACAACTAAGATATTTCGGTATCTTCCATGCTACATACATTATAGGCGGTTCCCAAACAGAATGGTAAAGTTTATACTCCCCCACCACCAACAAGCACACTCCACGGCTGGTCCCAAACAACGGGTACCGTCCAACTAACAACAGTCCTGGGGAGTTTTGTTTGCAACTATTTTTATTTGATTTGCTTTGAGCATGGGACTGGGCATCCCGTTTACCGGCCATTTTCTCGTGAATGATGAGCGGAGTCCACTCATCGTGAGAATAACCCACCTAGCATGGAAGATATTGACAACCCTAGTTAGTACATGAGCTATTCGTGCATACAAAACAGATTATCATTTGAAGGTTTAGAGGTTGGAACATGCAAATTTACTTGGAACGGCAGGTAAATACCGCATATAGGAAGGTATGGTGGACTCATATGGAACAACTTTGGGGTTGATGGAAGTGGATGCACAAGCAGTATTCCCGCTTAGTACAAGTGAAGGCTAGAAAAAGATTGGGAAGCGACCAACTAGAGAGCGACAACAGTCATAAACATGCAATGAGATTAACCAACATTGAGTGCAAGCATGAGTAGGATATAAATCACCATGAACATAAATATCGTGGAGGCTATGTTTATTTTGTTTCAACTACATGCGTGAATGATATGTCTCCAACGTATCTATAATTTTTGATTGTTCCATGCTGTTATATTATCATTCTTGGATGTTTTACAATAATTTTATAGCAACTTTATATCATTTTTTGGGACTAACCTATTGACATAGTGCCAAGTGGCAGTTGCTATTTTCTGCATGTTTTTTACATCGCAGGAAATCAATATCAAACGGGGTCCAAACACCGCGAAACTTTTTGAGGATTTTTTATGGACCAGAACACTTCCAATGGGCCAGAGCTGCACCTGGGGGGTGCTCCGAGGGGGGCACAACCCAACAGGGCGCGCCTGGGCCCCAGGTGCGCCCAGGTGGGTTGTGCCCACCTCGGTGGCCTCCCGCACCCCCTCTTTGCCCTATAAAATCCCAAATATTCCAAAACCCTTCGGGGTAGCCCTAGATCAGAAGTTCCGCCGCTGCAGGCCTCTGTAGCCACCGATTACCAATCTAGACCCCGCTCCGGCACCCTGCCGGAGAGTTGAATCATCTCCGGTGGCCATCTTCATCATCCCGGTGGCCACCACGATGAGGAGGGAGTAGTCCACCCTCAGGGCTGAGGGTTTGTACCAGTAGCTATGTGTTTAATCTGTCTCTCTCTCTCTCTCGTGTTCTTGAGATGTCACGATCTTGATGTATCGCGGGCTTTGTTAATATAGTCGGATCATATGGTGTTTTCCCCTCTCTATCTTGTTGTGATGAATTGAGTTTTTCCCTTTGAGATTTCGTTGTTATCAGATTGAATACTTTTATGGATTTGAGAACACTTGATATATGTCTTGCAATTGAATACTCGTGGTGACAATGGGGTATCGTATTGATTCACTTGATATATGTTTTGGCACTCAACTCGCGGATTCCCGAGGTAACATTGGGGTAATCTATGCATAGGGGTTGATGCACATTCTTGTCTTTGTTTCTCCGGTAGAAATCTTGGGGCACTCTTTGAGGTTCTTTATGTTGGATTGAGTATTATGAATCTGAATTTGCTTTGGTGTTATTTTAGTACGAACTCTAGGGTAGATCAAATGGAAAGAATAGCTTTGTGTTATTTTAGTACGAACTCTTGAATAGATCGAACGAAAAGAATAGCTTTGAGGTGGTTTCGTACCCTACAAACAATTTATTCTTATGTTCTCCGCTAGATAGGAACTTTGGAGTGATTCTTCATCGCACTTTGAGGGATGATTATATGATCCAATTATATTAGCATTGTTGAGAGATTGCACTAGTGAAAGTACGGACCCTAGGCCTCATTTTCAAGCATTGCAATACCGTTTGTGCTCACTTTTATCAATTGCTACCTTGCTGTTTTTATTTATTCAGATTATAAAAATATATTTCTACCATAAATATTACACTTTTTACACCAACTCTTCGCCAAACTAGTGCACCTATACAATTTGCCATTTTATTGGGTGTGTTGGGGACACAAGAGACTTTTTATTATTTGGTTGCAGGGTTGATTGAGAGAGACCATCTTCATCCTACGCCTCCCACGGATTGATAAACCTTAGGTCATCCACTTGAGGGAAAATTGCTACTGTCCTACAAAACTCTACGCTTGGAGGCCCAACGCGAGTCTACAAGAATAAAGTTGTGTAGTAGACATCAAGCTCTTTTCTGGCGCCGTTGCTGGGGAGGTGAGTGCATGAAGGTATATCTTTAGATCTTGCAATTGAATCTTTTAGTTTCTTGTTTTATCACTAGTTTGGTTTATAAAAGAAAACTACAACAAAATGGAATTGAGGTTGCATCATATTATTGATCATCTTTATAATATCTTTCTTGAAAATGATGGATCAGAAATTTGTGTTCAATTGTTAGAAGAAGAAGTCAATAAAATGTTTGGCACAAAATATTTGAATGATGAGCATGATTGCAATGTTGTTGGTATGAACTCTTTGACTATCCATGATGCTAACGATATGCAAAGCCATAAGCTTGGGGATGCTATGTTTGATAAAGATGATATTTTTAGTCCCCCAAGTTTTGATGAGAAAATTTATTATGATGAAAGCATGCCTCCTAATTATGATGATTATATTGATGAAAGTGGATTTGGAGAGGTCATGACTTTATTTAATGATGATTCCACTATGATGGAAGAGGTTTCAATTGATTATGACAACAAAGTTCCTATCTATGATGATTATGGTGATGACATGTATGCTATAAAGAATAATGATAACCATGAAACTTGTCATCATGATTTTAATTTTAATCCCATGATAGTTATTTTGTTGAGTTTGCTCCCACTACTATTCATGAGAATAAATTTGCTTATGTGGAGAGTAATAAAATTTCTATGCTTATGCATCATGAAAAGAATGCTTTATATATGTGATAGCTATATTGTTGAATTCATTCATGATGCTACTGAAAATTATTATGGGAGAGGGACATGTGCTTCTACATATCTCAGTGATATCAGGTTTCCTCTCTATGTGTTGAAAATCTTGAAGTTTTGCTTGTTTTGCCTTCCTATGCTAGTTGATTCTTGTTCCCATAAATTGTTTGCTCACAAAATCCATATGCATAGGAAGTGGGTTAGACTTAAATGTGCTTGCCATGTGATTCATGATGCTCTTTTTATGTTTCAATTCTTATCGTTTATGCGAGCATCATTGAAATCATCAGCCTAGCTAAAAGGCATTAAAGAAAAGCGCTTGTTGGGAGACAACCCAACAATTTTACCTACTTTTTTGTGTGTTCACATGATTATGCTACTATAGTAATCATGTTTTATTGCTTTTGTTTCAATAAAGTGCCAAGTAAAGCCTGACAATTGACTTGAATTTGTGCAAAAAGAGAAACTTTTGCGCTCAGTCCAGGAAATTTGAAAATTCACTGGAACGTGATTTTGATCTGAATTTTTTACAGGTGATAGATATAAAAATTCCCTAGGTTGTCCTAAGTTTCAGAATTTTTGGAGTAGCAGAAGTATGGTTGGAGTACAGATTACTACAGACTGTTCTATTTTTGACAGATTCTGTTTTCAATGCATAGTTTGCTTGTTTTCTAGTTTCTATGGCTTATATTGCTCAATATAAATTGTGGAAATGATATGCTACAGTAGGAATTGTGTGTAAGCAATTATGAATCATGTCTTTTACATTACCAAAGTGAAATGGTTTGCTCTTTATCATACTAACCTATCTCACGAAGTTCCGTTATGTTTTGTGTGATTGAAGTTTTCAAGTTTTGGGTGAGATGTCGATATGAGGAGAACAAGGAGTGATAAGACCCTAAGCTTGGGGATTCCCAAGGCACCCCAAGTTAATATCCAAGGAAGATCCAAGCAACTAAGCTTGGGGATGCCCCGGAAGGCATCCCCTCTTTCGTCTCCAACATTATCGGTAGCCTCACTTGGAGCTACATTTTTATTCGTCACATGATATGTGTTTTGCTTGGAGCATCACTTTCTTTTGCTAGTATTTGCTTGCTGTTATTTATAAGAATGTTTTGCATCTTTATTTTCAATAAAAATGTCAAGTATAGCCTTTACCATGCTTATTTTGCAAGTATACATGTTGCTGTTTCAAAACATAAAGTTTATCGTTGTTGCAAAAATTCCCTAGAAAAGTCAGAATGTGATAAAATGATGAAACTTTTTGCATAATAAGCTCTGGCAAATTTTCTACAGTGTGGTAAATTTTCAGAATTTTTTGAGTTAGGGAAGTATGATGAATCTTGCATTCTTTACAGACTATACTATTTTGGAAGATTGCTGTTATGTTTGCATTGTTTGCATATGTTTGCTTGTTTAATGATTCTATTTGAGGACATTGTTTGCATATGTTTGCTTGTTTAATGATTCTATTTGAGGATAGGAGTTTTAAATATGCAGAGGCATTTAGTATGCAATGTTGAATAATATTTTTTGTGATTTGCTACAGTAGAGAATGATAAGGTTTTTGCATTGGTTTATACTAACTTATCTCATGAGTTCTTGTTGAGTTTTGTGTGCATGAAGTTTTTGAGATTTCAGGAAACCCTGATATGAGAGGAATTAAGGAGACACAAAAGCTCAAGCTTGGGGATGCCCAAGGCATCCCAAGATAATATTTCAAGAAGTCTAAAGAATCTAAGCTTGGGGATGCCCCGGTAGGCATCCCACCTTTCTTCTTCAACAATTATCGGTTGAGCCCAAGTTTTTGCTTCTTCACATGAGTTGTGCTATCCTTGAAATGCCATTTTATTTTGTTTTCCTTGCTGTTTTAATAAAATACTTAGAACTGATAGTTTTTAAATAAAATAGAGTCCTCAAATAGTTTCCAGAGAGGCTAGGTAAGCGGCACTCACATCCCGTCAACGAAGCTCTTTTCTACGGAATTGCTCTAGTGCTTCACTTATATCTTTTTGAGCACGGGGTGCTTTAGTATTTTTGAAGAAATTCTCTCTTGCTTCACTTAAATTTATTTGAGAGAAAGAAATATTATGCTCATGATCTTCACTTATATTTGTTTGAGCTTATCAAAAGCAACACATGGAAATTAGTTCCAAAGTGATAGATATCCAAGAAGGATATAATAAAAACTTTCCTGAAGATCATTGGACAAAATAAACTTGATTCCTTGTAATAGTTTTGTGATATGATGATGTGATATGTCAGTCATGTTGATGAGTAATTATGCTTTAGTAAGAATATTGGTGTTAATGTTTGTGATTCCCTATGCAAGCACGAAAGTCAATAGTCATGCAATGAAATTACATCCTACTTGTGGTGCATTATTCGGTGTTAATTATGCCCAACTCGCTTATGAGATTATTCGTTTCTTGGTTGGTCGCTTCTCAACCTTTTGCTAGCCTTCATTTTGCACTAAGTATGATCACTACTTGTGCATCCAAAATCCTTTAAACTAGTTTTGCCACAGAGTCCACTATATTTACCTATATGCGGTATTCTTTTGCCGTTCTAAGAAAATTTGTATGTGCCATCTCTAATTTTCAAAATAAATTTCTCTTTTGTGTGCTTGTACCGCTCGCGAGGCGGTGAGGGGTGGCTAATATTTTCCATGCTAGATGTGTTATTCTCATATGAGTGTTTATTCACTTGTCATTGCACGAGAGTAAGACAAAGGTATTAGGGATGCCCAGTCCCGAAATGCAAAATGAATTTACTTTATGTTGTCAAATAATAAATTCCTTGGAAAGTGTTGGTATGGAGGGCACCCGTGGATACGGTTAGCCATGGAAAGTGAAAGTATGGTGGAAAAAGGAATAAACTTTATTTTCTGTTTGGGAACCGCCTATGATATATCTAGCATGGAAAGTGTTGGGAGCTCTAAGTCATTTTCGTTGGTGGGAAAAGTATGCCCTCAAAATGTTTTTATCTCTCAATTTTCGCTTTGAGCTCTGGCACCTCTACAAATCCCTACTTCCCTCTGCGAAGGGCCTTTCTTTTACTTTATGCAATTTTTATTTTTAATTTGAGTCTCCATCTTCTCTTATAAAGCACCAACAAGGAGGCACTATGATCGTACTTGAGCAGTGGGTGTAGCTAATATGCGAGTGTGTTTCATGAATGGATCAATGATTGAGCATGATGGGCTAGGGATAACTTATTTTAGTGTTGATATTCTGAAAGACATGATTGCTTGTTGATATGCTTGAGTATTTAAGTCTCATGTCAAAACTAGACTATTGCTTTGAACCATATAAAAGTCCAAATGTCCATGCTATAAAGAAAAGAATATGAGATGACATGTTAGGCAGCATTCCACATCAAAAATTCTGTTTTTATCATTTACCTACCCGAGGACGAGCAGGAATAAAGATTGCGGATGCTGATACGTCTCCAACGTATCTATAATTATTGACTGTTCCATGATGTTATATTATCATTCTTGGATGTTTTACAATCATTTTATAGCAACTTTATATCATTTTTTGGGACTAACCTATTGACATAGTGCCAATGCCAGTTGCTATTTTCTGCATGTTTTTTACATCACAGGAAATCAATATCAAACGGAGTCCAAACACCGCGAAACTTTTTGAGGATTTTTTATGGACCAGAACACTTCCAATGGGCCAGAGCTGCACCTGGGGGTGCCCCGAGGGGGGCACAACCCACCAGGGCGCGCCTGGGCCCCCAGGCGCGCCCAGGTGGGTTGTGCCCACCTCAGTGGCCTCCCCCACCCCCTCTTTGCCCTATAAAATCCCAAATATTCCGAAACCCTTCGGGGTAGCCCTAGATCAGAAGTTCCGCCGCCGCAGGCCTCTGTAGCCACCGATAACCAATCTAGACCTCTGAGGGTTTGTACCAGTAGCTATGTGTTTAATCTGTCTCTCTCTCTCTCTCTCTCTCTCGTGTTCTTGAGATGTCACGATCTTGATGTATCGCTGGCTTTGTTAATATAGTCGGATCATATGGTGTTTTCCCCTCTCTATCTTGTTGTGATGAATTGAGTTTTTCCCTTTGAGATTTCTTTGTTATCGGATTGAATACTTTTATGGATTTGAGAACACTTGATATATGTCTTGCAATTGAATACTCGCGGTGACAATGGGGTATCGTATTGGTTCACTTGATATATGTTTTGGCACTCAACTCGCGGATTCCCGAGGTGACATTGGGGTAATCTATGCATAGGGGTTGATGCACGTTCTTGTCTTTGTTTCTCCAGTAGAAATCTTGGGGCACTCTTTGAGGTTCTTTATGTTGGATTGAGTATTATGAATCTGAATTTGCTTTGGTGTTATTTTAGTACGAACTCTAGGGTAGATCAAAGGAAAGAATAGCTTTGTGTTATTTTAGTACGAACTCTTGAATAGATCGAACAGAACGAATAGCTTTGAGGTGGTTTCGTACCCTACAAACAATTTATTCTTATGTTCTCCGCTAGATAGGAACTTTGGAGTGATTCTTCATTGCACTTTGAGGGATGGTTATATGATCCAATTATATTAGCACTGTTGAGAGATTGCACTAGTGAAAGTACGGACCCTAGGCCTCATTTTCAAGCATTGCAATACCGTTTGTGCTCACTTTTATCAATTGCTACCTTGCTGTTTTTATATATTCAGATTATGAAAATATATTTCTACCATCAATATTACATTTTTTACACCAACTCTTCGCCGAACTAGTGCACCTATACAATTTGCCATTGTATTGGGTGTGCTGGGGACACATGAGACTTTTTATTATTTGGTTGCAGGGTTGTTTGAGAGAGACCATCTTCATCCTACGCCTCCCACTGATTGATAAACCTTAGGTCATCCACTTGAGGGAAAATTGCTACTGTCCTACAAAACTCTGCGCTTGGAGGCCCAACACGAGTCTACAAGAATAAAGTTGCATAGTAGACATCAGTGAACATGTGCCAAGTCAAGCCACTCGAATCATTCAAAGGAGGATACCACCCTATCATACTACACCACAACCATTTTAATAGCATGTTGGCACACAAGGTAAACCATTATAAACTCCTAGCTAATTAAGCATGGCATGAGTAACTATAATCTCTAATTGTCATTGCAAACATGTTTCATTCATAATAGGCTGAATCGGTAACGATGAACTAATCATATTTACAAAAACAAGATAGGTCGAGTTCATACCAACTTTTCCTCATCTCAATCATTTCATCATATATCATCATTATTGCCTTTCACTTGCACGACCGAACGGTGTGGAGACTAATAATAGTGCGCGTGCATTGGACTAAGCTGGAATCTGCAAACATTTAATTCAAAGGAGAAGACAAGGTAATATGGGCTCTTTGTTAGATCAACAATAATGCATATGAGAGCCACTCATCATTTTCATCGTGGTCTTCCCCTCTCAAGCCCCAAAGAAAAGAAAAGAATTTCAAAAAAAGAGAAAAACTATTTACACGGGAAAGCTCCCAACAAGCAAAAGAAGAATAAGAAATCTTTTTTGGGTTTTCTTTAAAGCTACTACTACAAGCATGGAAAGTAAACTAGCTAAAAGCTATAACTAATTTTTTTGGTTTTTCTCAAAGTTTTTCAAACACACAAGAAGAAAAAAGGAAAAGAAAATAAACTAGCATGGATAATACAATGAAAAAGTATGAACACCGACAACTAGAGTGAGTGTGTGAACATGAATGTAATGTCGGTGAGAAATACGTACTCCCCCAAGCTTAGGCTTTTGGCCTAAGTTGGTCTACGACCACCACTGGCACGGATGATATCCGACATCATAGTTGGGGTCGTACTGTGCTGCGGCAGCTGCCGCCTGACGAGCTGCTTCCTGGAGACGAGCGGCCTCCGTTGATCTCTCATACTCGTTTGCCTCCTCTCTCGTTATAATGTATCTCTCATTTGCCTGAAAGTTAAGAAAAGGCAGGAGCAGGAAGGGTAATATGGACAGCACACCGTCTATCAAAGATTAGCCGGTACTGGAGGGACTGATTGTTCCTCTCAAGAAACTGGTAACGAACCATAGCATTATAATCTAGAAAAGCGGGTGGAAACTCAATATCATTTTCTCTTATGGATACACCAAGATAATCAGCTAAACGAGTTGCATAAATCCCACCAAATAAATCTCCATCTTTAGCATTAAGATGTAACCTCCGTGCAACAATGGCCCCCCAAGTTATATCGCCTATCACCTAATACCGCGCTCTTGAGGACACTAAGATCTGGGACGCAAATGTGGCTATGCTCGTGCTTACCGTTAATGCATCTACCTATAAAGAGAGCAAAGTAATGTATGGCAGGAAAATGAATGCTCCCTATGGTAGCTTGTGTAATATTTCTAGTTTCTCCCACAGTTATTCTAGTAAGGAAATCATTATATTCAGATTTGTGAGGTTCACTAAAGATGCCCCACTGTGGGATTTTGCAAGCAGTATTAAAATCTTCAAGGTCCATGGTATAAGATTTATCATAGAGGTCAAATATAACAGTGTGAGTGTTACGCTTAGATGAAAAGTTAAACCTTCGCACAAAGGAATCAGTGAGGTAATAGTATTGGCGGCACTTGTCTGATACGAAGTCCTCAAGATCAACATTATGCACTTACGCATCAAATTCATCCTTGAAGCCTGCTTGGACCATAAATTCATCTGACGGCCATTCACAAGGCCGCACTTGAGCTTCCCTTCGTGGTGCGAGGTCCGGCTCACGTATCGCTAGCCTCGGTGCTTGCTTCCTTGAAGAACCACCTTGGTACATTTTCCTAAACATTTTTCTTCCTCTAAAAATTTCTGAAATTTTTAGTGACTCAAAATAAAAGTGAACCAAACTCAACAAGATTGATAGAAATTACTCCCACAAGTGCCTAGAGACTATATCATGCATTAAAACTACTTTGGACCATATAAATTTGACATGCGAGCTCAAGAACAGGGTCACCTCAGCAACAAAAAATTGCAATACATAAAGCACTAGAACAAAAACTAATTGGACCGTTGGAGGAGTCACATACCGAAGAACAATCCCCCAAAGCAGTTTTGTGAATGGATCTTTGAGCAAGGAGATCGAAAATGGCAGCAAAACAAGCAAGAACACGAGTTTGAGCTACGGGATGATTTTTTCTGGAGGAAGGCGAAGTGTGTGGGTGCTGGAATAAGTGGAGGGGGGCCACGTGGGGCCCACAAGGCAGGGGGCGCGCCCAGGGGGTAGGGCGCGCCCTCCACCCTCGTGGCTAGATGGTGTGGCCCCCTGGTGTGTTCTAAGTGCCAGAAGTTCTCAAATATTCTATAAAAATCATACTAAATTTTCAGGGCATTTGGAGAACTTTTATTTTTGGGGTATTTTTTTATTGCAAGGATAATTCAGAAAATAGACAAAAAAATATCATTTTTGCTTTATTTATTCTAAATAACAGAAATTAAAGGAGGGTACAGAAGGTTGTGCTTTCGAACTTCATCCATCTCATGCTCATCAAAAGGAATCCACTAACAAGGTTGATCAAGTCTTGTTAACAAACCTCTTTCGAATAACATGAAACTGGAGAATTTTCGAATAACACTAAGTTACCTCAACGGGGATATGCATGTCCCCAATAATAAGAATATCATATTTCTTTTTGACAGTAGGAAGAGGGAATTCAAAACCTCCAATAGTAATTGTTGAAAATTTTCCAATAGAATTGATACTATGAACTTGAGGTTGTTTCTTTGGAAAGTGTACCGTATGCTCATTAACGTTAACATGAAAAGTGACATTGCCTTTGTTGCAATCAATAACAGCCCCTGCAGTATTCAGAAAAGGCCTACCAAGGATGATCGACATACTGTCGTCCTCGGAAGAATAACAAAGTCCGTTAAGATAGTAACGTTTGCAACCACAACAGGCACATCCTCACAAATACCGATGGGTATAGCAGTTGATTTATCATCCATTTTCAAAGAGATTTCAGTAGGTGTCAACTTATTCAAATCAAGTCTACGATATAAAGAGAAGGGCATAACACTAACACCGGCTCCAAGATCGCATAAAGCAGTTTTAACATAGTTTCTTTTAATGGAGCATGGTATAGTTGGTACTCCTGGATCTCCTAGTTTCTTTGGTATTCCACCCTTAAAAGTATAATTGTCAAGCATGGTGGAAATTTCAGCTTCCGGTATCTTTCTTTTATTTGTAACAATATCTTTCATATACTTAGCATAAGGAGGCATTTTAAGCATATCAGTCAAACGCATACGCAAAAAGATAGCACTAATCATTTCAGCAAAGCGCTCAAAATCCTCTTCACCCTTTTTCTTGGATGGCTTAGGAGGAAAGGGCATGGGTTTCTGGACCCATCGTTCTCTTTCTTTATCGTGCTTCCTAGCAACGAAGTCTCTCTTATCATAATGTTGATTCTTTGATTGTGGGTTATCAAGATCAACAGCAGGTTACATCATTATTATTACTAGGTTGAGCATCAACATGAACATCATCATTAACATTATCACCAGGTTCATGTTCATTACCAGATTGTGTTTCAGCATCAGAAATAGAAATATATTGGGATTCTCAGGTGTGTCAATAACAGGTTCACTAGAAGCATGCAAAGTCCTATCCTTATTCTTTTTCTTTTTATTAGAAGGACTAGGTGTATCAATATTAATTCTCTGAGAATCTTGCTCAACTCTCTTAGGATGGCCCTCAAGATACAAAGGTTCCTGGATCATTTTACCACCTCTAGTCATAACTCTAACAACATTATCATTATTCTTATGATTCAACTCATTGAGCAAATCATCTTGTGCCTTAAGTACTTGTTCTACTTGAGTTGTAACCATGCAAGCATGTTTACCAATAAGCTTAAGATCACTTTTAACTCTAGACATATAATCACTCAAGTTTTCAACCATATAAGCATTACGTTTCAATTTTCTACCAACATAAGCATTGAAGTTTTCTTGTTTAACAATAAAATTATCAAACTCATCCAAGCATTGACTAGCAAACTTAGTAGATGGGATTTCACCCTTATCAAATCTATAGAGATAATTTACCTTTACTACCTGTGTAGGGTTATTAAGACCATGTATCTCTTCATTAGGTGGTAAATTCTTAACATCTTCAGCTTTAATATCCTTTTCTTTCATAGATTTCTTTGCCTCTTGCATATCTTCAGGACTGAGAAATAGAATACCCCTTTTTTCGGAGTTGGCTTAGGAGTTGGTTCAGGAAGTGTCCAATCATTATCATTACTTAATATATTATTCAATAGCAATTCAGCTTGCTTAACAGTTCTTTTCCTGAAAACACAACCAGCACAACTATCCAGGTGGTCTCTGGAAGCCTCGGTTAGTCCATTATAAAAGATATCAAGTATTTCATTTTTCTTGAGAGGATGATCAGGCAAAGCATTAAGTAATTGGAGAAGCCTCCCCCAAGCTTGTGGGACACTCTCTTCTTCAATTTGCACAAAATTAAATATTTCCCTTAAGGCAGCTTGTTTCTTATGAGCGGGAAAATATTTTGCAGAGAAGTAATAAATCATATCCTGGGGACTACGCACATAGCCAGGATCAAGAGAATTAAACCATATCCTAGCATCACCCTTCAACAAAAAAGGAAACAATTTAAGAATATAGTAATAGTGAATTTTTTCCTCATGAGTAAATAGGGTGGCTATATCATTTAGTTTAGTAAGATGTGCCACAATAGTTTCAGATTCATAACCATAGAAAGGATAGGATTCAACCAAAGTAATTAACTCAGGATCGACAGAGAATTCATAATCCTTATCAGTAACACAGATAGGTGAAGTGGCAAAAGCAGGATCATATTTCATTCTAGCATTCAAATACTTTTCTTTTAGCTTAGCTAACAGTTTCTTAAGATCATATCTATCATTGCAAGCAAAGAAGTCTCTAGCAGTTTCTTCATCCATAACATAACCCTCAGGTACAACAAGTGTTGGGGAACGTAGCAGAAATTCAAAATTTTCTATGCATCACCAAGATCAATCTATGGAGTAATCTAGCAACAAGGGGAAGGGGAGTGCATCTACATACCATTTTAGATCGCGATGCGGAAGCGTTGCAAGAACGCGGATGAAGGAGTCGTACTCGTAGCGATTCAGATCGCGGTTGATTCCGATCTAAGCACCGAAGAACGGTGCCTCCGCGTTCAACACACGTGCAGCCCGGTGACGTCTCCCATGCCTTGATCCAGCAAGGAGAGAGGGAGAGGTTGGGGAAGACTCCGTCCAGAAGCAGCACGACGGCGTAGTGGTGATGGAGGAGCGTGGCAGTCCTGCAGGGCTTTGCCAAGCACCGCGGGAGAGGAGGAGGAGGAGGGAGAGGGGTAGGGCTGCGCCGAAAGAGAGACGTTCTCATGTGTCTTGGGCAGCCCAAACCTCAACTATATATAGGGGGGGCGGGGGCTGCGCCCCCTTTAGGGTTTCCCCCCCCCCCCAAGGGGTGCGGCCAGCCCTAGATCCCATCTAGGGGGGGCGGCCAAGGGGAGGAGAGGGGGGGCACCACTAGGGTGGGCCTTAAGGCCCATCTGGACCTAGGGTTTGCCCCCTCCACTCTCCCATGCGCCTTGGGCCTTGGTGGGGGGGCGCACCAGCCCACCTGGGGCTGGTCCCCTCCCACACTTGGCCCACGCAGCCTTCTGGGGCTGGTGGCCCCACTTGGTGGACCCCCGGGACCCTCCCGGTGGTCCCGGTACATTACCGATATCACCCGAAACTTTTCCGGTGACCAAAACAGGACTTCCCATATATAAATCTTTACCTTCGGACCATTCCGGAACTCCTCGTGACGTCCGGGATCTCATCCGGGACTCCGAACAACATTCGGTAACCACGTACATACTTTCCCTATAACCCTAGCGTCATCGAACCTTAAGTGTGTAGACCCTACGGGTTCGGGAACCATGCAGACATGACCGAGACGTTCTCCGGTCAATAACCAACAGCGGGATCTGGATACCCATGTTGGCTCCCACATGTTCCACGATGATCTCATCGGATGAACCACGATGTCGGGGATTCAATCAATCCCGTATACAATTCCCTTTGTCTATCGGTATGTTACTTGCCCGAGATTCGATCGTCGGTATCCCGATACCTTGTTCAATCTCGTTGCCGGCAAGTCTCTTTACTCGTTCCGTAACTCACATCATCCCGTGATCAACTCCTTGGTCACATTGTGCACATTATGATGATGTCCTACCGAGTGGGCCCAGAGATACCTCTCCGTTTACACGGAGTGACAAATCCCAGTCTCGATTCATGCCAACCCAACAGACACTTTCGGAGATACCTGTAGTGCACCTTTATAGCCACCCAGTTACGTTGTGACGTTTGGTACACCCAAAGCATTCCTACGGTATCCGGGAGTTGCACAATCTCATGGTCTAAGGAAATGATACTTGACATTAGAAAAGCTCTGAGCAAACGAACTACACGATCTTATGCTAGGCTTAGGATTGGGTCTTGTCCATCACATCATTCTCCTAATGATGTGATCCCGTTATCAACGACATCCAATGTCCATGGTCAGGAAACCGTAACCATCTATTGATCAACGAGCTAGTCTCCTAGAGGCTTACTAGGGACATTGTGTTGTCTATGTATCCACACATGCATCTGAGTTTCCTATCAATACAATTCTAGCATGGATAATAAACGATTATCATGAACAAGGAAATATAATAATAAACTATTTATTATTGCCTCTAGGGCATATTTCCAACAGTCTCCCACTTGCACTAGAGTTAATAATCTAGTCCACATCACCATGTGATTAACACTCACAAGTCACATCACCATGTGACCAACATCCAAAGAGTTTTACTAGAGTCAACAATCTAGTTCACATCACTATGTGATTAACACTCAATGAGTTCTGGTTTGATCATGTTATGCTTGTGAGAGAGGTTATTAGTCAACGGGTCTGAACCTTTCAGATCCGTGTGCTTTACGAATATCTATGTCATCTTTGTGGATGCTACCACACGCTACTTGGAGCCATTTCAAATAATTGCTCTACTATACGAATCCGGTTTACTACTCAGAGTCATCCGGATTAGTGTCAAAGTTCGCATCG
Source organism: Triticum aestivum (assembly GCF_018294505.1). Classification (NCBI taxonomy): domain Eukaryota; kingdom Viridiplantae; phylum Streptophyta; class Magnoliopsida; order Poales; family Poaceae; genus Triticum; species Triticum aestivum. The sequence goes on along the minus strand of NC_057808.1, from coordinate 516,001,402 downwards.
ACGTAACCCTTTACGACGAACTCCTTTTCACCTCCATAATCGAGAAAATTCCTTAGTCCGCTAGATACTAAGGATAAGTTCGACCGCTGTCATGTGATCCATTCCCGGATCACTATTGTACCCCTTGACCAACTCATGGCAAGGCACACTTCATGTGCGATACACAACATAGCATACTGTAGAGCCTACGTCTAAAGCATAGGGGACGACCTTCGTCCTTTCTCTCTCTTCTGCTGTGGTCAGGTCTTGAGTCTTACTCAATACTCACACCTTGTAACACAACCAAGAACTCCTTCTTTGCTGATCTATTTCGAACTCTTTCAAAATCATGTCAAGGTGTGCGTTCTTTGAAAGTATCATCAGGCGTCTTGATCTATCTCTATAGATCTTGATGCCCAATATGTATGCAGCTTTATCCAGGTCTTCTTTTGAAAAACTCCTTTCAAACAACCCTTTATGCTTTCCAGAAATTTTACATCATTTCGGATCAACAATATGTCATTCACATATACTTATCAGAAATGCTGCAGCGCTCCCACTCACTTTATTGGAAATACAAGTTTCTCATAAACTTTGTATAAACCCAAAATCTTTGATCATCTCATCAAAGCATACATTCCAACTCCGAGATGCTTACTCCAGTCCTTAGAAGGATCGCTGGAGCTAGCATACCTTTTAGCATCCTTAGGATGGACAAAACCTTTCTGATTATATCACATACAACCTTTCCTTACGAAAACTGGCAAGGAAACTTGTTTTGACATCCATCTGCCAGATTTCATAAATGCAACTAATGCTAACATGATTCCGACGGACTTAAGCATCGCTACGGATGAGAAAATCTCATCGTAGTCAACTCCTTGAACTTGTGAAAATACTCTTTTCCACAAGTCGAGCTTCATAGACGGTAACATTACCGTCCATGTCCGTCTTCTTCTTGAAGATCCATTTATCTCGGATTTCATGGCTTCTAACCATTTGTCGGAATATGGGCCCACCATCGCTTCTCCATGGCTCGTAGGTTCAGTATTGTCCAACAACATGATATCTCAGACAGGATCACGTACCGCTCTGAAGTAGCACGCATCCTCGTCGTCCTACGAGGTTTGGTGGTGACTTGATCCGAAGTTTCATGATCACTATCATAAGCTTCCACTTCAATTGGTGTAGGTGCCACAGGAACAACTTCCTGTGCCCTGCTACACCCTAGTTGAAGTGACGGTTCAATAACATTATCAAGTCTCCACCATCCTCCCACTCAATTCTTTCAAAAGAAACTTTTCCTCAAGAAAGGACTCGTTTCTAGAAGCAATTACTTTTGCTTCCAGATCTGAAATAGGAGGTATACCCAACTGTTTTGGGTATTCTATGAAGATGCATTTATCCGCTTTGGGTTCGAGCTTATCAGCCTGAAACTTTCTCACATAAGCAGCCCCAAACTTTTAAGAAACGACAACTTAGGTTTCTCTAAACGGTGTCGTCTCAACGGAATTGCGTGGTGCCCCTTTTAAAGTGAATGAGGTTGTCTCTAATGCCTAACCCATAAACGATAGTGGTAATTTGATAAGAGACATCATGGTATGCACCATATCCAATAGGGTGCAGCTATGATGTCCGGACACACCATCACACTATGGTGTTCCAGGCGGTATTAATTGTGAAACACTTTCCACAATGTCTTAATTGTGTGCCAAACTCGTAACTCAGATACTCGTCTCTATGATCATATCACAGACATTTTATCCTCTTGTCACGACAATCTTTAACTTCACTCTGAAATTACTTGAACCTTTCAATAATTCAGACTTGTGTTTCATCAAGTAAATACACTCAGCATCTACTCAAATCATCTGTGAAGTAAGAACATAACGATATCCACTGCATGCCTCAGCACTCATTGGACTGCATACATCAAAATGTATTACTTCCAATAAGTTGCTCTCTTGATCCATCTTACTGAAAACGAGGACTTTCAGTCATCTTGCCCATGTGGTATGATTTGCATGTCTCAAGTGATTCAAAATCAAGTGAGTCCAAACGATCCATCTGCATGGAGTTTCTTCATGCATATATACCAATAGACATGGTTCGCATGTCTCAATCTTTTCAAAAACGAGTGAGTCCAAAGATCCATTTACATGGAGCTTCTTCATGCGTTCTATACCAACATGACTCAAATGGCAGTGCCACAAGTATGTGGAACTATCATTACTATTTTATATCTTTTGGCACGAACATGTGTATCACTACGATCGAGATTCATTTTAGGTGCAAGACCATTGAAGGTATTATTCAAATAAACAGAGTACCATTATTCTCCTTAAATGAATAACCGTATTGCGATAAACATAATCCAATCATGCTCAACACAAACACCAAATCTCGATGGTAGAGGGAGCATGCGATGCTTGATCACATCAACCTTGGAAACACTTCCAACACATATCGTCATCTCACCTTTAGCTAGTCTCCGTTTATTCCGCAGCTTTTATTTCGAGTTACTAACACTTAGCAACCGAACCAGTATCTAATACCCTGGTGCTGCTAGGAGTACTAGTAAAGTACACATTCATATAATGTATATCCAATATACTTCTGTCGACCTTGCCTGCCTACTCATCTACCAAGTATCTAGGGTAGTACTGCTTCAGTGACCGTTCCTCTCATTACAGAAGCACTTAGTCTCGGGTTTGGGTTCAACCTTGGGATTCTTCACTAGAGCAGCAAATGACTTGCTGTTTCATGAAGTATCCCTTTTGCCCTTGCCCTTCTAAACTAGTGGTTTTACTAACCATCAACAATTGATGCTCCTTCTTGATTTCTACTTTCGCGGTGTCAAACATCGCGAATAGCTCAAGGATCATCATAACTATCCCTGATATGTTATAGTTCATCACGAAGCTCTACTAGCTTGGTGGCAATGACTATGGAGAACCATCACTATCTCATCTGGAAGATTAACTCCCACTCGATTGAAGTGATTGTAGTACTCAGACAATCTGAGCACATGCTCAACGATTGAGCTTTTCTCCCTTAGTTTGCAGGCTTAAGAAACTTGTCAGAGGTCTCATACCTCTTGACGTGGGCACTAGTCTGAAATCCCAATTTCAGTCTTCGGAACATCTCATATGTTCTGCGACGTTTCAAAAACCGTCTTTGGTGCCACAATTCTAAACCGTTAGCATTACTCACTGAACTATCACGTAGTCATCAAAACGTGTATGTCAGATGTTTCGCAACATCTACAGACGACGCTGAGGTTCAGCACACCGAGCGGTGCATTAAGGACATAAGCCTTCTGTGCAGTAATGAGGACAATCCTCAGTATACGGACCCAATCCGCATAATTGCTACCATCAACTTTCAACTAAATTTTCTCTAGGAACGTATCTTAAACAGTAGAACTAAAGCGTAAGACATAATTTGCAAAGACCTTTTGACTACGTTCATGATAATGAAGTTCATCTGATTATTGAATGAACTCCCACTCAGATAGACATCCCTCTAGTCATCTAAGTGATACATGATCCGAGTCAAACTAGGCCGTGTCCGATCATCACGTGAGACGGACTAGTCATCATCGGTGAACATCTCCATGTTGATCGTATCTACTATACGACTCATGTTCGACCTTTCGTTCTCTTGTGTTCCGAGGCCATGTCTGTACATGCTAGGCTCGTCAAGTCAACCTAAGTGTTTCGCATGTGTTCCGAGGCCATGTCTGTACATGCTAGGCTCGTCAACACCCGTTGTATTCGAACGTTAGAATCTATCACACCCGATCATCACGTGGTGCTTCGAAACAACGAACCTTCGCAACGGTGCACAGTTAGGGGGAACACTTCTCTTGAAATTTTAGTGAGGGATCATCTTATTTATGCTACCGTCGTTCTAAGAAAATAAGATGCATAACATGATAAACATCACATGCAATCAAATAGTGACATGATATGGCCAATATCATTTTGCTCCTTTGATCTCCATCTTCGGGGCACCATGATCATCTTTGTCACCGGCATAACACCATGATCTCCATCATCATGATCTCCATCATCGTGTCTTTATGAAGTTGTCTCGCCAACTATTACTTCTACTACTATGGCTAACGGTTAGCAATAAAGTAAAGTAATTACATGGCGTTATTCATTGACACGCAGGTCATAAAATAAATTAAGACAACTCCTATGGCTCCTGCCAGTTGTCATACTCATCGACATGCAAGTCGTGATTCCTATTACAAGAACATGATCAATCTCATACATCACATATATCATTCATCACATCTTTTTGGCCATATCACATCACATAGCATACCCTGCAAAAACAAGTTAGACGTCCTCTAATTGTTGTTGCATGTTTTACGTGACTGCTATGGGATTCTAGCAAGAACGTTTCTTACCTACGCAAAAGCCACAACGTGATATGCCAATTTCTATTTACCCTTCATAAGGACCCTTTTCATCGAATCCTATCCGACTAGAGTGGGAGAGACAGACACCCGCTAGCCACCTTATGCAACTAGTGCATGTCAGTCGGTGGAACCTGTCTCACGTAAGTGTACGTGTAAGGTCGGTCCGGGCCGCTTCATCCCACGATGCCGCCGAATCAAGATAAGACTAGTAACGGCAAGTAACTTGACAAAATCGACGCCCACAACTACTTTGTGTTCTACTCGTGCATAGAAACTACGCATAGACCTAGCTCATGATGCCACTGTTGGTGAACGTAGCAGAAATTCAAAATTTTCTACGCATCACCAAGATCAATCTATGGAGTAATCTAGCAACAAGGGGAAGGGGAGTGCATCTACATACCATTGTAGATCGCGATGCGGAAGCGTTGCAAGAACGCGGATGAAGGAGTCGTACTTGTAGCGATTCAGATCGCGGTTGATTCCGATCTAAGCACCGAAGAACGGTGCCTCCGCGTTCAACACACGTGCAGCCCGGTGACGTCTCCCACGCCTTGATCCAGCAAGGAGAGAGGGAGAGGTTGGGGAAGACTCCGTCCAGCAGCAGCACGACGGCGTGGTGGTGATGGAGGAGCGTGGCAGTCTCGCAGGGCTTCGCCAAGCACCACGGGAGAGGAGGAGGAGGGAGAGGGGTAGGGCTGCGCCGAAAGAGAGACGTTCTCATGTGTCTTGGGCAGTCCAAACCTCAACTATATATAGGGGGGGGGGAGGGGGCTGCGCCCCCTTTAGGGTTTCCCCCCCAAGGGGTGCGGCCAGCCCTAGATCCCATCTAGGGGGGGCGGCCAAGGGGAGGAGAGGGGGGCGCCACTAGGGTGGGCCTTAAGGCCCATCTGGACCTAGGGTTTGCCCCCTCCACTCTCCCATGCGCCTTGGGCCTTGGTGGGGGGAGCACCAGCCCACCTGGGGCTGGTCCCCTCCCACACTTGGCCCACGCAGCCTTCTGGGGCTGGTGGCCCCACTTGGTGGACCCCCGGGACCCTCCCGGTGGTCCCGGTACATTACCGATATCACCCGAAACTTTTCCGGTGACCAAAACAGGACTTCCCATATATAAATCTTTACCTCCGGACCATTCCGGAACTCCTCGTGACATCCGGGATCTCATCCGGGACTCCGAACAACATTCGGTAACCACGTACATACTTTCCCTATAACCCTAGCGTCATCGAACCTTAAGTGTGTAGACCCTACGGGTTCGGGAACCATGCAGACATGACCGAGACGTTCTCCGGTCAATAACCAACAACGGGATCTGGATACCCATGTTGGCTCCCACATGTTCCACGATGATCTCATCGGATGAACCACGATGTCGGGGATTCAATCAATCCCGTATACATTTCCCTTTGTCTATCGGTATGTTACTTGCCCGAGATTCGATCGTCGGTATCCCGATACCTTGTTCAATCTCGTTGCCGGCAAGTCTCTTTACTCGTTCCGTAACTCACATCATCCCGTGATCAACTCCTTGGTCATATTGTGCACATTATGATGATGTCCTACCGAGTGGGCCTAGAGATACCTCTCCGTTTACACGGAGTGACAAATCCCAGTCTCGATTCGTGCCAACCCAACAGACACTTTCGGAGATACCTGTAGTGCACCTTTATGGCCACCCAGTTATGTTGTGAGGTTTGGTACACCCAAAGCATTCCTACGGTATCCGGGAGTTGCACAATCTCATGGTCTAAGGAAATGATACTTGACATTAGAAAAGCTCTGAGCAAACGAACTACACGATCTTATGCTAGGCTTAGGATTGGGTCTTGTCCATCACATCATTCTCCTAATGATGTGATCCCGTTATCAACGACATCCAATGTCCATGGTCAGGAAAACGTAACCATCTATTGATCAACGAGCTAGTCTCCTAGAGGCTTACTAGGGACATTGTGTTGTCTATGTATCCACACATGCATCTGAGTTTCCTATCAATACAATTCTAGCATGGATAATAAACGATTATCATGAACAAGGAAATATAATAATAACCTATTTATTATTGCCTCTAGGGCATATTTCCAACAACAAGCAATTCATATCTAGGGGGAGAATCCTCATCATCACTTTCATTAATATCATCAGTTTCAGTAATTTCAATCTCTCTAACCCTAGCAAGTTGTTCATCAAGAAATTCACCTAGTGGCACAATGTTATCAAGCAGAGAAGTAGTATCATCATAAGCATCATGCATAACAGAAGTGGCATCATCAATAACATGCGACATATTGTAATCAATAGCAGGTGTAGGTGTCGCAAGTTTGCTCAAAACAGAAGGTGAATCAAGTGCAGAGCTAGATGGCAGTTCCTTACCTCCCCTCGTAGTTGAGGGATAGATCTGGGTTCTTTGATCTTTCAAATTTCTCATAGTGATCAACAGATATAAATCCCAAGTGACTCAGAGAATAGAGCTATGCTCCCTGGCAACGGCATCAGAAAAAGGTCTTGATAGCCCACAAGTATAGGGGATCGCAACAGTTTTTGAGGGTAGAGTATTCAACCCAAATTTATTGATTCGACACAAGGGGAGCCAAAGAATATTCTCAAGTATTAGCAGCTGAGTTGTAAATTCAACCACACCTAAAAGACTTAATATCTGCAGAAAAGTATTTAGTAGCAAAGTAGTATGGAAGTAACGGTAACGGTGGCAAAAGTAACAGTAGCAGTTTTGTAGCAATCGTAACAATGGCAACGGAAAAGTAACTAAGCAAAGATCAATATGTGAAAAGCTCGTAGGCAATGGATCAATGATGGATAATTATGTCGGATGGCATTCATCATGCAACAGTTATAACATAGGGTGACACAGAACTAGCTCCAGTTCATCAATATAATGTAGGCATGTATTCCGAATATAGTCATACGTGCTTATGGAAAAGAACTTGCATACCATCTTTTGTCCTACCCTCCCGTGGTAGTAGGGTCCTATTGGAAACTAAGGGATATTAAGGCATCCTTTTAATAGAGAACCAGACCATAGCATTATCACTTAGTGCATACATGAACTCCTCAAACTACGATCGTCACCGGGAGTGGTCCCGATTATTGTCACTTCGGGGTTGCCGGATCATAACACGTAGTAGGTGACTAGAACTTGCAAGATATGATCAAGAACACTCATATATTCATGAAAACATAATAGGTTCAGATCTGAAATCATGGCACTCGGGCCCTAGTGACAAGCATTAAGCATGGCAAAGTAATAGCAACATCAATCTTAGAACATAATGGATACTAGGGATCAAACCCTAATAAAACTAACTCAATTACATGGTAAATCTCATCCAACCCATCACCGTCCAACAAGCCTACGATGGGATTACTCACGCACGGCGGTGAGCATCATGAAATTGGTGATGGAGGATGGTTGATGATGACGATGGCGACGGATTCCCCTCTCCGGAGCCCTGAACGGACTCCAGATCTGCCCTCCCGAGGAAGAACATGGCTTGGTGGCGGCTCCGTATCGTAAAACATGATGAATCCTTCTCTCTTATTTTTTCTCCCCGAACATGAATATATGGAGTTGGAGTTGAGGTCGTTGGAGCTCCAGAGGGCCCACAAGGCAGGGGCGCGCGCCCCCCACCCTCGTGGCCAGGGTGTGGGCCCCCTTCGGTTGATTCTTTCGCCTGTATTTTTTATTAAGTCCAAAAAGTGACTCCATGAAGTTTCAGGTCATTCTGAGAACTTTTATTTCTGCACAAAAATAACACCATGGCAATTCTGCTGAAAACAGCGTCAGTCCGGGTTAGTTCCATCCAAATCATGCAAATTAGAGTCCAAAATAAGAGCAAAAGAGTTTGGAAAAGTAGATACGTTGGAGACGTATCAGAAAGCTGTAGCATGAATCGAGGACTTGGTTCTAAGAGGAAACGGGGGAAAGTAGTAGATACTGGCTACCCAACCGGTCTCTTGGTTAAAACTGCAAAGAAAGCATGGTGGATGGCGAAGGGTGGGGGGAAGTGGACCTGTCTCTTGGTTGAAAAAGGAAAGAAAGTGAAGGGTGTTGGGGGACAACGCAAATGAGCACGAGCTGGTCTAGATTTCCTGTGCTCGCGTCCGAAAATGTCGCCGAGGAGATAAAAAATGGGACAAATGCAGACATGCTGCCTGAGTGTTTGCCGCTCTCGGCAACCACATCTGCCTCACGACTTTATGCCCCTACTGTGCCTACGCCCATATTGCTACCGTTAATGTAAAATCACGTGAAGCATTAAGCAATGCCACCTAATGTCACTATTAAGTAATGGTCTAGTGCCGTCGATAAATTGAAGCAATGCCAACACCATTTTATGAAGTCCTTCCGTCTTGCTTTATTTCCCATGAATTGTGTTTTGCAGTTACACTTAAATCTCACACTGCTAACATTGCTTCATCCCAGTGGAACTGCACAAATTTGATTGCACATTTACTGACCATGTGCTACTCTCATGACAGTAATACTAATGCTATTGTTCTACATGTTAATCTAGTGGCAGTGTTGATGTGATGTGATGCTACTTCTTACTTAAGGGCACTTTCGTATTGTCAATGTAGTGCCAATTATAACACAATAGATGCTGCTGTTAATCATATGCCACTGCAAATAGCTATCATTGTTTAAATAACTGTATTTCATATTTGCACAAACAGGGATGTCTATCTCCATATCGTTTCTATCTGCGCAATCAAAAGTACACACCTCAGTTTTAGTAGAACTGCACAAAATGAGATGGCTATTCCTAGCTGTCGTCGTCTAACCACCCGTATTCCAGGTATTCCTACATTGGTAGTAACTAGGTATAATGACCAACACAATCTAAAAGAAGCTGATTCATACGTTTTACTTCCTGATTGCAGTGCAGGGACGAGCGAAAACAACTGCATCCTAGTCGGGAATGCACTTTCTCCCAGTTCATCCATGGACAAAGGACTAGCTGGCACGGTTGCACGGAGGTTTTTGGGACAGGTGCATGAACAAGAGGCATTGTGGTCTGCTTATTTCTACAAATAGCGGTGCTTAAATTTAGTGAAACTGCACAAGAAGTTCAGATGGTCAGTACACTACATGGTTCAGTTCAGCATTCCAACTGAGAACACAATTATAATTGGTTATTCTGGAATGAGAGAACCTAACCCTGGATGGTGGCAACAAGAAAAACCAGAGTGAACTCTAGGAAATTAAAGCCTGCCTAGGGAGGCCCTTTGCTCAGAGAAGCCTTGCTTGATTTTTCCTGATTTGTAAACCTTCTCACAACTTTATCTTTTGTTGTGAACTAGTAAATGTTTGTTATGTTCTATGAATCATTGAGATCTATAAAATTGCTTAACTTATGCTTCTCAGGTATTTTATGAAGCCGAGTTTAATGTGAATGTTCCACATGAACGCTGGACTAGCGTGTGAACGTTTGGAATTTACATTGTGGCCTCAGTTAACTGCATGAACCACTGTAACAAGATACGTAGTTACTTATATGTCAGACAACAGATTATTGATTGTTAGCTGGTCGATAGCCGACTTTTCTAGTGTTGAAGGGAGCTGAGCCAATGTGTCGTGTTTTGCACAACTGCTTACACTACTGCAGGATGCTGCTAACGGGACACTACGATCACAGACCCTTCGACGAAACTGTGAGCGATGCCATAATCGCAAACGGTGGTGTAAAAAACCATAAAAAAGGTGCAAAACGTTTGCGATGGAGGATGCATCAAACACGGTTCAGATTTTAGTTGTGTGTGCGATGCAGGGCATACGGTTCAGTTCAATTAACTGTTTGCGATGAGGAGGAACAAAAGAAACGGGCAGCCAGATGAAGGCGTGTGCGATATACATCATACGGTTCACTCGGATGAACTGTTTGTGATTAGGCAACACAAAAGAAACGGTCAGCCAGATCAAGGTGTGTGCGATATACGGCATGTGGTTCACTCGGATGAACTATTTGCGTTGAGACATGAAAACATAAATAGTTCAACTTAACAAGATGTGTGTGATACGCGGCAAACAGGTCTGTAATCGGAAACGTGTGCGAAGACCGATAACAACACAGACGATTACTGCTAACAAGCCGTGTGTGTTGTGAGCAAACGATTGCTGGTATACAATTGTGAGTGATTGATGAAAACATCATCGACGGGTTCCATTATTTAGTCCATGTGCGATGTGATTTTCTTTGTCCGCACAACATCTACGCTCTGTCTACAGAGCATCAACACATATACTTAAAAAGACAGCATTGCATAACCAAATTAAGCATACAATTACACAAGTGACTACACACATAACATTTCCACAAACCAAAGTAAGCAATTACATGCATACTAAAGTAGGAGAAACGAGGATCTAATCATCTACTTATTGTTGGGACGACGCTTGCCATTGCTCTGCTTCCGGCTGGATCCCTGGCCGTTTTGGGGAAGGAGGCACTTCCTCATGTCAATGATCCGCTTGTACATGTCGTACCTCATGTACGCCTCCTTGGCCGCGTACACGACGTGAGCTTTGTCAAGTTTCTCCATCCAGGCCGAGTGCTAGGCACGCTTGTCCTTGTTGCACGAATCCTTCATGTCTCTGTAGTAGGGGTCGATGATGGCCTCGGCGAGGTGAACCAGTGAGTCCTTCTCATGCTCCTTGCAGCCCCAAATCTTGTATTGGCCCTGGATGTCGACAAGATTCTGGCAGGCGATGCCCGAATTCTCGAGCGCCTTTACATCGTTGGTGATGTCCACCGTAGCGAACATGTAGTGGGGGTTGTTGACAAACCTAGTGAAACTCTCGCAAGGCCTTGTGGCCAGGCAGTAGTGGTAGACGAGGACGTGGTGGCGCACGCACATCTGGGCGACGGTGACCTTGGGATGAGACCCGGCATGAAACCCGACCACCTTGTACTTATCCTCGGCAAGCAACAGCTCCATGATGTGGATGGAGTGCTCCACCCAGACCGGGTTGTAGGTGTACACCACCGAGAGGTCCATGAACCTTCTGTGGGTGTCCACCACGACACGCATGGTGAACTGCTGCTCGTCGTCGGCAGCCGCTCGAAGCGCCATTGGAGCCGCGCAGGATACCCTCTAAGAATTTCTCGTGGTGGGTGTGCTTCTTGCAATGGTGGGGCGCGATCGAAAGGTTGGCCGCTGTAATAAATGGGGGTCGACCGGCCTGTAATCGTCACGTCTTGTCACGGCGTTCATAGCGGAGGATTCCAGTGCACGCTTGACAACATCGCACCACATGCGTGGGCTCGAAGAGGCGCCAAATGTATGGTCGGTGAGCCTGTTCCCGTGCTACCGCGCAGTTTACCGCGCAAGGTTCCCGCCCGGCTAGTTTGGCCACGCGTCAACTAGAAGAGGGACAAATCGCGGGCATTTATTGGCAAAAATCTTTGTAAAAATGAAGTGTGTGGAATGACTTCGGTCATAAGTTTACCCGTGGGTGATAAGGTCAAAGATACACAGAAGGGTGATGATGGACACTCGAGTGCGATAATTTATTCTGCGCTCTACAGGGCACACGGTGGAAGAAACCAACCGTGTGCAATAATGTCGAAGATCGCAGTCGAGTTAGCTATACAGATCGTGTGCTGTGAGATCGACAAGGTAAACAGATTCGAGAATGGTTAATAAAATCTAAGACCATTGCATACTAAGGTCAAAATAGTGCTACCAATATACGAGTCTCATACGACGCCATTTCAACGATTGTACCACAAAAGCTCGAAATATTACAAGGTCCAAATTCCAGAGTTATATGGCTCAAATTCAAAAATTACAAGGTTCAAACTGATATTAGAAATGAAATTCAGCTCATCAGCTGCAAACGCTTGCGCTGATCCGCTGAACATGGATATCAGAGAGGTTCAAACTAATATTACCACTTCTAAGTTTGGTTTCGAAACCTGACAATTTTTGCAAAGGGGTCAGCCACTGAGAAATCATGTATGGGCTTGACACGATGACTTCTGATTACTCTGTCATCTGAAGTTCCAAAATGAAATTCAGCATTTTTGGAGCCTATTCCATTCTGCCGCAGGCGCCGACGCTGATATAAAACCATTCATTTTTTTGAAATAAATGTAGGGCAAACCTCATTTCCTTCAGCACCCTTGCTCTGAGAACAAATAACCTGGTGAATATAATCTCGGGTAAGGTCCCTCGGTAGGAGTTCAAAGTAATTTCTGAGAGATGCAGATCTAGGCATTCAACGTGATTGTTATATTGTATCACATTATCCACCATTGGGCCTAATCTTATCTGCAGAAGAAGAAAACGTGTTAGTGCCTACATGCAGTTTTGAACATTACTACATGCCTGTTTGGTTTGTAGGATTTGTAAAATGCACTAACACGCCATCTTCGATCTGACATGATTAACATGGGCATTTGATTACATTCTAGAAAAACGTAGCCTTCTTCACAAGAGGTTGGAGTGGATGAAAAGTTCCCTAAGAAAACTAGTACAAATGAATCCAAAGGAGAAATGCTTATTGATTGTAACTATATGGATCAAGCAACCAATATGGGGGCGGGGGGGTGGAACATGTATGTACTGAAATCCTGCAAAAGAATCCTTCAGAAATCGTAGTACATTGCCATTGTAAACTTGGAAAAAGGTGTCACAAATTGAACTCCCTCATGGTTAACATTTAACAGGAAAGTAACATCACCTTGATATATAGCTTCTCCAGGCACGGAAAGCATCTTAGGAAACTGACAACTTGCTCCAGGTTGGGGCCGATATATTCTAGTGCCAAGACCTTCGCTGTGCGCAGTTTTGGGGTCAATCTTGTTGGAATCATTTTTTGAATGACAGACGAACAAACATCTTCAAAATTAGAAATAATGTTAATTTGTAGAAGGAGAGGTAGAAGGCGGCTGTTGTACCTGAACGGGTGTGGATCCAATAACAAGTTCGGAGTATTTGTCAGACGAGTAGCCCACCACTGTCAATTTCGTCGCAGAAATGACATTGATTCTTGTTGGACCTTCTTGATCAACTACAAGTAATCTCTCAAGTGCAGGTGTGTCCTCAATGATCATACCGTGGTACACTTCTTGTGATGTCTTCCTACCACACCAACAACACACATAAATAGTCCGGAGAGTCGTGGAGGTGATGTGGAAGGTACTCAACCCATTGATCACCTGAAAATGAAGGTACTCTAGTGCAGTATAGCCATGGAGCAGGCGCTCCATGTCACCGTTTGTGAGGAAGATGGCGACGAGCTCGAGGTGCTTCAGTCGTGGTAGAATAAGAGTGGGCGCATCATTAAGGGGGGGGGGGAATGGAAGTTCCTGAACTTGGCTATGCGCAGCATGGGCGCGAGGCGGAGTGCGGACGTTGGCAGCGACCGCATATGCCCATCGTCATAAGTGAGCTCCTCGAGCTTCTCTAGGGTGGAGGATCGGAACCAGTCAACGAGCTTGGCTCGGTCCTTGCCATTGGAACGGAACTTGCCCATTCTAAGGCCTCTTGTTGGGCCAAGGTGACTGCCGAGGATCTTGGAGAACGCATCCAAGCTTTTGTGATAGCCATGGCAGAGCTCGTGTGTGTCAATGAGGTCGAGAGGGTTGGAGTTCCATAGGGGGCGCCACCGCCGGGAAAGGACGGTTGTCCGCGCCCCATATTTGATTGGGAGGAGGGAGATGATGACTGTCAACATATCATCGGGGAGGCTACTGATGAAGTCTAGGCCTGCTGGAGTCGCTTGCAGTTCTAGCTCGCCCCGCCTCCGCTTGTTGGCAGCCCCGTTCTCCACCTACGGAGTCTCCTTGTCAGCGGCGCTTTCTGATAGAAATGGGAGTACAGGGAATATTTAGTTAAAACAGGGCAATAGAAAAGTGTATTGGTAACTAGAAGTTATTAGGTAGGAATATAGTAAGAAAAGGCAATAACAATTGGTTGCTTAAATACTACACAATTCATTTGACATTGCTGGGTAAGTCAACATGTAGATAGTTGAAAAGAAAACTTACTTCAAACAAAGTCTGGACGGATGATTTTGTCGGGGAAGTTAGCATATATCTCATGACCAGGCTCTTTTATGTGCAGTGCAATTTTAGTGCCAGCTTCCAGTACATAAAACTTAGAAATTTCTTTCCAAAAGCTAGTGCCAAAATAGGAGTCACCACGTTCATCAAGTCTTACAGTAGCAACGATTGTAAATCCATGGTTTGTGTGCAGTATGACATGCGTGCATTCTTGATATATGTAAAGGGAAAGATTGTGCACTACATAATCTGTTGCATAGCAAGGGATGCGCTGCAGAAATGACATTGATTCTTGTTGGACCTTCTTGATCAACTACAAGAAATCTCTCAAGTGCAGGTGTGTCCTGGATGACCATACCGTGGTCCACCTTTTGTGATGTCTTCCTGCCGCACCAGCAACACACACAAATAGTCCGGAGAGTCATGGAGGTGATGTGGAAGGTACTCAACCCATTGATCGCCTGAAGACGAAGGTATTCGAGTGTAGTACAGCCACGGAGCAGGCGCTCCATGTAACCCTTTGAGAGGCAGACGGCGACGAGCTCGAGGTGCTTCAGTCGTGGTAGAATAAGAGCGGGCGCGTCATTAAGGGGTCGGAAATGGCAGTTCCTGAACTTGGCGACGCGTAGCGTGGGCGCGAGGCGGAGTGCGGATGTTGGCAGCGACCGCATATGCCCATCATCAAAAGTGAGCTCCTCGAGCTGATCTAGGGCGGGGGATCGGAACCAGTTGTCAAGCTTGGCTCGGTCCTTGCCGTTGGAACGGAACTTGCCCATTCTAAGGCCTTTGGTTGGGCCAAGGTGACTGCCGAGGATCTTGGAGAACGCATCCAAGCTTTTGTGATAGCCATGGCAGAGCTTGTGGGTGTCGATGAGGTCGAGAGGGCTGGAGTTCCATAGGGGGCGCCACCGCCGGGAAAGGAGGGTTGTCCGCGCCCCATATTTGATTGGGAGGAGGGAGATGATGACTCTCAACATATCATCGGGGAGGCTGCTGATTAAGTCTAGGCCTGCTGGAGTCGCTTGCGGTTCTAGCTCGCCCCGCCTCCGCTTGTTGGCAGCCCCGTTCTCCACCTCCGGAGTCTCCTTGTCAGCGGCGCTTTCTGGTAGAAATGGGAGTACGGGGAATATTTAGTTAAAACAGGGCAATAGAAAAGTGTATTGGTAACTAGAAGTTATTAGGTAGGAATATAGTAAGAAAAGGGAATAACAATTGGTTCCTTAAATACTACACAATTCATTTGACATTGCTGGGTAAGTCAACATATGCAGATAGTTGAAAAGAAAACTTACTTCGAACAAAGTCTGGACGGATGATTTTGTCGAGGAAGTTAGCATATATCTCATGACCAGGCCCTTCTATGTGCAGTGCAATTTTAGTGCCAGCTTTCAGTACATAAAACTTTGCAATTTCATTCCAAAAGCCAGTGGCAAAATAGGAGTCACCACGTTCGTCAAGTCTTACAGTAGCAACGATTGTAAATCCATGGTTTGTGTGCAGTATGACATCCGTAGAGCCTTGATATATGTAAAGGGAAAGATTGTGCACTACATAATCTGTTGCATAGCAAGGGATGCGCTGCAGAAAATGGTAGGATTGTTAAAGAAAATATGGTAACATGCAAATATGGGCCCAAATTGAAAGAACTGTATAACAGTTGAAATCGAAGGACAAAAATATATAATTAAACAGATAGGGTAAACATGACGTCATGAAAATATGAGAGTAATCGAAAGAACAATACATCATTAATTTGCCTAATATAGAAAGAAGATGGGGGAAATCCCCTTTGATGTATATGGTGCATGTGGCACCTTTTATCCAAATGTAGCAATATTTAGAATATGTTCAGGAAAGTAGGCCATGCCAACCAATTTAGGGTGAGATTGAACATACCGCACACGTCCTCAAGTGATCTGGTACGGTGAGATGGAATCTCTGGCGGAGGTCGCAAAGTCCTGATGTGTCGGCACACTGTACATTCTATGAATGAAAGAAAACCCTGAAATCAGCTCGAATAAAAATGAATTCATGGCGATTTCCGCCGGGTGATTAAAGGAGGCAGATGAACTGGGATAAGAGATGAGATAATATCTCATTAAATTAGTTACCTTGTCGTCCATGAGAAAGAACCCTCAGTACGGCAGATTCCCCAACCGAGCGGAGCTGGGTCGACCACGAGCAGCGTCGAGAAAATTTGATGGCGATAGGCGGCGACAAGCGGAAGTGGCGAAATGCGGTGGGCTTTGCCGGCAGCCTGGCGGCGGCGGCAGGCGTCGAGCTAAGTGTTTACCGCCGCGATAGGAGGTGCCATGGCATAGACGCGGAGGAGCTTGTGCAGGTGTGAATGGGGACCGGAGGGGGTGGCGGGCGGGGTGAGAATTTTTGTGACGTGGGGATGGTGAGGGTTTTATTTTTTCTTTTTTGAATTGGGTGGTGAGGGTTTTCTGTCCCACAAAGAATTTTGGAGGCGACGGTTTGTTAGAGCGAACCGTGTGTGATTGACGCAACAGGCAAAATGAAAGTCATTGCACATGGTTCCAATTTTGGGAACCGTGTGTGATTGACGTACTACCTCCGTCCTGGTTTATTGGTCCCCTTTGTAAATTTTACCAAATTTTGACCAAATATTTAACTAAGAAAAGTTTATGCATGTCACCAAAAATTATATCATTGAACACTATGCTCAAATACTCATGCAACGATATAATTTTTGCTGACCTGCACTAACATTTTGTCAGTTAAACCTTTGGTCAAAATTTAACACAAATTACAAAGGGGACCAATAAACCAAGACGGAGGTAGATTCCATCAACCGAACTGGTTGCATCCATATCCCACGGTTAGACATAAGTAACATAGATTAAACATATATACTCAGACATAGATAATAAGCGTACACGTACATAAGCATAGTTCAACCATAAGTACATAGTTCAACCGTCATTAAGCATACTCAAGCGTACATAGTTCGATCCATCCCACATCTCATCTCACATGCTAGCACAATCCTGAAACTTCTTCAGGTAATCGGCGTATGCGCCGTGCGCCACCCTGCGAGTATACTTCTGCTTGAAGGAGCCAACGGCCCATCCTCTTGGATGCGCCAAAACACTTAGATACGCGTCATGAAGCTTGCGGTTGCAAAATGGGCATCGGTAGCCGCCATTCCAGGTCCTAATACGCCTGTTATGCATTCCCGCATAAAGCTCCCTCAGGATTTGCCTCTTGTACCTCCTCTGGCCATCTTCATCCTCGCTGTCCACATCGTCAGACAGCACCTATACAAATAGTAAAACAAATTTGGTATCAAATCAATGATTACATGCCGTGAAGTAGGATTAGGAATTTATGGGTATTTATTTATACATATCCAGAGATTATGGTTTGATTTTTAAGCACAGTCGTCTATGTACAGACCAATCTTGAAGAAAATAATGACACAAACATATGTAGGTCATTCAAAATCAATTGTCAAGTCCTGGCTAGGAATTATTAGCACGAACACTAACCCTAGTCGGATTACTAGCAGAAATCATTTGCATAGATGAAACAACTAATCACTTATCACTTGTACCATTCAAACAATCAATACACTACATGGATCTAACGAAACTTTCTCGGATTTCATGGATTGGGAGAACATAACCATAGGATTTCTATTCCAAAAAGGGGGAGGCAGGAGTAACCAGAGAAACCCTATGATCTATTTGACACATAAATGGGTATAGATGACTAACCAGCTGTGCGTCGTCGTCGATGTCGTCGCCGGAGTGGTCGTCGGAGTCGTCGCCGGGGTCATCACCAGAGTCGGTGTGGAACTCTGCCTCCAACTATGGAAGCTCGACGCCGTCGACGACGTCAGGGTGCAGCGATAACTCGCCGGTGGTGATGGCAACCTCTGTCTCCATCTCCACGCCGTGCTCCGGTGCTTTAGCAGCCCCGGCGTCGCCACTCCCTCCGATGGGGTGCTTCGGCGACATCCTCAGACACTGACGGCTTTGAGGAAAAAGAGCGGCGTCGAGGATGCAAGTGGAGAGAGAGGATTGTGTGTGTGTGGCGAGGATGGGGGTGCGGCTGCTCGGGTGCACCATTAATATGGAGTAGTGGGAGTTGTGGGAGAGAGGCGGGCGGCAGTCAAACCGATGGCTCGCCTCCCGGTGAGCCTGCGCACCGGACTGCTGGCATGCCTACCAAAGTTCCACACAGCTACTCGCACGCCTCCCGATGACACTGTGCAGCGAGCACGCCTCCGTCAATTCACACACCTGCACGCACGCCTCCCGGTCTGCCTGCGCGGCGGACTGCTCGCATGCGTCCCGTCAACTCACGCCTGCTCGCACGCCACACGGGTCGCGCGGTGGCACGTATATTGTTTTTCTATTTGGACGATTAATGCTGGCGCTTTATTGCTTAACAGAAGCATGGAACGTATCCATTGTTGGTCTAACGCCCACAATTCGAATAAATAATCCGTTTGGGATATTGGTTCCCAATTATTAATAATCTCCCGTTTGTAATTAGGTAAAGATTACATCAAAACTGGTCTCAAATTTGACAAAAAAGTACAATGGCACTTTGTATTGGTGTCCATATGACAACACAATAAGTTTCATGAACTTCAAATAAGTTTTGGATGTACTAGAATTTGAAAATCAAGATTCTCAATGTTTGAAATTTGTTGCACGGGGAGTAAACATGCACCCAATGAGACACATGTGTTTTTGCAATCCATTTAGGTGCACTGTCACGTGTGCATGTAGCTCAAATTTGATTTTTGCACATTATACCCGTAGAAAATCAATCAATTAATGTACTAAAACGTCTTAATGATCTCTGTGATTTTTTCGAAAGTAAAACGTCCCTCCTTTGGTAACATATGTTCACCGCTGGATAATTAATTTAACATGCATCGTAGTTGCGGTGGATTCGCGGTGTGTGTGTGGGTGTGTGCGTCTGGGGTGGCGGGTGGCTCGTAGTACACTACGAGTTGTGAGCCGCCGTGTGGGTTGGCCGTTTTGTTAGGCAAGTTAGTGCCACATCAGAGTCATGAAATCATTATTTAAAACATTACACAACCCTTTCATACATACATGTTTTGGCCACATGCAGTCGATGGTTGTTGTACACGACACTCGATACTCGCGTGTAACGCTTTCTGTGGGCCCGCGAGGTCGTCGTCCATCACTTTGACAAACAGCCGGCAGTGAGGTTAATTTGACCGGCAAGGTAGAATCTTCTTTGTTTGTGTTATGGTGGTATATATATAGTACGCATCGAAGAGGTGGGAGGGGACTAGCATATATACTATACGTACGCGTCTGTGAACAAGTACACCTCACTCAGTGTCGGGACTTTCCGGTTTCCGAGGCACGTGCCACATCAAAATTGTGAAATTGGCTATTCAAACATCACACAACACCTCTTTGGGCCACATGCATGCACGCGGTGGTTATCCTAGCTAGGACAATCACGTGTGCCGCTTCCATCTGTGGGCCCACGTGGCCATCGTCGATGCATGCATGCATCACTTTGACCTACATCGGGAGAGGTTAATTAATTTCACCATCGATGAGGATTCTTTTGGGTTGTACATATTATGGCAGGAGCATATAGTATGTGGTGAAGAGGGGGGAAGGGGACCATCATATGTAGTACGCTTCATGAACCTTGCTCTGTGTGGGTGCATGGTTTACGGTTTTTGAGGCATGTGGCACATCAAAGTTGTGCATTTTGGGTATTCAACATATATATGTTTGGCCCACATGCAAAGCGGTGGTGGTTGTCCTCTCACACCCACTTAAGCGGTTATCAGCGATATCGATGCTTTCCATCTGTGGGCCCGCTTGGTCCATCACTACTTTTTGCCTGACAACAAGAGAGGTTAATTTGACTTAGGACGGGATTATTATTTTTGCTTGTAATACGGTATATATATAGGTCATGCTCTGGGATGACATGCATGATACTGTTTGAGCACACACACATGCATGTGTACGCATGAATCCCTCCCATCGAGTCAAAGTGGCTAGTACAACGACACGTCATGAACCGATCTCGCTCTGTGTGGGGAGCTAGTGTATGATTTTGACGCACGCGCCACATCAATGTTGTGAAATGGTATTCAAACATGCATGCATGCATCACCTCCATACATATGCATGTAGTGGTTGCCTTCGAACAGTACACTCCCTCGCGTGGTTATCGGTGACAAGCCTATATATTCCTGGGCCCGTGTGGACATCCATGATCACCTTGACCAACAACAAGATAGGTTACCATGGCGGATTCTTCATTTGGTTCATGTTATCGTAGTATAGGTCATGGTGAGATTCAGATCTAATTAAGTTTGAGCGCATATACTATGCACACATGCATGCATGAATCCCCGTCGTTGGCTTGGAGTGTGGTGTAACATACATATCCATCATCAACCTAACCCTCACTCAGTGTGGGGATTTCTAGTTCGAAATCACGGTGCCACATCAAAGTTGTTCCATTGTTACTCAAAAACACACCTCTCCATACATATGTTTGGGCCACACGCATGGAGTGGTTGTCTTCGGGGACTAGCTACTAAGGGGACTAGCTACTTGCGTGATTATTGGCGAGCTAGCCCATCTCTGGGGTCGCATGGACGGCCATCACTTTGACCAACAACAAGAGAGAGGTTGTACGACCAAGGTGGATATTCTTGGTCTGTTTTACGATCCATCTTGGTGAGATATGCCTCTCTGGCCCGCCGACTGAAAGTGTGTGTGTGTGGGGGGGGCTGCTACTTCGCACTTTGCTAGCTGAACCTTGGTTGGGGGGCATGCATTCATAGTTTAGGATTCCCTTCATGGTGACACGAGGGGGGGGGGGCTGCTAGCTACTTCGCACTTTGCTAGGTGAACCTCGGTTGGGGGGGCATGCATTCATAGCTTAGGATTCCCTTCATGCCGACACGAGGGAGAGGGGGGGCTGCTAGCTACTTCGCACTTTGCCACACTACAAAAAAATACACTTCCGTGATGATACGTGTTTGTCACAGTAGGTCGCGTTTTCTGTCATGCATGTACATCCATGACGATTTTATGACAGAATCAAGATAGTCATACCTGTGCTATCGTAGAAGTGTTCCATGACATTACCAAAATTATCATCACGGAAGTGTCCACTTCCATGACAATAAATCGCGCGTCACAGAAGTGCTTTCGTCAAGGGTGACCGACACGTGGCATCCACCGTAATGGAACGCCGTTAAGCTATCGGGTCGGGTTTTGGATCCGATAACCCGTTAACAGCCCCGACCAATGGGGATTTTCCACGTGTAAAATCATCATTGGCTAGAGGAGACACGTGTCAGGTCCGCGTTGGCACAGGTGTCACTCATCCAATGGGCGAGATGCGCCTATGATATGTTGACACGTGGACCGGCCCATCAAGTTTAAATGGGCCAGCCCAACTGAAGGCCCACAAGATTTTGCGGACCATAATGGGCCGGCCCAGCTAAAGGCCCACGAGATTTTGCAGACCATAATGGGCTAGCCCAGCTAAAGGCCCACAAGATTTTGCGAGCCATAATGGGCTGGCCCAGGTAAAGGCCCACAAGATTCTTGTGGATCATAATGGGCCGGCCCAGCTAAAGGCCCACGAGGATTCGCCGACATTAATGGGCCGGCCCAGCTGTAGGCCCACAAGATTTTGAGGACCCTAGTAGGCCGGCCCATTAACTGGCTGCCATGTTTTGGGCCAAATGCCGGCCCATATTTGATCCGGTCCATTAATGTCCTGCCACGCTCCGGGCCTAATAGTGGCCCATATGAGATCCGGCCCGTTAAAAGCCTACCACCTTCTGTGCCAAATTACGGCCCAGATCAAGTCCGGCCCTTTAAGAGGCTTTGGGCTTAATTATGGCCCATATCAGATTCGGCCCGTCAACTGGACACTATGCTTTTGGGCCCACTTGCTAAAGGCCCACTTAGTAATTCGACCTGATATTAGTTTTGGCCTGTTAAGGGCCCGTTTAACATTTCGGCCCTATATTAATTTCGGCCTGTTAAAAGCCCGTCATATAGTTGGGCCTAACTACGGCCCGGTTTGCATCCGGCCTGCTCGCAGCCGATATCTGATTGGGCCAAACAAGGACCGAGACAATTTTGGCCTGTTAAAAGCCCGTGATTTGATTCGCACAATCATGGGCCGGGGTTCATTTCGGGCTGCTGCCGGCCCGTGAGCTGTTCGGGACGTTTTAGGCCCAACCTACATCGTGATTGCATGACGGCCCGATTATGTACCGTAATTTTACGGTTTGGCCGGTTTACTGCGAAGACAGGATATATATACAGTAAAATAACTGCAGCATCGTGAATAAGAAAAAACCTAGACTATACAATAAAGAAATTATGGCATATTACATCCACTGGGCATCAAAGTTCGCCACTATGATAATAAAGCACAAGCAGACAGCAGATTACATACACTGGGCATCAAAGATCGCCACCAGTGCAAATAAACACGCCGACAAAATAATATACAAAACCGACAGCACTTCAATAGAGTTCAAGAAAGGTTAGCCCTGCTGGGGAGCTGCAGCGCAAGCAGCTGAGCAAGATGATGAGACTGCGCTTGTTCAACACTTATATCTTCCTCACTCTGAAAGATAAACAAGCAGACAGATGACAGGTTTTGCACATAAAAGTATCAGTGCTGACAATTCATCACATTTCTTACTGACGAATAAAGTGACACAGTTTAAAATTGCATTAACACAATATGGTATTGTTCAGGTCAAGACATGGCAGGAAATGACATTGTGAAGGAGTTGGCAGCTTCACGACACCACTGGATTACAGATCAAGAACTCATAAGTATCAATGGTTAGTGTGCTGTCAATTTATACCATTTCAGATTGGCAAATAAAGAGACGGTTTAAATAATAGTAGAATGATATGACATTGTTCATAGTTAAGACATTGCAGAATATGACATTGTGCTGTAGTGGGTAGGTTCACCACACCACTGGATTACGGATGAAGAACAGAAGCATACATGCAGTGCAAAAGAAGATCACTTGCTCTGTATAGTTTAATTTACATGGTATGAAGAAGGAACTTGGTTGTACAACTGAAAACTTAAATTGAGAAAGGACAAACTTTTGTTTATGAACTACATAATAAACTTTAAACAAGCAATTTGATGCAAACACCAAAAATAAACAGCTGTTGCAGTCATGCCTAACCAAATATATACAACAAAGTTTGAAGGCTTGAGATGGACAAACTTACATTATTGGTGAAGACAGGCTCTATAAAGGCCTTGTCCATGCTGATGGGGGGGGGCAATTCAAGAAGTTTACCACAGAATCTTCTTCAAAAGCATTGCCTTTATTCTACATTTTGTTAAGAGTAAATATAGATGTGATAATATACGAAAAAATGGAGAATATTTAAGATAAGATGAAGAGTGATGCTACATAACCAAGTAGCTATAAATGTAAGTGCAGCGATACAGGCAAAAGGTACAGCCAAGAGCAATGCACAGCTAAACTTCTTCAGTACCAACCTTATGGTAAGAGTAAATATAGATCTGATGTGTAGAAAATGGAGGGCAAAGGAAAATAAGCTGCAGAGTGATGGTACATGAACAACTACCTGTCATTATAAGTACACTGATAAAGGACAGCATGTACTTACAAGAACAATGCAGAGCTAAAAAACATTGGCATTGGATATATTCTACACTAATGTAACCATTCATACAGATCAGATAATTTGGAGCGAACAATTGATAAGCAAGCTATCATGCATACTGCTGTCACATAATGAACCAGGTATGTATGCAAGTACAGTGATACAGGACAACAGGTACTAACAAGAGCAAAGCAGCGGGCAGCATATTTGCGATATCCTGTCGTTCTTGTCAAACCGGAATTCTTCTTCGAGCAGATTTCCTGCAAAAAAGATCCGTAAGGCACATGCGGAAAAGTAGAAGTTCAAATTGTCATGTGATTTCATAGACAGTACCTCATCCTGGGAACGAGACCAGTGCATAACAAGGTTTTTCCATTCAATGTCTTCTAAATTTAGCACAGGAGACTTCACCGGAAATTCGTTTATAGACTTGCCATCAAAGTGTGATTTCCTCAGGTAACACCGATACTGCTGCAATGCTTCCTTGAAAAGCACAAGCAAGCTTTGCTCGTCATGACTATCCAGATTGACCCTCGCCTAGTTACAACAATGTAATGTAAATCATTGATGTGTTCAATCAGCAGAAAACAGGAAAATAATAACCATGAATAATAGCACTTACACGTAAGTTGGACAGGAAGATGTGAAAATGGTGTTTGTCTTCACAATAATCTTCCCATGATGGGAATATATGCACGTAGTCCCTAACAACATTGAAAGCATTGTCTTTTAAACTGGGAATAAATGGAATGGGGTTCCAATCTGCAGGAATTGGCCGTCTCTGCAGTTGGGATAGGTCTTCGGCCGGTGGACTTGCTGTACTTTTTGCTGGAGTGGGATTTTTCTGTGGTACAACTGGTGCTATGGCAAATGAAATCGGTATACCTTTTGCTGGAGTGCAGGTCCTGTGTGGTGGGGCTAGTGGTGTGGCCAGTGAAGTATGGGTACAGTCTGCTGGAGTCGGTCCTACGTTTTGTGTCACTGGTTGTACAGCCAATATAAGTGGGGTGCTGTCTGATTTCTCCGGCACCACCACGTTTTTCAAGGACTTTGCTGGTGCTCCTTCAGGTTCGGCAATCACCCTCTTCCTTTTTGATGTCTGATGCACAAGAACAGCATTTGAGTGGAAAAACATGGTATGATGACAGATGGAATATGTATTGATAATGGATGGGCATGGCATCTCGACATATATGATGAGTAAACTAAGCAGATGGCGGTGCAACAAAGTAGAAGAAATGCAAGACAACATATGCAAGATACCCGCAATCAATAAAACATTGCCAAATTAGAACAGGCACCTTGATGGGTGAACAGGACAGGCCATCTGCCTTTGACTCCTCGAGGTTAGAATAGTCATTAGGATCATATTCTGAACAAGAATCAACAGGTGGGGAGCGTATGAGTTTCATTGCATCCAGAATGGCACTCAATGCCTTGGTGCCAATTTTGTAAGTCATTGCAGTGTTTAGCTTCAAGAGTGGACTGCTGCTAGTGCGACACAAAGCAGCTACACAGATCATAGTGTAGATATAACGGGAAAACCTTAAGCATCAGAGTAAAATCAGCAAAGTGGAACTTGCTGGAATATATGTGCTAGTATTGCCGGTACGGCTAGAAAGGCTTCGGATACCAGCTCTCTTCAAGTGAAGGTGCGGTACTGTTAATATCAGTGTAACTCTCAAAGGCGACACAGCTCCCCGCATTTCCTTGCTATTCTTATAGGATTCAAGTGGGCAGGCCACTACAAATCCTATTCCTATGTTTACAAGATCCTACGAATCAAAGAGGCTCAAAGTGTCCATCACAACCGACCGTATAGACCTCTACACTGCAAATGTCCCTGCTCATCTTCAGTACAAGGAACATACTGTACTACTATCATACTCCCTCCGTTCCAAAATATAAGTCTTGGTAGAGATTTCCACTATGGATCACATACAGATGTATCCAGATACATTTTAGAGTGTAGATTCACTCATTTTGCTCCATATGTAGTCCATGGTGGAATCTATACAAAGACTTGTATTTAGGAACGGAGAGAGTACATATTAAAGAAGAACGGAAGAGGAACATGGTAAAGAAGAGCAAGCAGATTTTGGATAATAAAATGTTGGTTGCGCAGTGCCCACACATGATGAACCAGAGCGCATTAAGAATGCAACTCCCAGCTGTCTCTCGACCATTTCAGGCGGTTGGATGAAGATCCTACGTCTCCTAACCCTTCTTCTTCCTCGTCTCTGATTCTTCCCATACAGAACACCGCACGGGCCGCCGGCCGGACCACCGGCCCCCACCGCCTGTGTTCCTCCGCCACCCCCCCACCCCCGCCCCAACCCCCACCCGCGTCGAGTTTTCTTCGTTCGGCGAGGCCCCACAACCACCCGAGCCCCTTCGATCGCACCGGCGAACTCCGGCGAGCTCTGAAAAATCGACTGACCCAATTTTGAAATTTAGTCTACTGTGATTTAACTAGTGTGGAATATAAAAGGGGAAAACCATAAGCATTGGGAGTATAGTGTTGAGCGTGCCATGGCGGATCTGAAGGTGCAAACCGGACAAAGGCAACTTCGCAACCAAGACAAGAAATCAGAGTAAAGCAGTGGCGATCTATTTTCTTGCTGCGATAAATAAGTTGAGCAGATACGAAAGAGTACCGCCTCTGGTGCGGCGCCGTGTACGCATCTGCTGAGAATTTGACGGTGCTGCGGTAGCGATGGCTGTCGGCGGCGTGGAAGCAGATCTAGGAGGGTAGACGGTGGCGGCGGGGCGCGGTGGACGAGACGGTCGTAGGAGCGGCGCCGGCAAGGTGGACGACGGCGGGGATGAAGCGAGAGGACGGGATGCAAGGATCCCGGTCCGAAGCCGTGGATGAGAGAGGTCGATCTCTTGTAATGGACGGCGGCGTCGGGGTATCAGCTCCGGCATGGTGGAGGAGGACGGCGGTGGATGGGGTGGCGGACGGCGGGACGGAGGAGGGTGGGGTGGAGAGGGTGTTTTGGCGCCCACGGAGTACGAATGGGGAAAAGGGAGGTAGAGAGGAAGGGGGGAACCATGTATTCAGGGCGCGCTTGTCTCAAATGCGAGGAAATTTACAAACTTAGCCCCCGTTTCAAATTTCTACTACATCACAGCAACATTAGTCGGTTGGGGATAGGACGGTAATCTCGCATACACCGAATATTTGCCGACGAGAGTTTGTTTTTGGCGCCCACCGTGTATGAATATGAATCGGGGAGGGAGTCGATTTCGGCCGAGGACACACTGTGTTTTGGCGCCCACCGTGTATGAATCCGGGTGAGAGGCGGTTACGTCACGTTTGGGTGAAATTACAAACCTACCCCTATCGAAACCTATAGAAATCCAGCAGATAGGCTTTGCGTGGCAGGGATAGGCAGTAGTGATTTCCATCTCGCAGATTTTGGTTTCGGGCGGTTACTGCGACTTTCCCCGCTTCGTTCAAATTTTGCAGAGTGCACGTTTACCGTGCCAACTCAATTCGAATCCCGTTTGTATTCTATTTTTTTCGGGCGGGATCCATTTTCAATTGGAATTACATTCTATATACATCATTTTTTATATATACTTTCAAAAGCACAACAAAGAATTCTGCTCCTTTATATGTATAATATGATTTACAAATACAACGATCTCGAAATCTTAAGGTTGAATTCGAAAATTTTAACCAAATTATGTTCTACTAAAATGTATGGATCAGTAATATCTACATATTAAATAACATAGATGTGCGTGAATTCATATGAGTATGCATGTTTGATAGATCAATTTTGGTTCGAGTATGGATTACATGTATCATCATCTCGAATTCAAATATTTGAATCCCTTTTTTGTTCACTCCTTTCACGCCCATCTCTCTCGCATGCATGCTCCTTCAGGTAGCTATCACTCTCTTTTCTCCAGCTCACCCGCACGCTCACTTCATGTTTCTCCTATCCTCGCAAACATGGTCTCTCGACGTCTCCCTTGAGAAGTGTCACACTCTCCCTATCATTATACATTACACGGTTTTCATTATCTCTCACGTCTCTACTGTTCTCTGGTATCACTCGGTACCTAAGCTTTCTTTTTCACCGCCACACACACAGTCTCCACTCGTCTTTCACTTTGTCTTTCTCTCTATGGGATTCTCTCACACACCCTATATGTCTCTACATATGACTCATACCACTAAAATTACTCTCTCTCTCTCTCTCTCTCCTGTAGACACAACATTTGTTGCGGTCTCCTTTTCGTCTCCATCCCAGACTGACATTATTCATTTGTTTACCGATCAGACAACCCCGACTACCGTCTCCTCTCTCTCTCACAGACACACACACAACTCCTGCTTCCACTCCCCTTCCCGACTACCGTCTCTCTCTCACACACACAAAACTCTCGCTTTCGCACCCCGACTCGTATTTCTCTCACAAACATTTATCGACTAGCTAGCCTCTAGATAGGTTTATACACCCGCACACTCGTGCTTCCACCATCGCATACATGTCTCTCTCCCGCTCCTTGTATCTATGTAGATTTTTCTTCCCTTCTTGAGACACGCCCTCTCGATCGTGCACACACACACTATCGCCTCATTTTAAGCTGATACCTATCGCACACACACTCCTTGTGTCTTTGTCACACATGCACTCCGTCCTCCTCCACTCTCCCTCTCTCTCACACACACATGGGCTTTTTGCAACAACTAGCAAGATGCCCATGCGTTGCACGGAACATCAAGATGCATTTGTATGAGTAGTTTATCTTGTGGGGGAAAAGGATGAACGAGGGAAGGCCTTATTTGCAAATGTGGAGAGGGGTGTGGGTATCTTTTTGCAAAATTGCCATAGTTTCCTTCCTATCCGTCAGATATAGATCGGACGGCCTATATTGCAGGATGGCAGGCACACGATCATCACCGACAATGCTTTTTATAAGAGTAGGGATAAAAAATAGAGTTGGTGATGATGGTGGGCCTGCCATCCTGCAATGTAGGTCGTCCGATTTATATCTGACGGATAGGAAGGAAAATATGGCAATTTACCCGCACTCTTCACCACATTTGCAGATAAGGCCTTCCCTCGTTCATCCTTTTCTCCCACAAGATCTTGATGTTCCGTGCAACGCACGGGCATCTTGCTAGTAAGAGTAGAAATTAGACATATACCACTTCTCGAATCTTGAAACCAACAACATTCCTCCCTTATCTCATCAAAACCGCCAAAGGAATATATTTTGAGTGAAACATAACATATTTTTAGTGATATACGTATTTCAAAACTAGACTTTTTTCTATCAAATCGGTGAATATGTATTAATCTACTTTGATCGTGTGGCAACGCATTGGCACATTGCTAGTAGTTATTATAATTTTTTGGACACCAGACAAACGGTGGAGTACATATACGAAGAGAAGAGGCGCACGCACGCAGTCGGCCTCTCGCTGTCTCGCACACATGAGTGTTACGTAAAGGCGATGTTAACAAATAAACCCTAAAACCCTAGGTGCACGATTGCTGCATTCGCGGGTACCGGGTACGTGGTGGAGCACCTTTGTAGGAATAGTCAGCTCGCGTGATAATTTGATCCGTAGGAGTTGATGGTCGGGACCACAGGTGAACGACTTGGAGCGCGGTGGCTCGCCAGTTGCCACAGATCGAGTAGCCACGTTTAAAATATCGTTTTTTTAGCGGGGTTAAGAGTTCCGATTTTCAATGGCGCGTTATAAGTAGTAAGTAGTTTTTAGAACGATTGGTATGGAGCGAAAATGGAATTCATAGTACTACGTACCTCCTTGGCGTATGGTTGTATGGTTTTTTTTTGCGATGGAGGTTGTATGGGTTTATGTTGCGAGATGTTGAACCTGGTAGTTCTAGGGCAAATACTATGGTTTAGATTTAGATGCTGGTTTTCAGTAATGAAAATCGGAAGGGGAAACCCTTCTTTGATTAAAAAAACTACTACCTCCATTCTGGTTTACTAGTCCCCATCGTACTTTGGGTCAAAGTTTGTCCATGAATTTTACTTGTAAAATGTGAATGGAAAACGAGATTTTGTTATACCAAAACAAAAAAGGACTCGAGGGAGTGATTGCTCTGACACGGACGCGACCTCTCATAGCGCAGGCATTGAACCGACGCGCCGGCCAAGAGGGCCGCACTCGCTGCAGGACCGGCTGAGCACGCCTCCTCGCCGCGTGCAACCAGCTTAAGACTGCCCCGCCTGCCTTCATTGAATCCGCGCGTGTGCTGGCAACACGTCCTTCCGCGAGCCGGCAGGCATTTTAGAACACAAAAAATGACTAAAATATAATTAATTTACTCATGGTCTTGACTTGTTGTGCTCGCACTGGTAGCAGGAACTAGTAGAGGATTTTCTTTATTTATAACTCTCCTCACATTTTTTGGCTTTGAAGTGAATCATGGTTGTGGACATTATGTATGAATGTGCAGATATCGGTGAACATGAGTTTGATGTGGAAGTTGAACTTGGAATGTCGGGCTTGCGCGTGAACTATACCATGTCCAATGCTTCGTCTGTTATTGTTTGTAAAGTAATTGCTGTTATTACATGACCCAAAAAAACATTTTGTGCCACATCAGTAGATGCACGGACATCACAACAGGCATGCTGAGTGGATAAACATTTGAACCTAGCTATTATGAAGGAAATTTTGTATTGACAACAGTTTTAGATAGCAGGAGACGCCTAGCCTGCTCTGCCTCTGCTAGCTTATTTCTGGCTTCTTCCATCTCTTCTTTGGCTTGGGTGAAGAGAGCATCTGATTGCTCTTTTCGCTTCTTCAGGAACTCAACTACATTCTCAAGGGCTGCTGCACGCTTTCTTTCAGCCTTTACTAATGCCACGAGGACACGAACATCTGATGACTCCACCTGGCTTGTGTGTAATCCAACATCATCTGGGAATTTGCACCTTGTGTCTAATCCAGCATCATTAGGGAACTGGCACCTTGTGTGTAATCCAGCCTCATTTTGGAAACATGATCTCGAGGTTGACCATACTTCCCTCCTCGCGGGAACTGCATCCTGACATGAAGTTACTTCTTTTTTATATCTATACTCAGAGCAACCTAGATCCATTTAGTAGAAGCCAGATAAACAAAACTCGGAGAAGTGAATTCAAAAGGAAAAATAAAATAAAAACAGACTACAAGGTGAGAACACCCACTTCCTACATCAAGCTATCCGACGCAGGACATCCCTGTCGTTCTTAAAGCCTACATTAACGAATTTCACTCTTTTGTCCTTGAGGAAGTTCTTAAAATCCTGGCACTCAACGTCGGCATGGCATATGTGGTAGACCAAGCAAACGTTATGTACGCAAACCTGGATCATGGCGGGCTTCTTCCTCTCTTCGTCCTTTAGATCCTTCTCTCGTCCCAGGACTGTGGTGTACTCAACATCTAGCCCAGCGACCCACTCATCCGTTGAACTGTTGAACATGCGTAGGAAGCGAGCAAGCCATGCTTTCACCATTTCGGATCCACGTGTGTAGATGACGATGAACTGATCGCCGGTGATGGCTCTAACCTGGTACTCAGCGGCGACCATGGAGATTTGGGAGGCCATGGATTTTGGAGGAGGGTTAGGAGAAGTTGAACTGTTGTACCCCGCAAAAAAAACTGGGAGCGAACTAATGTGAAAGGACGGGACGACTGGGAGCGAACTATTGTAAGGTAGAAGACGGAGACGAGTAGGGCGTGCGAACGTCGTGGGGTTGCTGGCTTGCCCGGTGGATAAACGGCTGCAAGCCCCCAAAGAGTTCTCGAGAACTATGTGGGACCCACTAGATGTCATGTCTACTAGACCCATATCGTAGGCCTGACGGTATAGCTTCTGCCTGTTCGCACGCCATGCCGGCGCGTGGATGTAACTTCACTTAATTCCGTCAAACGTCGCGCCTCCCACGACCTTCGCCTCCCTCGCGCGGTCGCGCCCTTTGAGACTTCGACCGACTATAAATGAGCATTTTTTTGCCTTTTTTTAGACAAGCAATTTTTTTGCCTACTCCGCATGCATGATACTCCCTCTGGTCCTTTTTACTCCCGTCAACCGTTTGCAAAGTGTTTGACCAAATTTATACTTTTTTTGAACACCACCTTATATTAATTAACCAGCCACACCAGTACACTCATTCGATACAATATTCACCACACAGGGCGGTACGTTATTTACAAGAATACCATCTAATCTATTGTCAAAGCTATACTTAGCGATTAAGTGTGCCACCTTATTGGCCGAACGGCTAATCTTTGACAATTGAAGATTGTTGATCAACTTCGAGATGCTCAACGCTTTCATCTTCAGGTCACGCATAGCAGACCTGTCATAGTCCCCCGATGCAAGAGACGCTACCACAAAAGCGCAATCAGTCTCTAAAATTACAGGATTATGAAGAGAAATACCTATGTAGAGACCGGCAATGCAAGCCCTAAGCTCCGCTTCCTCCACGCTTTGACAGGCATCAATGAAATCCCACGACCAAATTTATACTAAAAATATCAATATCTACAATACTGATTATAATGAGTATAAGAACTACATTTTATAATGAGTGTAAAAATATTGATTTGACATTGTGAATGTTGACACATTTTTCTATAAGTCTGGTGAAAGTAGAGGTACATTGACTTCAGACAAAACTTAAATGCACAATGCAGACTAGTTCCTCCGTCCAGGTGCGTGCCATGTCCTATCTTGTCATCACAACAAGGTTAGCTATTAGGCTGGCCATAGTGCGGGTAACATAAGTAGTATCATGCACTTGGGACTCGCAAACATGCTAATGTGGTAGGCAATTAAAGAAGAGAGAGATGGTTATAGTAACATAGGTAGATACCATAACATAATAAATGTGATGCTACTATGTGTCATGCATGGCAATAAATGAGACCACCTATGGTACTAATCTATGATACTATGCACTATAGAGGTAGTAACATAGACTAGTAACATATGCATGTTACTAGTCTAAGTTACTCCCCACTATGACCAGCCTTAGAGGACCACTACCTCCCTTCTAGTTTAAAGGGCTCGATTCAAAAGTTTCACCTACTCTTAGCAAGATAGTAGAGGCGATGGAATAGTTTTTGAAGTCTGCAAAAGTACTCAACTAGTGCTGTCGTTCTTCACAAAAAAATGTGTTTACCAATGCATGCATGAACACTAGTTACTCTAACCCCTCTCTCCTCTTTAATTCTTTGCCACATCAGCATGTTTGCTATTCCCGTGTGCATGATACCAGCTAAGATACCACCATTATGGCCAGCCTTAATCATCGCATGCAATAATTTAGTGCACCTTGAAATATGAACATGTGTGGGGCGTGTATGTTTTTAATGACTTGAGACTATACCTAGCCCGGCATGCAAGATGACTTATTATGCACCGTTCCCCATACCTGCAGGAAGCCCGTTCGTCTCCAAATATTTTCCTCTCCATGTGTGGAAACAATATGCCTGCCAAACTCTCCTTCTCCCTCCGGCGGTCCCACCACTCCACCCCGTGTGATAAAATCTGTTTGCATGACTCTCCTCCCCCCACGCTCGTCCAATCCGTTGTGACCAGCAATATTTCCACCCCTTCGCTCCCCCGTAATTTACTCCAACAAATATGCCCGCGTAGCTGTTACTTAACTACAGGTGCATTGGGTCACTGACATATGGGCCCAACAGGGGTCTGGCCCACATGTCAGTGACGCAACTGGACCTGCAGTTAAGTCAGTGCAGCTCAGTCCATATCTTATGTAGGTGTGCCATTGCTCGCTATAAATACTGCGCCTCCCACGACATCGCTATCTCCTCCCCCTCACGTTCACGTTCATCGCTATCTCCTCCCCCTCCCTCTCACGTCGACCACCATGGCATCGCCCCTCCAAAGCCCTAGGAGCCCCTCGCTGCACCGCGCGGACGGTCACGCGTCACCGTTCCGTTCCTCGCCGCCACTAGTCGAGGAGGATTCGTCGGTGTTCCGCTCCTCGCCGCTACGCGACGCGTCGTCGTTCTGTTCCTCGCCGCCACTAGTCGAGGAGGCCGCGTCGGCATTCCGCTCCTCGCCGCGACGCGATGCGTCGCCGTTCCGTTCCTCGCCGCCACTAGTCGAGGAGGACGCGTCGGCATTCCGCTCCTCGCCACGACGCGATGCGTCGCCGTTCCGTTCCTCGCCGCCACTAGTCGAGGAGGATGCGTCGGCGTTCCGCTCCTCGCCGCGACGCGTCAAGGTGGACGCGTCGGCATTCCCAATCTCGCCAGCACGCGCGCCAGAGGACGCGTCGGCTCCCCGCTACGAGGAGAACGCCGCGCCGCCCGCCGAGCCCCCCCAGCCTTGAGGAGCTTTGGAAAGAAATGGATGTCGCCTTGTGGGAGGCTTTGCCTCCAGCAGAGCGCGCCAAAATAGAGGCGGAGAAGAAGGCCGAGGAAGAGAAGCGCACCGCGGAACAAGCTGCCTGGGAGGACTATGTCGCGTCCGAGAGAGTCAGGCAATTGGCTCTTTGGCAGAAGGCTCGTGCGAGGGCCGTGAGGGTGGCGGAGGACGCCCGTGCCGACGCCCTGAGTGCAGTCAGGCCCAAGCGCCTCATCTACGCTTGGCGGTACGTGGACCGGGTGCACGCTTCCAGCAAGGAGGAGTACCTGTTGGCGCCGGATCACCACACCGGTGAGATCGCGCTCGCCCGCCGGCAAGCCGCCAATCAGCA
Source organism: Triticum aestivum (assembly GCF_018294505.1). Taxonomy (NCBI): domain Eukaryota; kingdom Viridiplantae; phylum Streptophyta; class Magnoliopsida; order Poales; family Poaceae; genus Triticum; species Triticum aestivum. The sequence continues at coordinate 515,966,579 of NC_057808.1, read as the reverse complement.
CCTCGCGAGTTGCGAGGCTGAGGAAGAGGCGTTGTGTCGGCGCGCTGGGAAACGGCCGCGCACCAGGGCACTCGTGGCGCGCCGCAAGCGCTCCTGCGAGCGCCGTGGCTTTTAGGAGGAGTATAATTTTTGTTTCGTAAGGCGATCTCATTAGTTTTGGGACGCAAATGATAAATCCCGAACGTTCAGGAATTTTTAGCGTCCTTAATTAAGTATGTAAAAGGGAAAGTTTGGAAACCTTGTGTATTCGTACGCATTTTGCAAGTACGTGCATATAGCACAAACTTTACTATATACTATCGCACTACACGTCTCTCTCGATATATGCTTGCAGACTGTGCTACTCCCTCCGTCCAGGTCAATAAGTCATCTTTGGTTGTGCACCGTGACCAAGAAGGAGGGAAGACTTATACACCTAGACGGAGGGAGTACTACTATTACTTATGTACGTGCAAATGCACGTTTTAACATTACGATGCGGTTTTTGTAAAAGTAGAAAAACAACACTAGTCAAGCTTGTGAAACGATTCAATGCAAAACAAATGCAAAAATGCTCGTTTGATTGTTTACTTTTAGCTTCCTTCTCTGTGGTTATTTCTCTGTCGTACTTTGTACGGAGTATCTCACTGGTTGGAAAGGCATGCAAATTCCCAAACCGCTTCCTACACCCTGTATCGAATTTTTTGCCTAACAAGTTGTGCCGTGCAATTGGAATTCCAACTTGAGTACTACTACTAGTAGGAGTACCAGGGGCCAGTTCTTTTAGGCTTCTAGATTAGTAATCCCATAACTACTACCTCCGTCCTGGTTTATTGGTCCCCATTGTAATCTGTGTCAAATTTTGATCATAAATTTAACTAATGAAATGTTAGTGCATGTCACATGCACTACTCCATCCGTCTAGGTGAGTAAGTCATCTTAGGCTGTGCACCGTGACCAAGGAGGAGGAGAAAACGAGAAACGTTAATGTTTATTTGCTAATTAATAGTATTGCATGCAATGAACTAACCACTGCATGGCGTGTTTGATATCTCAAGTCATTAAAAGCATGCACACTCTTTATCTCTTATTGGTTGATATGTCAAGAAACAAGAAACGAGGTAGAAGTTAATGCACCGCGCCTAAGTGTTTTGGGATTATTTGGTTTTCGTAAGATGACTGACACACCTAGACGGAGGGATTACAATGGTGAGGAATAAACCAGTTAAATCTTTGGTCAAAATTTAGCACAAATTACAATGGTGAGGAATAAACCAGGACGAAGTAGTAGTTTAGAAGCCCAAATAAATGAGTGAGGCGCCTTATTGTTACTCTCCACTGTGACTAGTCTTGTGGGAAAAGCTGGGGAAGCCGCCAAAAGAACTGGCCCTAGGAGTAGTAGCTAGGGATCGAGTGTGCGAGATGAACCGAAGAAAGTAAATGCAGAGAGATGAAATGCAAAAAAGACGGAGGGATGTGATGGTTGCTTGTCCGTTTATTTTACCAGGCCACTTATTACTGGGAGTGGTTGGGTTTTGTGATATGACGGCTTTACTGCCGCGCCACGAGCGGGGTGAGAGGTGAGACTCCCGTGCAGCGCCGCCCTCTACACTTGTACTACATCGGTCGTGGTTTATTAGTCCCCCATTGAATTTGACTGAAGATTTAACTGACAAAATGTTAGTGCATGTCAACAAAAACTATATCGTTGGATTCGTATTTGAACATAGTTTTGAATGATATAATTTTAGGTGACATGCATCAGCATTTATCGTACTATATATAATGTTAGTTCAATTTTTGGTCGTACTAATCTATAGTAGTAAGGTGCCCGTGCGTTGCACCGAAGAGTGAAATGCATTGATCGGGGAGTTGTTTATTTTGACAAAGGATGTGGGGGTCATCTCATGTGTAACGGGTATCGATAGGTTTCTTCGGATATTATTTCATCTCTAGAGCTCACAAACATCCGGGTGAAATAGATAAAAAGGTATCTTTTGCAAACAAAAGCGTTCAACTGTTCAACCTGCATCCAAAACTTGTGAAGAAATAACACTTATTGTGCTTTGCAAGAAATGATCTTTAAGAATTAGTTTTTGAGTATCGATTGTTATACATGTTGGCTACAGATGACATGGCACTTTCTTATAGTCAACAGTTGGCTATACTATTAAGTAATATTAACCATGCCCTTATACACCTAGACGGAGGGATTAAATCAGGATGACTTGCAAGCGGGCAGAGGAGATGTAAGAAATGGTTCATCGTAAGTCTTTCACCAGTACTGTAGTAAAAATTCATACATGGAAGACTCTAGACTAAACCATAAACGGATACACTTTTATTCATGCGCGATACTCCAATAGAGCAAGATCCTGCATGGAAGTCTCCTCATGCTTAGACATCGGATTACATTGAGCGAAGACTAATGATCAACATTTAACTTGATAATGCGTATGTCCAAGTGAACCTCCTTGGAGTCCCCGTGCACCGCGTCGGCGGGTAAAGGATGCCATGGGTTTTCCAAGTCCACATTGGCGGGATAGTCCCAGCTCCCCAGAGTCCAAGTCCGTTCAATGAGGCCGGTGTCGCCGCCCACGTGACCCGGAGGGGTAGTACATTGACCACACACCCGTACATCGGCCTCGTGTCAGTGTCAGCGTCAGCGGCGTCGCCCCTGACGCACATTATAGAGACGGGGCGGCGGCCTGCGCGGGCCTCGCCGGTGCCCACGATCAAGAGGAAGACGCTGCCGTCATCCTCCGAGACTAGCAAGCGGCGGTGATCCTCCAACGACTCTGGCATGGTGAACGGGTAGCACGTCTCGTACTTGATGTTCTCCACCAAGGGCCAGCAGTGACTGCTGCACGCATCCGTGAGGTGATGCACCATGTCCCCCGGCGAGCCACAAAACGACATCGGGCACTCATAGCAGTGGACGAAGGGCTCCTTGGAGGCATCGACCAGGCCGTCCATGAAACGGGAGTGGCTGTAGGGGACGTTGCGCCAGTTGAATATATGAGCAAGTTACTACGAGATTTAATCCGAATAAGCACAAAATAAATCATGACGGCTATAACAGAGATGAAACTAATCATGTGGACTAGCATAGTAGTAGGATACAGAGTAGAAACATGAATTCTACCACGATTTTGAACAGGAAGGACAGAAACACATACGGTGCAACGGGAGCAGCACCGTTGGCGTTGAGGTTGTCGCCCATGTCCAAACACCACGTAGACACGGTCTTTGAGCACGGTTCGTAGTCGTTCCACGCTCGGGCATTGAAGTTTGTAAATATTTTAGATTAGAATATACTACTCCTCCGGTGCTAGTAGTAGAGCAGAGTCCTACTCTACTACTCTACTCAAGCAAGTTAGGGCATAGCACTGTAGGGAGTACCAGTACTGTGATCACTCAAGCAAGTTGTCTGGCATCGACATGACCCTACGCTGCTGGTATGTGTCTCGTAAGTCAAGCGGCGTGCTGTAGTCATCATCACCTGTCCACTTCCCGCAGCACATATTCGCTTCTCCATCTTTGTCCGCACATAATCTCGTCCAATCTTCCATCCCCGCTAAGGCGCCTCCCCCCTCGTCCGAAACCCAAGCACTAACAATGGCAGAACCGAGCAGCGTCCGCCGAAAGAGTGGCTGGAATTCGCTCCCCACAGAGGTAATCAAGCTCATTGTTTCGCGTGTGGACAATCTCAGTACCATGCCGCTCGCCGCGTGCTCGTCGGGGCTGTACCGTTTACTCAAAGCCCACAGGCCGGAGCTTTTTAAGCCAGCTCCTTGCTTGCTGATGCCGCCTGATCTTCAGAAACGGCATGTCACGCAGCATAATGATCGTAGGGTGGCGAGCATCAACCCCCTTGACTGCGATCCGATCCCCGTCAGCCTCAACTACATTAATGGTATGTACTGGGTCGGCATGAACACGTCTTGGATGGTGCTCGTCGACGGTCGCGGCAGCTGGATGCTCGTGGAGGTCTACACCCGGCGAGTGACCCCCCTTCCTTCGATTAACACTGAACTGCTTTGGCACCGCGGCCCAGAATACGCGGAATCTTACAGTAGCCAACATGATACCAAGTTTGATTTGCTCAAGGTTGTAATCTGCCAAGTGCCCACAAGATCTGCGAATTATAAAGACTTCAGGCTAATTGCGTTCTTCAACCGCGGTCTCGCCTATCTGACAGGTCACTGTGGTAAGTGGATAAATTTGCACGTCCATCGCAGGATCATACATCCTCCATGGTTCTCTGATGCCATTGAACACAAGGGCTTCATTTACGCTGTCGACTCCTTCTATGGTTGGACGTATTGCTGGCCTACTCCAGTCATCGCTACAAACGACTGTTACAGCAGTATGTTACTTTCCTATGATATCATGATGGCTTGCTTATATTACTGTCAACATTTGCTAAAAAATATTCATGCTCATAACATGCTGTTCTTAAGATTGACTAAATCAAGAGGCCTTTTTTATTTGACTCCAACTTGATATGATGTTGTAGGCCGCCTGGTGTCCCTACCCTACCTAATCCCAGAACCTTTCAAAGAAAAGCGGCATGGCAGTTGCAGGTGGTTCCTGGCTCGATCAGACGACGGCGAAAGATTGATGATCGTTCGCACGTACCGGACGTGTTGTTTCGCGGAATACAATCACAGTCACTGCAAGGTCTTTGAGCAGGATCCCAGCTTCTCTGGGCCTTCAGGAATTTTTGACTGGAGGCTATTAAGTAGCCTTGGTACACACTCTCTGTTTGTCGGACTGAATTATCCGATTAACCAGGAGATAACCGACGACAAGGATCATGATGGCAGCGCGGTTTCGTTCATCAGGCAAAACTGTGTGTACACAGCGTACCATGCGTCTCTGCATGCACCATACCCTGATATGTGCCGCCACGCTCTGCAGCCCAAAGTAGGAGAGAGGGTCGCAAGTATCAGACTTCGACCTGCTGGCTGGAGTTTCCCCCGTCAGGCACCCATCTGGTTCAAGCCGTCAGCCAATCTCCACAGCTTAATAAATAGTAACGTCTAACTGAGCCAGTTAGTTAGATGCGTACACTTGGTGTAGTAGGATCTTTATTTAGTTTGATGCATACACTTGTTCTTTTTTGGTAGCCCTTTTGTAATGATGGCTGATGTTTGGTTTGGAAGAGAGAGCTGCGTCTTCACTCTTCTGGCCTGCTTACTGCTTCTGTTGCACCCCCAGCCCTGGTTGCTGCTGCTGCTGTTTTCAATGTACAATCAGTAGTATATTTCGTCTGTTGGTTGAATAAATGTGTTGTTAGAACGACAAACACAATGTTTTGGAAGTCGTTGCACGGTTCGATCCTTTAGTGCCCCGTACCGTACGTAGCGCATACTATTTTTCGTACGGAACACATTTTCCACTTGTTGATAACATGCAGCCCACTGATGAAGGCCCAATAGAGAAGCCCATAATTAACTGGAAGGGAGGCTCTCACATGAATCCGGCCCAGGTACATGCTCATGGTCCCCTAAACATAAATAAGTAAATAATAAATAAATAAAGCTAAATGCTCATGCACCAGTTCTTTGGGAAAATAGGTAGCCCAGTATTTCTTTTTGAAGAATACCCAAGCTAGGCCTATTTGTTTTCTCCGAATTACTGGGCTGCAAATCTTTCAAGACGAGGAGGGATGCATTCCGGCCTGGCTTAAGAGTATGGTCAATGTCTGTTAAAAGTAATATCAAAAGGGGTTGAAAATTCCAAAAAATTATAGCAAATGGGATATAAGTTTCTTTTTTTGTTTTTGTTCTTCACTGATATCTTATACGTATTTCATTGGATTTAACATGACATAGTACTAATTTATTTTTAAATTTGTTTTAGTATGGCTATTAATTTTTGGATTAAGAATATTTCGTTCCCCAGCAAAAATTTGCGAATTTTCAAAATTTCCCACATATTTAGTTAATTTTTTGACCCTGGTACTGACCAGAAAATGGCCAGCAATTCTAAAAATGGAAAACGGGCTGCAATAAATTCCATATGAATTAGAAAATGAGTAAAAATTATAAAAATAATAGCAAATGGGCTGTACACGCCACAGATTTCGAGGCTGACTTGTTTACGCAAGGCTTTGTCAGTGAACACACGATTCTAGCAGCAGTGACTGTTGGATGTCCATCCAACGGCCGACGTGCTTCTTCAATCTCTGATCTTCCTGCTCCAGCCGCCTAAACTAGCGCCGGCGGGACTGCCTGCTCCCTCCTCTTGTGGCCCGCTGTGATGCCGCGCAGGCTTCCCCGGCCCACCCTACTCCCTCCGCTGGCCTGGCCGCACGCAATCAACTGCCTCCTTATTACGCGAAAAAAATGATTCCTCCCACTGACATCTGGGGCGCACCGGTTGGGAGGCTGACCTGTGGGCCTACTAAGTTGACGCGTACGCAGGGCTTGTCAACTTAGTCAACAAACGATTCTAGCAGCAGTAACCGTTGGATTTGAATCGAACGGTCCTGCTGCTTCTTCAATCGCTGCTCTTCTTGCACCAGCCGCCCAAACCAGCGCCGGGGAGACCGCCTGCTCCTGCCTCCAGTGGCCGGCTGTGCTGCCGTTGAGGCCTCATCGCCCCCTACTACTCCCACCGCTAGCCAGGCCCTGCGGCGACGGCAGCCTCACACCGCAGCCGAACCAGTGAACCCTCGTACTCCTCTCCGCGTGGGCATCCACTGCCGCGTCTTCCCCGGCTCCGCGTCGTCCCCTTCCTAGGCCTCGCCGTCGTCCACCGCCTTGGTGCTCTCGGCGCGGCGTGGTCAACGTGGTCAACGACATTCCATCGGAAGAGTACTGTACGTGGAGAGGCTGACAGCTGGGTCCACGGCCACAGCCCAGTTTTTTTGTGATTTGCCAAGTAAGTCGCTTTGTCAGGCCTGTTGGGCTGCAAATCTTTCAAGACGAGGAGAGCTTTCATTCGGCTGGCCGAGAAAATGGCCCATCAGTAATGAGAAATGGGCTGTACATTTTTAAAACACATCAAACCGGCAATTAGTTTCAAATATCTTTTTTTTCATTTCGAGATTTTAAATTACATTAATTTTTATGCGTGGAGAATTTGTTGGATTTTATATTGATATACATTTATTTTTAAAATCAGTTTGAATGTGAGTCGAAATTTCGGGATTAAAAACAGTTCGGACCGCACCGAAATATGCAAAATTTCGTATAATTTTTTAACCGTGGCCACAATATGGGCTGTAATGCTAACAAAAAGAATATGGGCTCCAAAAAAACCTTAATAATTAGCAAATGGGCTGTAAATTATTAGAAATAATGGCAGATGGGCTGTATGCTGTTTTCCACAGATTTGAGGCTTTCCTAAAAAAAGGTTGACGCACAAGCAGTGACTGTTGGATGGCCATCCAACGGCCGTCGTGCTTCTTCAATCTCTGCTCTTCCTGCTCCAGCCGCTCAAACAAGCGCCGGCGGGACTGCCTGCTCCCTCCTCCCCGCGGCCGGCTCTGCTGCCGCGCAGGCCTCACCGCCCCACCGTACTCCCATCGCTGGCCTAGCCATCCCTCTACTCACCCACACCTGCTGTTATTCTCCGGCGACGGCAGACGAACCAGTAAACCCTCGTACAGTCGTACTCCCCTCCGCGTGGGAAACAACTGCCGAGTCTTCCCTGCCTCCGTGTCGTTCCCTTCCTAGGCCTCGCCGTCGTCCACCGCCCTGGTGCTCTCGGCGCGGCCTGGTCAACGTGGTCAACGACCGACATGCATCTGAAGTGGACTGTACGTGGAGAGGCCGACAGCTGGGTCCACGGCCGCACGCAAGGAAATGCCTCCTTATTACGCGCAAAATAATGATTCCTCCACCTGACATCAGGGACCCACCGAAAGGGCCTCTGTATTTCGCGAAAAAAACGTTACCGCCGCTGACAGCTCGGACCCACCAGCTATATCTTCGCACGCAAGGAAGTGCCTCCTTATTACGCACAAAAAAATGAATACTCCCCCTGTTAGCTGGGACCCAGTATAGTGGCAGGCTGACTTGTGGGCCTACTAAGTTGACGGGGACGGAGGGCTTTGTCAACTTAGTCAATATGCACGATTCTAGCTCCAGTGACCGTACGATGTCCATCCAACGGCCGTAGTGCTTCTTCAACCTCTGGTCTTCTTGCTCCAGCCGCCCAAACCAGCGCCGGTCGTGCCTCGTGCTCCTGCCTCCCGTGGCCGGCTGCGATGCGGCGGAGGCCTCACCGCCCCTACTACTCCCACCGCTGGCCAGGCCATCCCTCTACTCACCCACACCCCCTGTTATTCTGCGGCGACGGCAGCCTCACACGGCAGCGAACCAGTGAACCCTCGTACTCCTCTACGCGTAGGCATCCACTGCCGCGTCTTCCCCGGCTCCGCGTCGTCCCCTTCCTAGGCCTCGCCGTCGTCCACCGCCCTGGTGCTCTCGGCGCGGCGTGGTCAACGTGGTCAAGGAACGGCTTCAATCGGACGTGGACTGTACGTGGAGAGGCTGACAGCTGGGTCCACGGCCGCAGCAAGGAAGTGCCTCCTTATTACGTGCAAAATAATTATTCCTCCACCTGACAGCGGGGACCCACCGGACGGGCCACCGTATTTCATGAAAAAACATTTCCCCCCTGACAGCTGGGACCCACCAGCTACATCTTCGCACGCAAGGAAGTGCCTGACAGTCGGGACCCACCTGGTCGAAGCGTACGTAGCGTTGTCATTCTGGTCGCGAACGTGTACGTACATATATACTGGTGGATGTAGAGGCGCGCACGTGTCGTAGTAGAGGCGCACACGTAGCATGTACACGTACGTACAGCGGCCAGGGTGCAAGAAAGAAAATACGGCCACGTATGTGTACATACGGGCGGGGTCTCGAACGCCTACTCGCGCATACGTACGGCCAGGGCTCGTGTACATGGCTGGGTCGGAACTGAGAAATAGCGTCGTCGTCGTGTTCATGGGGAGGCAACGGAATGCGTCGTGTTCATGGGGAGGCAACGGAATGCGTCCTGTTCATGGGGAGGCAACGGAATGCGTCGTGTTCATCGGGAGGCAACGGAACACGTGGGAGCCAACCGGCTAGGTCGGAACGGAATGCGTGGTCGTGTTCATCGGGAGGGCTTGGACGGAACAGGCGATGGAAACGAGGCCTGGCGTACCGCAAAATGGAGGAAACGGACCTCCTACGTTCGGAACGGGGTCCTGTTGATCGGGAGGGGTGTGGCGTACCGCAAAACGGAGGAAACGGACCTCCTACGGTCAAAACGGGGGTCCTGTTGATCGGGAGGGGTGTGGCGTACCGCAAAACGGACGAAACAGACCTCCTACGGTCGAAACGGGGGTCCTGTTGATCGGGAGGGGTGTGGCGTACCGCAAAACGGACGAAACGGACCTCCTACGGTCGAAACGGGGGTCCTGTTCATCGGGAGGGGTGTGGCGTACCGCAAAACGGGACTCCACGGGATACTGTTCATCTCCACCGTCGACCTCCTCCAGCCTCCACGGGCTACCGTCGACCTCCTCCAGCCTCCACGGCTCCTGTTCATCCAGCCTCCACCGCGCGCTACTCCACCGGCTACTGTCAACCACCCCTCCACGGGCACCCCTCCACCGTCTACTGTTCATCCAGCCCTCCACACCACGGGGTCCTGTTCAACCCCCACGGCCCCTCCACCGTCTACTGTTCATCCAGCCCTCCACACCACGGGGTCCTGTTCATCCAGAGGCAACGCCACCGCTCACTGTTCATCCAACACCCCCCCCCGCAACGCTCACTGTTCATCCAATCGATCGGCTTCAGTTAGCAGCAGTAGCGAAGGAATCGCTCGATCGGGTTCAGTTAACAGCCATCGATCGATCGCTCGGGTTCAGTAACGCGTAGCCTGCAGTGCAATCGCTCGGGTTCAGTTAGAGCCCAACGCCTCGCTCGGGTTCAGTTAGAGCCAATGCCTCACACACACGTGCGTACGTGTACGAGAGAAACGCGCATCGCTCGGCCCCGACCTCCCACCGTAATCGGGAACTCCCCGAAATTTTCCTCCCCCTCGCTTCTACCACGGTTTTTTCCGTCATGGACGGCCCAAAGAATGTCATGCAGCTGCGTCTCCGGCCCGCACAGGATGAAAAGCCCATTTTCTGTCATGATTTTTTGTCATAGAAGTAGGAGCCCACCACATCTATGATGATACCGGGTTTTGTCACAATTATCGTCATAGAAGTGTCATATGTATGACAGAAAAAAAATTCGTTCGGCCCAAAATGTCACGGATGTGTCTTTTTTTTTGTAGTGCTAGGGTGAACCTCGGTTGGGGGGCATGCATTCATAGCTTAGGATTCCCTTCGTGCCGACACAAGGGAGGGGGGCTGCTAGCTACTTCGCACTTTGCTAGGTGAACCTCGGCTGGGGGGCATGCATTCATAGCTTAGGACTCCCTTCGTGCCGACACGAGGGAGGAGAGGGGCCGCTAGCTACTTCGCACTTTGCTAGGTGAACCTCGGTTGGGGGGGGAGGGGGCATGCATTCATAGCTTAGGATTCCCTTCATGCTGACACGAGGGGGGGTGGGGGCAAGCAATACCGTGTGCTTTCCGAGATAGGTGCCACATCGAAGTTGCATTTGGTATTTCAAAATCAAACCACCCTTTTCATACATAAATTTGGTCCACATGCAAGTGTGTTCGTGCTCTAACCCTCTCCCGCGTCATTTTTCGCCAAATTTATGAACATTAGACGTCGGATGACGCAACAGACACGGTTCACTCAAACTAACCGTGTGCCACACCGGTGCCCCTGTCACGCACACATCCGTACAGTACATTGGGCTCCACGAGGCTCCCCCTCTCAAAAATATCTGCCCGCATTGAGGGTTTTTCTGTTTCATAACACACGGTTGTTATCTCCAGACCGTGTGCGATGTTTCTTGTTCCCAATCCCGCCTGCATCCCTAGAAAATATCTACCCGCCTCGAGGGTTTTTCTGTTTCATAACACACGGTTGTTATCTCCGGACCGTGTGCGATGTTTCTTGTTCCCAATCCCGCATGCATACCTACAAAATATCTGCCCGCCTCGAGGGTTTTTTTGTTTCATAACACACGGTTGTTATCATCGGACCGTGTGCGATGCACTATCATCAAAATTTTCAATACCCCCGGCATTTCACTCCCGCGTTTGACTCCCGCGTAGTAAAATTTTCAGTACCCGCATCATTTCCTCAAAAACCCCCGCCCCCTCCACACACACACCCCCCCCAAAACCTCCTCGGGCGTGCGCACAAACACCCCCTCCCTCGCTCAAAACCCTAGCAAGGTCCCCACCGCCACCGCCGCCGCAAGGCCTCCATTGTCAACATCTGCCGGTTTGCCTGTGTAGCTTACCCACCGATCTCCATACCCGGGACGCCCTGAGTTTCTTAGATGACACCTGCCAAACGCCCCCTTTCCCACAGATCCCCATCCCCATCCCCCACTCCAGAGCGTCGCAGCCTAAGCCCGGCTACGCTTCCCATGGAGCTCGAGGAGCGATTGGCCCAAAATAGGTGTATCGTGGTCTCTTCGCCCGACGTCGCCAAGGAAGCTGACGACCATTACTGGCGGCAGACACTCAAGCAGCGGGCTAGAGTATGCGGGCATGTCTCGGCCGCCGGCTACGACATCAAGGTCATCGACAGCGACGGCCTGAGGCGGGCTATCTCACAGGTTAAGTGGCCCACCCCCAACCCCTCGGGTTCAACTGCCGTCGATCTCATCCATGGCCCCGCCGCTGATCTCCTCTGGCTCGCTGTCAACAATTTGCCATCCTACATCGCCATCGAGCCCCTTTTGTCATTTCTGAAGGACACGTTCTGCGACGCTGGCTTGGGATCCACAGCTTCCAAGTCAGACCTCATCGACGGCGACCACGAGGAGGGCACCCTCTCTGGCTCTTCCAAGGGGAAAGGGCCCATCTGCTCTTCCAAGGGGAAAGCGACCGTCTACGACATCAGGGAGGGCACCCTACAGCCGTGCTCTTCCAAGGGGAAGGAGCCCATCTGCGACAACATGGAGCGCATCCAGGGTCCGTGCTCTTCCCACGAGAACGAGCCCATCTGTGACAAGTGAGGAAACCCATGATTTGTTTTGTCGTGCCTCTTCACAGGGGGAAACCCATGATTTGTTTTGTCGAGTCCCTTTTGTAGTGTAGTGAGAATATGTCCAGTTTTAATTGCTATATCTGGTTGTTTGCAGTATGCCTTGTTTATTTCAGTTGTTCACAATGTGATGCTCTATATGTGCAATTATTTACTGTGCAGTACATTTCATCAATCCAGTTTTAAACATACCGATAGGAATTCATATATTTTCTTGCTGTTAAGCCTGTTATAGCTAGCATATGCCTCTTTTAAAGTTTTTTGATTGTTCGGTTGTTTGTAGTTAGCATATGTCCAGTTTCAAATGCTATCTTTGGTTGTTCGTAGTATGCCTTGTTTATTCTAGTTATTCACAACGTGATGTTCTATATGTGCAAGTATGAACTGTGCAGTTCAATTTCATCACTACCAGTTTGAACAATACCACTATGAATGACTACATTTGGTTGCTGCATCTTGTAGTTAACACGCCTTTCCATTTTTATTTAACAATAACCAGTGTACTTAGACCGACACAATACCAGTTTGAATGACTATGTTTGCTTGTTGTTAAATGTTAGGCCTGTTGCAGTTAACACACCTTTCCACTTGTTTTGCTTTACTAGCGTGCTTAAACCTGCACATTGAAGCTATCTTTTGGAGATTATTTTGTCTGCCATGGATAATTTTGGTTGATGTTTAGCCTGTTGTGCTTCACATGCTTCTCAAGGTACCTACACAAGACAATTTTGGGAACCACTGCTGTTTTGCATCGAGGTTAGTTTCATCGCATGGCTTATATATGCTCACTGTTCAGGATATCGGTAGTTGGTACCATATAGGCCAGGGGCTGATAAGGGACTAATCGGTGAATCAAACTTTTAACCGAATATATCTGCAACCCATTTATCGTTAGGTTAACTAGGGCCATATGTAATATATCTGAGGCTACATAGCAACATGCACTGTACTTAATGTCTAAATATGCAATCCTAGGCTACATAGCAACAAGGAAGAGTGTTACATTAATGTTCTAATGATGCCTAGATAAACGTAGAAGAGCAGCAGCAACAACAACAACACAACCCTGTTTGGATACTCAACTTAGCAAGAGGTTAGAGTTAGTTTCTAGCTCATGACTAACCCTGAACTAACTCCATCCAAAGAGTTGTTTGGATGGCAGGTAGATTGACAATAAATGCACTAGGAGAACTAGCTCCAATTAGCACCTCTTGGGTTGGATAGTTTTTTTGGGTGGGTTATAGATGCAACTAGCTCAAACTAGCCCTCATGTTTAGATATACTTTAGGGCTATTTGAGCCCGAACTAGCTCAAACTAACTCTAACCCATGGATACCGCAGCAGTTAATCAACCGATAATTTGTAAGAATGCACCAAACTCCTTCCGGCCCATAATATAAGATGTTAATGCATCTAATATGTGAATATATTGGATGTTATAAGATACTCCCTCCATTCCTAAATATTTGTCTTTTTAGAGATTTCAAATGGACTACCACATACGAATGTATATAGACATATTTTAGAGTGTAGATTCACTCATTTTGCTCCGTATGTAGTCACTTGTTGAAATCGCTAGAAAGACAAATATTTAGGAACGAAGGGAGTATAATAAAAGTGTTGTACTACATCATTGTGCAATTGCTGTTTAGCTTCTAATGTTAACTTGGTGATTTTAGGTACATATGTCATTGGTAAAGATCCACGCTTCGACCCTTTCTGTGTATGGGGCAATGAGATATCGATGAACCAGCATCAAGTGAGGAAGGTGATAAAGATTGTTAGTAAAATGGGTCCAAAGATGGCAATTAAACTATTTGTTTACACTTTATCCAAGATAACAACGAACTACAGGATGGTAAGTAAGAACTCTGCAGCCTTCTTTTTACTGCCCATAATCAGTTGTGTTAGATGACAATGTCTGAATCTTTTTCCTTTGCAGTGGTTGCCAAAGCAGTATACTCAAGATTACCTCTCAAACTACATGATTGGTAGGCATGCAAAGGTCAAAGTATTTCTACCAGAACACGATGATTATCTAGATGTTTTCATGAAGACCGTGAAGGATGGGCGGTCGACCATCACAAGGGGTTGGACTAGAGTCGTGTGTGCCTTCTGCATGGAGGAGGGCACAATATGGGCATTCCGCTTCACCTTGTTCAGCAACCAGAATGTATTTCGCCTCTTTGTTTACCATCTTTAATAGTACAAATACACAACTGTGGTTCATCATTCTTTATTTGGTTCTTATGTAATTCTTGAACATATGTACCTATGAATCAAATAATGCATTAGTTGTTTGAACCTGGTGGATATGAATAAAGCTGTAGCATAACTTCAAATTCAAATTCAAATCTGGTACAATTTGAAATAGCAGCAATTAAATTACGGTGAAATTATGCTCTCCAGGTCGTTACGACACACACGGTTGGTAAAACACAAACCTTTGCGATATACACCATAATCCGAGACGGTTCACAGAGAGGAAACGTGCGCAAGCATGCACATAGTTGCCGTTTGCAAAGCGTGTGCGATGTCAGACAATATCACAAATGGTGCGGGCAAACTAAACATTTGTGTTAGTTGCCTTATCGTACACGATTCGCAACCATGAACTATTTCTGATGAAGTATGCATCATAAATGTTGCACCACAGAATAGCGTGCGCGATAGTTGTCTTGTACGACGATGTTACGACGGTCCGATGTTTCGTAATCTTCTCTGACACTCGTACGCCGATTAGCTAATCTTCTTAATTAGTTATCGCATACGGTTTGGGAAAAGCGAATGTGTGTGATTGTATGCTTATCATACACGTTCTATAATAGTGAACCACTTGTGATGGGTCGCACATCATAAACGTAGCACCCCAGAATACCGACTGCGATGGCAATGCGAGCACAAATGAGTAGGAGTACTGTAGGGTCCCTATCCCCGACGGTTTCTAGGTCATGTGGGAAGGACCCCCCTATCACCGTCACTCACTACGCGACGGTTCCAAATGCCATCGCGCAAAGGGGTTAAAAACCGTTTGTATAGCACCGACGCGTACTAGTGTAACAAAGTGGGGTAGCACCAACAGTGTTTACAAGTACTACTTAACCAGCCTTACGTACCCTATGTATACCTCGGCGCACAATTCTCGAACGAGTACTCTATTTCATCAAACACACACTGCTCGTATGATAAACCATGACAACTTATGTCTTACTATGCCATATTACATGAAAAAAACTAGTGAGGACGCATCTGTTTCGGCAACAATTAGGATGGTTCTCACATGATTCACGGGCACACAAAGTAGCAGTAGTTCCCATCTACGGATTCAAACGGAGTACTAGCCCCACAGGGCACGATAATAGGCAAGGTTCAGATAATTAGACACAATCCAAACTACTATTAAACACTAGCTGGGGCAACTATTTCATGCCTCGTTCTAATTTGGGATGGACACAAGACGGGCCTTGCCATGAACATCATCGAGGACGTCCGGCAACAGCTCAATCCTGTGAACCTTCCTGAAGATAACCTTGTGGCCTTGCGACTCATAAACTTGTTTGTGGAGGCATGCCATGTCATCTTCCTGCGTAAGCTTGACAAGAACAGTATGCCTCACAAATGAAGGAGTAGCTTTGAACTTCTTGTGCTTCAGTACACCCTGGACAACATACCTGACAACAGTGATGCCGGAATACATCTCGACATTGGTATAAGTGCAAATGGCTTCTAGGATCCAACATCCTAAGAACTTTGTTTTCCCAGTGCGTATATTCAGGTCATCCGCCTCATAGCGAGTGACATGTACAACCACACAATCCTTGTCTGCATCAGGGCTCTAATTGAAACAGAAACAAATTCTGAATTACTTTCCAATATAAGAAACACAAGTTATTTCAACCAGTATGCAGAGTCAAAATTATGCATGACAAAGAAGGTAGCATGGCATCGAAGCTAATAAAATTTTGCATTAGTTATCACCACATACTTAGATGAAAAACCACAATTGAGATTGGCAAAGAAGAAAATCACCTTGGGCAGCTCGGCGGGGGGGGGGGGGCACATCCTCGAAGGGGGAAAACTGCTCCTGTAGGGCCACGGGGGCTGTAACCTCAAACGGGGCGTTGACCATCTCACTAGTGGCCTTGAGCATATCTGGGGTTGACTCGATGGCTGCCTCCATCTTCTTGGAGCTCTCTATCTCGTGGGGATCAGCCTCCCGCGTCTACTCCAACATCGGCAGATCTTTGCCTGGTTCTCCTTGGTCCATCATGAAATTAACGAATACTAGGAGAAAACTGAAAGGAAAACACAATCGCAATGACAATGAAACAAAAAAGAGAGTGAGGATCGATTACTGCTTTGCAAAAGTCTTTTTTTCTAAACGAGAATATACCAACATCACGGATCCGCTTACCTTCCCTTCGTTGGGAGAGAAGAACAATGGCAGATGCGAGTGTTGGCTTTCTTGAAGACGGTGAGGGAGAAGGGGATTCAGCGAAGAGTGAAATGATGGTTGCTTCATCCGTCAAACTTAGACTATGGGGAGGTTGGGTTTTGTGATATGCCGGCTCATTAGTGCCGCGCTATGACCAGGGTGACTCTCCACCTGCATACAGCCTTCTAATTTGGTGGATGGCATTTGGGCCTGCGCGCTGCATGGCCCGCATGTCGGTGGACCAAAGTAAAACGGCATTCAGTAGAGGGAGATGTTTCGATGACCTCGGAGGAGCCAGAAGCGGTAGTGTATCCATTGTACTAGTAGTAATTGTTTTTATGGGTAGCTGTAGAGTGTCTCCACTGTACTAGTAGTAATTGTTTCTCTAGGCCCAAGACAAAACAGCCCATCCACCCTAGTAAATAATAAAATCAATTCAAAAGCCCATATATTTACTTAATGAGAGGCTCTACCCAGCACACCGCCCCCCAAAAAAACTGGGTGCTCTTCTTCCTCCTCACTCCCACCCACCTCACGTCAGCTCGCTCCACTCGTACCCCCAAATTCCTCACCTCACTCCTATAGAAAACCCAGCTCCCCTTCTTCCTCACTACTACAAAAAACCTCAGCTCCCCTTCTTCTTCACTCGCACTACAACTAGGCTCGTCATTCGTTACTCTGCTCAAATATGTGAGCTCGACGCGACGCCCTCGAGGAAAATGGAGTCGGCTGACCCCAACACCAAGAAGATGAGGCTCCCGCCAGCGGCGACGCCTGTTGTAGATCCCGCACCCGGCAGCGCGGGGAGAAGCGGTGAGCCCGCCCCCACCGGATCCCAAGAACCCGTAGAATCTCGGGTGGACCGCATCAGCGATCTCCCGAACGCCATCCTTGGGGAGATCATCTCGCTTCTCCCCACCAAGGATTGCTACCACACCCAAGTCATCTCAACTCGGTGGCACCCTCTATGGCGCGCCGCGCCCCTTAATCTCGACTGTTGTCAGCTATCTCTCTTTAATGATTTTGAACTCCCCAGAGCCATCATCTCTTCCCACCAAGGCTCCGTTCAAAGCCTCTGCATCCCGTCATGCTACCTGAGCAAGCATAGCATGCCCTGCATGGTAGACGCCTGGCTGAAATTCCCCGAATTCATAGAACTACAGCTGCTTGAGTTCTACTATTCCCCAGGAAATCACCTACCAGATACCGAATGCCATGTACTTGTGCCCTCAGCACCGATGTCCATCTCGCGGTTTTCCTCCTCTCTCCACACCGCCACCTTTGCGCTGTCCTACCTACCAAACAATCTGGTACTAAACCTTCGACTCCCATTTCTCAAAAACCTTTCACTTATGCGGGTTCGTATATCGGAGGCCTCATTGCCCAGCATCATCCACTCCAGTTGCCCTGCCCTGGGGTGCTTGGTGCTTTTTTCACAGTTAGAATCGGTTGTCTCCAAATAAAGTCGCCTAACCTTGTAAGAATTGGAATTTCTTTTGACGGAAGGCAGCTCATCATCGAAGATGCCACTTCACTTCAAAGGTTGATCCTTGATTCTAGTTATTCACCGTCGCAAATAACCGTCGTCTCTGCGCCTAAACTGGAGACCTTGGGTGTAATACATGATCTCTGTGCTCATTTCAAGATGGTGTTTGGCTCCACAGTTCTTCAGGTACTGTATATTATCATCTACACTTGTAACTATAAGCTGTATTTTAAATTTCTGCGCATAAGTTATATATCATCTTGGAGTACACATTTTGTACTAATATTATGTTCTATGCTCAGTGAAGAGTTTCTCCATGGATAGCCTATCAATGGTGCTGGATTATGTCAAGATCTTGTATATCCAAATGAATAGTTTTGATCTGAACAAGATTATTGGCTTGCTGCAATGCTTTCCATGTCTGGAGAAGTTGTATATAAAGGTGATAATTTCACGCACATTGGAAGCCCGCATATAGTGTACAAATTAACCGTTCAGCTATTGCTCTTTCGACACACTTTTTTTAGACCTTAATTGTTTTCAATCTTCATGTCTATTTAGGCAACAGGACGGGGTAAGAAACTTATAACCAATCGGTGGATTCGTAAGCACCGGGATTTGCTCACTTCTTATGACATTCGATTTAAGACAATAACGCTGGAACGATATGTAGCCAACCATGCAAACAGTAGATTTGTCACATTCTTCCTGCTGAATGCGAGGTTACTATTGTCCATCAGGCTTAAGTTTATCAGTAGCATGGTTTTGACGGATGGGTATGTCGAAGAGCAAAAAAAGGAGTTTCAGGTGGACAAAAGGGCTTCTGAACATGTCGGGCTTGTATTTACAACATCTTGTAGTCATAATCTGGTAAATTTTATGACCCAGGATGTTCATTCTATGGACCTGACTGATCCATTTTATTGTGACTGCCAAAAACAGTGTTGGAGTTAGATGTTGTTGCTCTTTTCAATCTGGGTTTTGTCTAAACTTGATGAACAATTAATCCTTATGCTTTTGTACAGTTTGTAAGCTGGAGTTAGATGTTGTTGCCCTTTCCAACTCGGCCGTGACTGTCATATTTTCTTTGAAACAAGGCAAATGGCTTGCCATTTGTTTAATTAAGAGTGAAATATTGTAACAAATCCCAACCAAGCAAAATAACATCACTCTCATTGACTGCTTGAGCTCACCGTGCATTACAGAACCCAAGTGATTAGCCCCCACCAGCACCCACAAACTTATTTTGAACTAGCACACCAAATGGGCTGTAAATTTTCATAAGAAAGGCTACATGACTGATTTGGATTCTGACATTTGGGACCCATGAGGAAAAAGCCTATCCAAGGTGGTGTCGACTTAATTACTAGTCAACAAATGATTCTGTCTACCAGCAGTTGGATTGACATCCAACATCTGTCGTGTATCTTCTATCTCTTGTCTTCTTCCTCCAGCCGCCCAAACCAAACCACCCCGTCGGTTCCGCCTACTCCCGCTTCCCACGGTTGGCTGCGCCTCCGCCGCCCTACAATACCCTCAAATGTTGGCCAGTCCCTCCCTCTATTCCCCCACATGTCATGTTATTCTCCGGCGGCGTCAGCCCCAACACGAACCCGCGCACCCGAACCAGTCAACCCTCATACCCCCCCTCGCCTGCAAATAGACTGGCGCATCTTCCATAGCTCATGTTCGTTCCGTCCGAGGCCTCGACATCGTCCCCCGCCTTGGTTCGCTCGCCGTGCGCGGTGCGCCGCCCTCTGGCGTTGTTAACGTCGTCAACAACCGAGAGGAACAAGGAGATGACTGTATGTGGAGAGGATGACAGTAGGGACCCACCAGGGTCATGTAAGTATGCAAGCAAGTGCCTCGTTATTACAACCCCAAAAAAATGGTTCCTCCGAATGGTCGGACATCTAGGGCCCACATTGTCAACGTAGTCAATAAACGAGAGAATTACACAACGAGCGGCTGACTCCAGGGACCCAGCAAGTCGCGCAGTTGTTATTTACTTTTTTTAGGAACAAGCAGTTGTTATTTATACTAGTTTGGAGACGGATCAGGATAACAACGGGGCTGTGCGGGGGCTGTGGCCCGTCTAGCCAGGGTTTTATTTTATGTTTACCACATGATGAGCCCAGCTGTATTTTTTTCTTGCTGAAAATGGCTAGCCCAGTTCTACATTTTTTAAGAAATACCCAATCGAGGCCTAATTGCTTTGTCAGCCCTTCTAGGCTGCAAATCTTTCAAGATGAGGAGAGTTTCATTCGGCTTGCCCAGAAAATGGGCTATCAGTAATGACAAATGGGGTGTACATTTTTAAAACACATCAAACCGGGAATTAGTTTCAAATTTCTTTTTTTTTTCATTTCGAGATTTTAAATTCCATTGATTTTTACGCGTGGACAATTATTTGGATTTTGTATTGATATAAATTTATTTTTCAAATTAGTTTGAATGTGACTCAAAATTTTAGGATTAAAAACAGTTGGGACCGCACCGAAATATGCAAAATTTCGTATAATTGTTTAACCGTGGCCATAATATGGGCTTTAATGCTAACAAAAAGAATATGGGCTCCAAAAAATCCTTAAGAATTAGCAAATGGGCTGTAAATTATTACAAATAATGGTAGATGGGTTGTATGCTATTTTCCACACATCTGAGGCTGACTTGTGCGCCTACCATAGGTTGACGTGTACGCTTTCCTAAAAATGGTTGACGCACACGCAACACCGTGTCAACTTAGTCAACACACGAGATCAATGATTGTTGGATTTCCATCCAACAGCCGTCGTGCTTCTTCAATCTCTGCTCTTCCTGCTCCAGCCGCTCAAACCAGCACCGATGGGACTGCCTGCTCCCTCCTCCCATGGCTGGTTGTGCTACCGCGCAGGCCGCACCGCCCCACCCTACTCCATCGCTAGCCAGGCCATTCCTCTACTCACCCACACCTCCTATTATTTTCTGGCGACGACAGCCAAACCAGTAAACCCTCGTACTCCCCACCGCGTGGGCAAGAATTGCCGAGTCTTCCCCGGCTCCGGGTCATTCCCTTCCTAGGCCTCACCGTCGTCCACCGTCCTGGTGCTCTCAGCACGGCGTGGTCAATGTGGTCAACGAACGACAACCATCGGAAGAGGACCATACGTGGAGAGGCTGATAGCTGGGTCCACGGCCGCACGCAAGGAAGTGCCTCCTTATTACGCGCAAAATAATGATTCCTCAACCAGACAGCATGGACCCACCGGAAGAGCCTTTGTATTTCGTGAAAAAATGCTCCTCCCGCTGACAGCTCGAACCCACCAGCTATATCTTCGCACGCAAGGAAGTGCCTCCTTATTACGCATAAAAGAATGACTACTCCCCCTGCTATCTGGGACCCACCGTAGTTGGAGGCTGACTTGTGGGCCTACTAAGTTGACGCGGACGGAGGGCTTTGTCAACTCTGTCAATATGAACAATTCTAGCTCCAGTGACCGTACGATGTCCATCCAACAGCCGTAGTGCTTCTTCAACCTCTGGTCTTCTTGCTCCAGCCGCCCAAGCCAGCGCCGGCCGTGCCGCCTGCTCCTGCCTCCCGTGGCCGGCTCTGCTACCGTGCAGGCCTCACCGCCCCACCCTACTCCCATCGCTGGCCTGGCCATCCTTGTACTCACCCAGACATGCTGTTATTCTTTGGCGATGGCAGCCTCACACTGCATCCGAACCAGTAAATCCTCGTATGCCCCTCCGCATGGGAAACAACTGTCGAGTCTTCCCCGGCTCCGGATCATTCCCTTCCTAGGCCTCGCCGTTGTCCACCACCTTGGTGCTCTTGGCGCGGCGTGGTCAACATGGTCAAGCAACAACTTACATCGGAAGAGGACTATACGTGGAGAGGCTGACAACTGGGTCCATGGGCGCAGCAAGGAAGTGCCTCCTTATTACGCGCAAAATAATGATTCCTCCACCTGACAGCAGAGACCTACCGGAAGGGCCTTGCCAAAAAACATTTTCCCCCCTAACAGCTGGGACCCACCAGATATATCTTCGGACGCAAGGAAAGTGTCTCCATATTAGGCGCGAAAAAATGAATCCTCCCCCTGACAGCTCGGATCCACCATCAATAACTTCGCACGCAAGGAAGTGCCTCCTTATCATCGCTGACAGTCGGGACCCACCTGGTCGAAGCGTACGTAGCGTTGTCGCGAACGTGTACGTATATACTGGTCGATCGGTCTCTCTGCAATGATGAACCGTGGCCGAGCAAGCAGCAGCACATGTAGTAGTAGAGCCCCCGACGTAGCAGTTCATGCAGTCCCTTCTAAACCGTGTACACGTACGTACAACCACATGCCAAAAAATATGGCCACGTACGTACATACGGGGGAGGTCTCGAACGCGTACTCACACATACGTACGGCCAGGGCTTGTGTACATGGAGAGGCAATGGACGGCAGCAACGGCGTCCTGTTCATCGGGCAGCCAACCGGCTGGGTCAGAACGCATCGGGAGGCAACAAACTGGGTCAGAATGCGTCCTGTTCAACGGGAGACAACTGGCTTGGACGGAACAGCTGAAACGGGGTCTGGTGTACCGCAGTACGGAGGAAACGTCCTTCTATTCGATTGGCTACGGTCGAAATGGCATCCTGTTGATCGGGAGGAGTGTGGCGTACCTAAAACGGAGGAAACGGACTTGTGTTGGAGCGCTATGGTCGAAACGGGGTCCTGCTCATAGGGAGGGGGTGGCATACCGTAAAACGGAGGAAACAGACTTGTGTTGGAGTGTAACGGTCAAAACGGGGGTCTTGTTCATCGGAGGGGTGTGGCATACCGCAAAACGGGACTCCACGGGCTACTGTTCACCCACCGTCGACTTCCTTCAGCCTCCACCTGCACTGTTCATCCACCGTGTCTTCCTCCTACCTCCACCAGCTACTGTTCGTCCATGGGCTACTACTCATCCATGGGCTACT
This sequence comes from Triticum aestivum, assembly GCF_018294505.1. Classification (NCBI taxonomy): domain Eukaryota; kingdom Viridiplantae; phylum Streptophyta; class Magnoliopsida; order Poales; family Poaceae; genus Triticum; species Triticum aestivum. Next base: position 515,943,586 of record NC_057808.1, on the reverse strand, counting down.
GTTCAACCAGCCCTCCACGGGGTCATGTTCATCCACCCCCAACCAGCTCGGCTATGGCGGCCTTCTCTCGAGGTCCTGTTCATCCAGCGGCAACAACCTACTAATACTACCACGGGGTCCTGTTCATCCAACCCCCATCAGGAACTGTTCATCCAACCCCAACCACGTACGTCTCGACTCGTTAAACCAAACCCCATGTTCACTGTTCATCAAGAGGCAGCAGGTTTGATCGGCTTCAGTTAGCAGCAGTAGCGAAGGAATCCCTCGACCGGGTTCAGTTAACAGCCAGGGATCAACCGATTGCTCGGGTTCAGTAACGTAGCTAGTGCAATCGCTCGGCTTCAATAAGCGAATGCCTCGCTCGGTTCAATTAGAGCCCAATGATGACCCACAAGTATATGGGATCAATAGTAGCCTTTTCGATAAGTAAGAGTGTCGAACCCAATGAAGAGCAGAAGGAAATGACAAATGGTTTTTAGCAAGGTAATGTCTGCAAGTGCTGAAATTGTAAGTAACAGAGTAGTTTAATAGCAAGATAATTTGTAACGAGCAAGTAACGATAGTAGTAACAAAAGGGCAGCAAGGTAGCCCAATCCTTTTGAGGCAAAGGATAGGCCAAAACGGTCTCTTATAATAAGCAAAGCATTCTTGAGGTTACACGGGAATTTCATCTAGTCACTTTCATCATGTTGGTTCGATTTGTGTTCGCTACTTTGATAATTTGATATGTGGGTGGATTGGTGCTTATGTGTTGTTCTTACTTGAACAAACCTCCTACTTATGATTAACCCCCTCAAGCATCTGCAACTACGAGAAAAGTATTAAGAATAAATTCTAACCGTAGCATTAAACTTTTGGATCCAATCGGTCCCTTACGGAATAGCGCATAAACTAGGGTTTAAGCTTCTGTCACTCTCGCAACCCATCATCTAATAACTACTCCACAATGCATTCCCTTAGGCCCAAATATGGTGAAGTGTCATGTAGTCGATGTTCACATGACACCACTAAGGGAATCACAACATACATACTATCAAAATATCGAACACATATCAAGTTCACATGATTACTTGCAACATGATTTCTCCCGTGACCTCGAGAACAAAAGTAACTACTCACAAATGATAATCATGCTCAAGATCCGAGGGGTATTAAATAGCATATTAGATCTGAACATATAATCTTCCACCAAATGAACCATATAGTAATCAACTACAAGATGTAATCAACACTACTAGTCACCCACAAGCACCAATCTATAGTTCCGGTACAAAGATTGAACACAAGGGATGAACTAGGGTTTGAGAGCAGATGGTGTTGTTGAAGATGTTGATGCAGATTGCCCTCCCAAAGATGGGAGAGTTGTTGGTGATGATGATGACTATGATTCCGCCCCCCCCAGAGGGAAGTTCCCCCGGCAGAATCGCTCCACCGGAGGGAAAAGGTGCTCCTGCCCAAGTTCCGCCTCGAGACGGCGGCGCTCCGTCCCGAAAGTCCTCTCCTTATTTTTTCTAAGTCAAAATGACTTATATACCAGAAGATGGGCACCGGAGGTGTGCCGAGGGGAGCACAACCCACCAGGGCGTGGCGCGCCCAGGTGGGTTGTGCCCACCTGGTGGGCCCCCTCTAGTACTTATTGGCTCCAATATTTCCCATTTATTCCATAAAAAATCGTCGTGAAGTTTTAGCTTATTTGGAGTTGTGCAGAATAGGTGGCCTGACGTAGCTTTTTCAGGTCCAGATTTCCAGCTGCCGGAATTCTCCCTCTTTGTGTGTACCTTGCATATTATGAGAGAAAAGGCATTAGAATTACTCCAAAAAGAATTATTATGCATAGAAACATCATAAATAATAGTAGGTAAACATGATGCAAGATGGACGTATCAACTCCCCCAAGCTTAGACCTCGCTTGTCCTCATGCGAAAACCGAAATCGAAAAACATGTCCACATGCTTAGAGAGAGAGAGAGGTGTCGATAAAAACAAAAATACGGACATAGAAGCATCATGTATATTATTATAACAACAGCAAACTTAAACATAAAACTTTTATCACGGAACTTTTATCATAGACCTCTCATGAATAAGTAACAGTTCATCACACTATCGAAGTATAAAGCATAAACTCTATTAGAAACCAACAAACTATGTTCTCAGTCAACTTTTGCAACTACAATTCATCATCTTTTCAGGAAGGGTCACGTATCGGAGCCTTTAGGCAATTCCACATACTCAACCATCATATAGTCTTCTATGATTGCTAACACTCACCACATACACATGAGCAAAATGTTTCAATCGGACACATAGAAAGATAGGGGCTTATAGTTTCGCCTCCCAACGTATTCACCTCAAGGGTGATGTCAATAATAATATCTCATGCTACCCATATTCAACTGTACATACGTGCCTAGATATTTCCTCACCACATGATGCTTGCCAAAGGAGAAAAATAAAAAGGAATAGAGGGAAAAACTTTGACTCTTGCATAAAAGTAAATACATAAAAGTAAAAGATAGGCCCTTCGCAGAGGGAAGTAGAGGTTGCCATGCACTTATTTGTTTGTATGCTCAACCCCTTAGGGCAAAAGAACGTCACGTTATATTGCCCCTTGTGATGGCAACCTTTATTATGCAGTCTGTCGCTTTTATTCTTTACCATCACAAGTTCGTACAATGCTCAATTTTCTCTTACACTAAATGATCTCACACTTTTAGAAGCAATTTTTATTGCCTTATTGCACCGATGACAACTTACTTGAAGGATCTTACTCAATCCTTAGGTAGGTATGGTGGACTTTTGAAAATAAGATTTGGGTTTAAGGGTTTTTGGATGCATAAGTAGTATCTCTACTTAGTACGGAATTTTGGCTAGCAAAGATGGGGGGCAAGCACCACATGTTGAAGGATCTATGACAATATGACTTCTATGTGAATATGAACAAACATAAATCATTAAGTTGTCTTCCTTGTCCAACGTCAACAATTTTGGCAGATAATATTTTGATGGGGGCTCACAATCACAAAAGATTTCCAGGATAGTGTATTTGTATATGAATCTTCTCTTCCCTTATTAATTCTTTCATGAGTTGCATCATTGACCAATGCTATGTTTGTCAATCTCTAATAAAATTTTCTACTTATACTTTTCCTTATGTGGTGTCATTACCTACCATAAGATTAGCATATGATCTTTTTCATTTATTACCTTTCTTTTTATTGAAACAAGAAAGCAAAGAACGCAAAAAACGCAAACTAAACTTTATTATATATCTCGCACACGATTACAAAGATAGATCACTAAGCAAATTCTCAAAGAGAAAGGATCAAACTAAACTTTTATTCATCTAAAGCAAAAGATAACTATGGATCGAACTAAAATAAGTAAAGGCAAAAGATAGTGGGGGGTGATACGATACCGGGGCACCTCCCCCAAGCTTGGCGGAAGCCAAGGGGAGTGCCCATACCCGATACTCAATTTTCTTTTGGTGATGAAGAAGGAGGTGGTGGTGATGAAGTAGAGGGTTTGTCCTTCTTCCTCAGTTTACGCTTGATGATGGAATCTTCCTCTTTCAATTCGTCGATCTCCTGCTCAAGCTCCAGCACCTTCTTGCATAAATCTTGCTTGTTTTCCTGCAAAAGGCGGAAGGGTATAAACTGAACCTTAGGCCTCTTTGCTTTATTGGGGAGGCTTGACTTCTTGAATTCCACATCCATGTCCCCAGGTTGAGGCAATGGGGCCTCGTCCTCGTCTGAGCTCGTCTCCTCTTTCTCCCTAGGATAATAGTCTTCCTCTTCCTCCGAAGTCCAGCCATAATGCTCCACATCCCCATAAGACTTGGGGTTTGCGATAAAATCAGCAACATAGCTCTCACCCTCCTAGTCTTGGGGTGACATATTTTTAGATCTATTAGGAAAACAGCAAGAAAAGAAAACACAACATTTCTCTGTGATACGGTGGTCAATAGGTTCGGGGGGTATATAAAGATTTTTTTATCTTGGGAAACAAGCAAACGGAAGAAAAACAGAGTCCGGAAGCTACCCGAGGTGGGCACTACCCACCTGGGCACGCCTGGTGCGCCCTGGTGTCTTGTGCCCACCAGGGTCACTTTCCTGGTAGTTTATTATTTTCCTAATTTTTTAAATATTCCAAAACTAACAAGAAAATTGTGGATTTTTTGGAGTCCGTTTACTTACCGTATCACGTACCTCCCCTTTTTCACAATTCCGGAGTGTTCCGGAAGGTCTCTTTTATGTGTTCTGCCGGTGTCATAGTTTGGATAATATTACTTTCAACATTATTGGGCGTACCTGAGATATAATGTTTTATTCACCGCCCATTAACAACCTTCGGGTTAGTACCTTCGGCATTATTTATTTTGATAGCTCCAGACCGGTAAATCTCCTCGATAACATAGGGTCCTTCCCATTTGGAGAGGAGTTTTCCTACAAAGAATCTGAAATGAGAGTTGTACAAAAGAACATATTCTCCAACCTTGAACTCGCGCTTTTAGATTCTTTTATCATGCCATATTTTAACTTTTTCTTTAAACAACTTGGCATTTTCATAAGCTTGGGTTCTTCATTCATCTAATGAGCTAATGTCAAATAACCTCTTTTCACCGGCAAGTTTGAAATCATAGTTGAGTTTTTTGATTGCCCAATAAGCTTTATGTTCTAACTCAAGAGGCAAATGACAAGATTTTCCATAAACCATTTTATAAGGAGACATGCCCATAGGATTTTTATATGTTATTCTATAAGCCCAAAGTGCATCATCTAATTTCTTAGACCAATTCTTCCTGGACCTATTGACAGTCTTTTGCAAAATTAACTTTATTTCTCTATTGCTAAGTTCAACTTGACCACTGGACTGAGGATGATAGGGTGATGCAATTCTATGGTTAACATCATACTTGGCAAGCATTTTATGGAAAACACCATGAATAAAGTGTGAACCACCATCAGTCATTAAATATCTAGGGACTCCAAACCTTGGGAAAATAACTTCCTTAAGCATTTTAATAGAGGTGTTGTGATCAGCACTACTAGTTGGAATAGCTTCTACCCACTTAGTAACATAATCAACAACAACCAAAATATGTGTATACCCGTTAGAGGAAGGAAAAGGTCCCATGTAATCAAAACCCCAAACATCAAATGGTTCAACAGCAAGTGAATAATTCATAGGCATTTCTTGACGTTTATCGATATTACCTATTCTTTGACATTCATCACAAGATAAGACAAACTTACGAGCATTCTTGAAAAGAGTAGGCCAATAAAAACCAGATTGTAATACCTTGTGAGCAGTTCTGTCTCCCGCATGACGCCCTCCATAAGCTTCGGAGTGACATTTCCGTAGGATTTGTCCCTGTTCATGCTCAGGTACACAACGTCTAATAATACCATCTACTCCTTCTTTATAAAGATGAGGGTCATCCCAAAAGTAATGTCTCAAATCATAGAAGAATTTTTTCTTTTGTTGGTATGTAAAGCTAGGTGGTCAATATTTAGCAACAGTGTAATTAGCATAGTCAGCATACCAAGCAGTGTTATTAGAAACATTTATTGCTGCTAACTGTTCATCAGGAAAACTATCATCAATAGGTAGTGGGTCATCAAGGACATTCTCAAGCCTAGACAAGTTATCGGCTATGGGGCCCTCTGCTCCTTTTCTATCAGTAATATGTAAATCAAATTCTTGTAGCAAGAGAACCCATCGAATAAGTCTAGGTTTAGCATCTTTCTTTTCCATAAGATATTTAATAGCAACATGGTCCGTGTGAACGGTAACTTTAGAGTCAAAAATTTAGGATCTAAATTTATCACAAGCAAACACCACTGCTAGAAATTCTTTTTCAGTAGTAGCATAATTTCTTTGAGCACTGTCCAGAGTTTTACTAGCATAATGAATAACATTTAGTTTCTTATCAACTCTTTGTCCTAGAACAGCACCAACAGCATAATCACTAGCATCACACATAATTTCAAAAGGCAAGTTCCAATCAGGTGGTTGAACAATAGGTGCAGAAATTAAGGCTTTCTTGATTGTTTCGAAGGCTTCTAAACAATCATCATCAAAAACAAAAGGTACATCCTTTTGTAAATGATTTGTAAGGGGCCTAGAAATTTTAGAAAAGTCTTTGATAAATCTCCTATAGAAACCAGCATGACCTAAGAAACTACGAATACCTTTGATATCTTTAGGACATGGCATTTTCTCAATTGCATCAACCTTAGCTTTGTCCACCTCAATACCTCTTTCAGAAATTTTATGGCCCAAGACAATACCTTCATTATCCATAAAGTAGCACTTCTCCCAATTCAAGACAAGATTTGTTTGCTCGCATCTCTGCAAAACTAGATCAAGATTGCTTAAACAATCATCAAAAGACTTCCCGTAAACAGAAAAGTCATCCATGAAAACCTCAATAATCTTTTCACAAAAATCAGAGAATATAGCAGTCATACATCTTTGAAAGGTAGCAGGTGCATTGCATAGACCAAAAGGCATACGTCTATAAGCATAAGTTCCAAAGGAACAAGTGAAAGTGGTCTTTTCTTGATCAGGTTGAGAAACAGGTATTTGTGAAAAACTAGAATATCCATCACGGAAGCAAAAATGTGTGTGCTTAGATAATCTTTCTAGCATTTGATCAATAAAAGGCAGACTGTAATGATCTTTTCTAGTTGCTTTTTTTAATTTCCTAAAATCAATTACCATTCTATAGCCTATAACAATTCTTTGTGGAATAAGTTCATTCTTATCATTAGGAACAACAGTGATACCTCCTTTCTTAGGGACACAATGAACAGGACTTACCCGTCTACTATCAGCTATAGGATAGATTATACCTGCTTCCAAAAGTTTTAATATCGTCGTTCTTACCACTTCTTTCATCTTCGGGTTTAACCGACATTGGTGATCAACAACAAGTTTAGCATCATGTTCCATATTAATTTTATGCTGACATAGAGTGGGACTAATGCCCTTCAAATCATCAAGAGTATATCCAATAGCAGCTCGGTGCTTCCTTAGAACTTTCAATAATCTTTCTTCTTCATGTTCTGAAAGGTTAGCACTAATAATAACAGGATATATCTTCTTCTCATCAAGATAAGCATATTTCAAAGTGTCTGGCAATTGTTTTAATTCAAACACAGGATCACCTTTAGGTGGAGGAGGACCTCCTAGGGTTTCAATAGGCAAATTGTGTTTAAGCAGAGGACGTTGTTCAAAAGAAGATCTTATCTATTTCATTTCTTTCATGCATATGTAAATGATGACCCACAAGTATAGGTGATCTATCGTAGTACTTTTGATAAGTAAGAGTGTTGAACCCAACGAGGAGCAGAAGGAAATGACAAGCGGTTTTCAGCAAGGTATTCTCTGCAAGCACTGAAATTATCGGTAACAGATAGTTTTGTGATAAGATAAATCATAACGGGTAACAAGTAATAAAGTAACTAAGGTGCAGCAAGGTGGCCCAATCCTTTTTGTAGCAAAGGACAAGCCTGGACGAACTCTTATATAAAAGCAAAGCACTCCCGGGGACACATGGGAATTGTTGTCAAGTTAGTTTTCATCATGCTCATATGATTCGCGTTCGTTACTTTGATAATTTGATATGTGGGTGGACCGGTGCTTGGGTGCTTCCCTTCCTTGGACAAGCCTCCTACTTATGATTAACCCCTCTCGCAAGCATCCGCAACTATGAAAGAAGAATTAAGGTAAACCTAACCATAGCATGAAACATATGGATCCAAATCAGCCCCTTACGAAGCAACGCATAAACTAGGGTTTAAGCTTCTGTCACTCTAGCAACCCATCATCTACTTATTACTCCCCAATGCCTTCCCCTAGGCCCAAATAATTGTGAAGTGTCATGTAGTCGACGTTCACATAACACCACTAGAGGAGAGACAACATACATCTCATCAAAATAACGAACGGATACCAAATTCACATGATTACTTATAACAACACTTCTCCCATGTCCTCAGGAACAAACGTAACTACTCACAAAGCATATTCATGTTCATAATTAGAGGAGTATTAATTATCATTAAGGATCTGAACATATGATTTTCCACCGAATAAACCAACTAGCATCAACTACAAGGAGTAATCAACACTACTAGCAACCCACAGGTACCAATCTGAGGTTTTGGGACCAAGATCGAATACAAGAGATGAACTAGGGTTTGAGAGGAGATGGTGCTGGTGAAGATGTTGATGGAGATTGACCCCCTCTTGATGAGAGGATCGATGGTGATGACGATGGCGACGATTTCCCCCTCCTGGAGGATGTTTCCCCGGCAGAACAGCTCAGCCGGAGCCCTAATTTGGTTCTGCCCAGGTTCCTCCTCGAGACGGCGGCGCTTCGTCCCGAAAGATTCTTCTTGATTTTTAAACCTCCACCCTTGTGGCTGGCTGGTGGCCCCCCTATGGTTCTTTCTTCGCCCAATATTTTTTATATATTCCAAAAACATGCTCCGTGAAGTTTCAGGACTTTGGAGTTGTGCAGAATAGATCTCTAATATTTGCTCCTTTTCCAGTCCAGAATTCCAGCTGCCGACATTCTCCCTCTTCATGTAAACCTTATAAAATAAGAGAGAATAGGCATAAGTATTGTCATATAATGTGTAATAACAGCCCATAATGCAATAAATATCAATATAAAAGCATGATGCAAAATGGACATATCATTAAATCATTTTCATGGTCTAGCAGATATTGTTCTAAAGGATCAGTAGGAGGCACAGCAATGTAAGCAAGACCAATTATTTCATCCTTACTAGGCAATTCTTTTTTATGAGGTTTTCTACTAAACTTGGAAAAATTAAACTCATGAGACTCATCACCAAAGCTGACACCGATAGTTTGTTTCTCACAATCTATTTTAGCATTGACGGTGTTCAAGAAAGGTCTACCAAAGATAATGGGACAAAATCATCTTGTGGGGAACCAAGAATAAGAAAATCAGTAGGATATTTTATTTTACCACACAAGACTTCAACATCTCTAACAATCCCAAGTGGTGTGATGGTGTCTCTATTAGCAAGTTTAATAGTAGCATCTATTTCTTCTATTTCAGCGGGTGCTATGTCATTCGTAATTTCTTGATATAAGGTAAAGGGAATAGCACTGACGCTAGCACCTATGCCACATAAACCATGATAAGAGAGATCTCCTATTTTAACTGAGACAACAGGCATGCCAACAACGGGTCTATGTTTATCCTCTTTAGCAGGGTTGGCAATTCTAGTAGCTTCATTACAGAAGTAAATAACATGCCCATCTATATTTTCTTCCAGGAGATCTTTAACCATAGCAACACTAGGTTCTACTTTAATTTTTTCATCAGGTTTAGGTGTTCTAATATAGCTTTTGTTGACCACACTTGAAACTTTAGCATGTACCTTTATCCTAACAGGGAAAGGTGGTTTCTCAATATAAGCAGTAGGAATGACTGGATCAACATTATAAATGATAGTTTCCTCTTTAACTGGTACCAGTTCTTTAATTTATTCTTTAATAGGTGGGTGATATTTAAACCACTTATCCTTAGGGAGATCAACATGAGTAGCAAATGATTCACAAAAGGAAGCTACTATCTCAGAGTCAAGTCCATATTTAGTGCTGAACTTTTGAAAAGCATCGGTATTCATAAAAGATTTAACACAATCATACTTAAGCTTAATACCTCACTCTTTACCTTCGTCAAGTTCCCAATCTTCAGAGTTGCGTTTAATTCTTTCCAAAAGATCCCACCAGAATTCAATAGTCTTCTTCATAAAAGAACTAGCACAAGAAGTATCAAGCATTGAAAGGATCGAGAAAAGGTGTCTAGAGGGGGGTGATTAGACCCTCAACAAAGAAAAGTAGCAGTTTTTAAGTTCTTCAAGTTAAGGTGGAGTTTTAACACAAGCTAAGCATTCACAATACATTTCAAGCAAGCATGGCAAGAGTATATGAGCAGCGGAAAGTAAAGCATGCAATTTGAAAGAAAGTAAAGGGATGGGATTGGAGTGTGCAAACACAATTGGAGACACAGAGAACTTTGGCGTGGTTCCGATAGGTGGTGCTATCGTACATCCACGTTGATGGAGACTTCAACCCATGAAGGGTAACGGCCGCGCGAGTCCACAGAGGGCTCCACCCACGAAGGGTCCATGAAGAAGCAACCTTGTGAATCCCACCATGGCCATCTCCCACGAAGGACTTGCCTCACTAGGGTAGATCTTCACGAAGTAGGCGATCTCCCTACCCGTACAAACTCCTTGGTTCAACTCCACAATCATGATGGAGGCTCCCAAGTGACACCTAACCAATCTAGGAGACACCACTCTCCAAAAGGTAATAGATGGTGTGTTGATGATGAACTCCTTGCTCTTGTGCTTCAAATGATAGTTTCCCCAACACTTAACTCTCTCTCACAGATTTGGATATGGTGGAAAGATGATATGAGTGGAAAGCAACTTGGGGAGGCTAGAGATCAAGATTATTGTGGTTGGATTGGAATATCTTGGTCTCAACACATGATTAGGTGGTTCTCTCTCAGAAAATGAATGTTTTAAGTGTAGGCACGTTCTGATGGCTTTCTCCATGAATGAAGAAGGGGTGGAGGGGTATATATAGCCTCCACACAAAATCTAACCGTTACACACAATTTACCAAACTCGATGGGACCGAATCAAGAAACTCGGTCGGACCGATTTAGTTCAAAATGTGAACATTAGGATTTTCGATGGGACCGACATGATCAACTCGGTGGGACCAATGTGCTAGGGTTAGGGTAAAACCTGAACTCGGTTTGACCGATTACACAAACTCGGTGGGACCAATTTTGGTAATGAGCAAACAGAGAGTTGGTCAAGCAAATTCGGTGGGGCCGATTGCACATCTCGGTGGGACCGAAATAATTGCAACAGACAACAGAGAGTTTGCAAGCCCATCTCGGTGAGACCGAGATCCCATCGGTGAGACCGAATTGATTAGGGTTATGACAAGTGAACTCGGTGGCGCAGGATAGGTCAAATCGGTGGGGCCGAGTTTGACTTTAGGTTTAGGACATATGTGGAAATGAGAAAGTGGTTGAGGGATTTGGAGCATATCACTAAGCACTTTGAGCAAGAAATCCATTAAGCAACACCTCATCCCCTTTTAATAGTATTGGCTTTCCTATGGACTCAACGTGATCTTGGATCACTCAAATAGAAAATGCAGAGTCCTGAGCTTTTGCCAATCTTCTGTCCTTAGCATCTTGAAGGGGTTCCACATCCTCTTGTCCATGCCACTCCACTGTTGAAATCATCCGAAATATACTAGATAAAAGAATTAGTCCAACAAGAGATATGTTGACACTAATTACCAAAATCACCAAGGGAGCACTTGTGCTTTTGTAGGATCGAAAGTATGTCTAGAGGGGGGTGATTAGACTACTTGACCAAATAAAAATCTAGCCTTTTCCCAATTTTATTTCTTGGCAGATTTTAGCAACTTAGCACAAGTTAAGCAATCAACCTACACATGCAATTCTAAGAGTATAGCAGCGGAATGTAAAACAATTGCATATGAAGGTAAAGGGAGGAGATTGAGGGAGCAAACGCAATGTTGACACAGAGATTTTTTATCCGTGGTTCCGATAGGTGGTGCTATCGTACATCCACGTTGATGGAGACTTCAACCCATGAAGGGTAACGGTTGCGCGAGTCCACGGAGGGCTCCACCCACGAAGGGTCCACGAAGAAGCAACCTTGTCTATCCCACCATGGCCGCCGCCCACGAAGGACTTGCCTCACTAGGGTAGATATTCATGAAGTAGGCGATCTCCTTGCCCTTACAAACTCCTTGGTTCAACTCCACAATCTTGACGGAGGCTCCCAAGTGACACCTAGCCAATCTAGGAGACACCACTCTCCAAGAAGTAACAAATGGTGTGTTGATGATGAACTCCTTGCTCTTGTGCTTCAAATGATAGTCTCCCCAACACTCAACTCTCTCTCATAGGATTGGATTTGGTAGAAAGAAGATTTGAGTGGAAAGCAACTTGGGGAAGGCTAGAGATCAAGATTTATGTGGTTGGAATGGAATATCTTGACCTCAACACAAGTGTAGGTGGTTCTCTCTCAGAAAATATATGTTGGAAGTGTAGGCATGTTCTGATGGCTCTCTCCACGAATGAAGAGTGGGTGGAGGGGTATATATAGCCTCCACACAAAATCTAACCGTTACACACAAATCACCAAACTCGGTGGGACCGATTCAGAGAACTCGGTCAGACCGATTTGGTTCATAATGTGACCGTTAGGCATTTCGGTGGGACCGACATGTCAACTCGGTGGGACCGATATCATTAGGGTTAGGGCATAACGTAATCTCGGTGAGACCGATTACACAAACTCGGTGAGACCGATTTTGGTAATAGTCAAACAGAGAGTTGGTCAGGCAAACTCGGTGGGACCGATTCGCTCATCTCGGTTGGACCGAAACGTTACGAAAAGGAAACAGAGTGTTTGCATTGCAATCTCGGTGGGACCGATCGCTCATCTCGGTTTGACCGAAACGTTACGAAGGGAAACAGAGAGATTACAATCCCATCTCGGTGAGACCGAGATCCCTATCGGTGAGACCGAAAAGACTAGGGTTTCTGGCAGTGGCTATGTCAACTGAACTCGGTGGCTCCGGATAGAAAGAATCGGTGGGGCCGAGTTGGATATTTGGTTTGGGACATATGTGGATATGAGAAAGTAGTGGAGGGTTTTGGAGCATATCACTAAGCATTTTGAGCAAGAACCTCATTAAGCAACACCTCATCCCTTCTTAATAGTATTGGCTTTTCCTATAGACTCAATGTGATCTTGGATCACTAAAATAGAAAATGTAGAGTCTTGTGCTTTGAGCTTGAGCCAATCTTTTGTCCTTAGCATTTTGAAGGGTCCACTTTCTAATCCATGCCATGCCAATCATTGAGCTTTCCTGAAATATTCATCTTGAAATAGCATTAGCTCAATGAGCTATATGTTGTTAGGAATTACCAAAACCACCCAGGGATAGTTGCACTTTCAATCTCCCCCTTTTTGGTAATTGATGACAACATATAGATCAAAGCTTCGACAATGATAAATAAGATTGAAAAACATCGTCGCTTTGAGAAGTATGTGATAAGCAAGAGCTCCCCCTAAATTTGTGCATTATTTAAAATTTGCTTTTGAATGCAAATGCACAATCGATTAGGATCATGGGTTACTCTTCCATGTCACATACATCTTGGTGGAGCGCTCAAAATGATAGAAGTTAAAGCATGCACTCATCACCAAAACAAGTGAATGATCATCTAGGATATAAGAAATAATATCATCCAACAAGCCTTATGGGTAGCATATGATCAAACACATGATGAAACAAGTACCTCATAAGTAGCTCACACAAGCACACAATAAAGTTTCAAACCAAACCAAATAAGTGCAAAGAGAGATAAAACCAACACACTCTCTCTCTCTCTCTCTCGAAGCCTATGATCTATACATTTTTCTCCCCTTTGGCAACAAATTACCAAAAAGTTCAAAAATGCATAGTGCTAAACGACTCTCAGGCTTGATCTTCGGTAGGAGGTGTCGAGAGAACTCCAAGAACGAAGGCTTCAGATGAAGTAGCTGGAGCTGGTGGAGTAGCTGCTGGAGGTGGAACTGGAGCTGTAGCTGCTGGTGCTGATGTTGTAGCTCTAGTGTCTGTCACTGGCACTGCAGCAGATCTCTGTCCTCTGGGCACTCTGGCAAAAGCATCTGTGGTAGACTTGCCCTTCTTCTCCTCTGCTTCCTCCTGAAGTTGCTCAACTGCAGTTTGGATCTCTGTTACCTTGACATCAAGGTCATAGAATTTCTGCTCAATGATCCTCTCCAGACTCTCCTGGTTCTTGGTCAGGGTGGCCAAGCCCTTCTCAATCCTCAGGGTGGATTGGATCAGGTATCCAAGCTGGTCTTGCTTGTTCTTCAAGAATACCTGAGATGCCTCTTCCACTGTTGGCATCTTTGCAGCCTTCTCTGCCTTAGCCTTCTCTCTCTTCTCATGTGCTTAAGCTGAAGATGGTTCATTCTCATTCATCACAACAGTGTTACCTTCAAATTCAGGATAGATGGGCAGGTGCTCCTTATCCAAAATGTACTTGCCTTTGCCCATCTTTGAGTTGATGAGCTCCTGAATGTGTGGGGCATACCCACAACTTCTCTTTTGGTCAGCAGCAGTCCTCTTGATTGTCTCTACAATCAGGCTCATAACTTTGAACTTATATGGGACATCAAATATGTGCAGCAAGTTGATGGCATGTCCTCTGACCATCTTGTGATCACCTGACTTGGGTAGCAGTGTGTGCCTTAAGATCCAGTTAATGGTTGGCAGACCAGACAACAGATAGTGAACTGATCCAAACTTATGTGTATCCAAAGCAGCATCTGGGATCTCCTTGTACATGTTGGCCATAGTGTTGTGGTCTTTCTTCTTCTCTGCATAGATATCCAAGTCATCCTCATGTTCCTCAGGAGCATTTATAAGCTTGGCCCACTCATCAACTGTAGATTGGTACCTCGTACCCTCAGACATCCACACTATCCTTCCATCTAGATAGAAATGTGCAGTGGAGTAGAATTGCATGATGAGCTCATCATTCCACTTGGTGAGCTTCTGGGCAACAAAAGTATCCACTCCACATGCCTTAAAGCTATCAAGCACTTCAGGGAAGTGATCCTCATTCTCCTTGATGAATTCTCAGTCAACCCATCTCATATCACACACAATGGGCTTCTTGTCAAGCAAAACTGTCTCATAGAAGTCCTGTTGTTCCTTAGTGTGAAATCTGTAGTCCACAGCAGTCCTTCTCCTGATAGCATATGGATCAGACTATCTCCACAGTCTCAATCCTGCATCCTTCCTGATTTTCATGTTTTCTGTAACTGGGTGTGCATCAGTGTGGTCAGGGATCTTGGGCTTCGGCTTCCTCAAAACAATAGAGTCATCTTCTTCTGCTTCAACAGCTTGAGGCACTGGGGCCTTGTTCTTCTCTTCAGCAGGTATGTTCCTAGTGCTTCTCTTGGGTTTTGGTTTTGGAGCTAGAGCAGCAGCCTTGGGAGCAGCTTTGGGCTTTGATGGAGCAGCCCCTGATTTGACTGCATCTCCCATAAGCTTCTGAGCTTTGGGTGCTGGTGCAGCATCCTCTTCCTCTTCCTCTTCTTCTGAAGGTTCTTGCATCATGGAGGGCTTTCCAATGACTCTGGCCATTGTTTTCTTAACCCTCTCCTTCCTCTTCTTCCCTTTTCCTTCTCAGCTGATTTGAGCTTCAGCAGTTGATGTTCTGACTTTTGACATGGGTTGTCTTCTTGCTGGCATCTTTGTTTTCAGACCAGGTTTTGTTGCAGCAGCTGTGCCATACTCTTTCTTAAGCACCTTCTTCTTTGAAGTGGCTTCATCTTCAACTGCCACATAATCTTCATCCTCGGAGTCAGAAGTTTTCTTCTTCCTTGTCCTGGTAGCAGCCTTTGGTAGATTGCTTGGTGTGCTCCTGCTGCCTTCATCATAGCTGCTAGAGGGATCTGAACCCTCACTCATCTGCACCTGTTGCTCAGACCTGTTCTGACTATCACTCTGGTCAGACATCTCTGCAAATACTCTGACAGCAGACCCTGTGAATAGGTTATAGATGAGGTAGAGTAGATGAGCATCACAAAGTACATGAGTTTTGCAAAATGGATGACTTAAAAACTTAGTTTTAGTTCTTCACAGAAAGCATTTCGGATCTACCGATTTGTAAACTCGGTGATACCGAAGCAGCTTTTGGAACCTAAACTGATGAACTCAGTCAGACCGAGTCACAGTTCGGTGGTACCGAGACTGCTAGGGTTTCATAGAGAATCGAACTCGGTCACACCAATTTGCAATTTTCGGTCAGACCGAAAACGCGTGTGCTCTGGCCTAAGCCAAAGTCGGTGAGACCGATTTCTACAACTCGATCGGTCCAAGATGAATTCGGCAGAGACCTAACCCTAAATTTTCAAATCAAAACTAATCTACCAGACGTTTTCGCTGGGCAGGATGATTTCAATCGTGGCAAGAATCATGGCAAAGCAATGTGCTAAGAATCGGAGTTAAGGATTAGCACAAAGTTCAAGTCCGTACCCTAGTTCGGCGACGAACTTGCTACAGCGACAACGGCGGTGGAGATTTCCGTTGACGATGGCGGAGACCAGCAGCGGGAGGTCACTGGCGACGAGAGGACGATCCGGAGGCCCGAGGAGGCAGAGTAGGTTACGCACGGGCGAGGAGGTTCGGAAAATTTTCCAAATTTTGGCCCGTCGGTATATATAACCTGACCCCGTCGGTGTGACCGAGTGGAACGACTCGGTGGCACCGAGATGCACAGTTACTGCAACTCGGTGTGACCGAAAGGTTCTAATCAGTTGCACCGAGATTGAAAATCCTAGATCAACTTAGTGATCTCGGTAGGACCGAAAGGGATGAATCGGTCAGACCGAGATGCACAAAGAGGTTTTGGAGGTTTAAGTCTATGACGAATCGGGGACTCAGAGTGCTCCTCACACAGAGTGGTTCGAATCTGACTTGATCAAACTTTGTGATGTAGCATGAATAGAGTTTGAGACGAGAAAAGCATAGATAGCTAGAGGGAGTTCTTAGGCATTCTTGTCCATCCATTTGGCAAAAGAGAAAGATCCAAACAATCAAAACAACAAATGGATGTCCTCGAATGAGTAAAATATGCAACCAACATGCTCACACAATAAAATGGCAAATGAAATATGTGACAAAGCATGCACAAACACTCTAGCATCTATCAAGAAATTTGGTGATGACTAGGTCATCTATATATGAGTATATTGACTTAGGAGTCAAATGAGAACATTTGATCATAGGTCGTACTCATCGTTTAAGCACAAGTGGGGTTACCACTTTTACAGAAAGCATTGTTGTGTTCACACCATTAGAGTTACTTTAGCTCAATTGATTAGAGTAAAGCTCCCCCTAGATGTGATATCCCCCCTTAAGAGGGATGAACTAACCTTGGGTTTTGTCGATGATGACTTCATGTAGGTGTTGAAGATGTAGATGCTCAATGTTGATGTAGATCATTTGGAGCAATCCTTTGGAGTGAGTTGCACTTTCAATACCTACACGGGTTAGTCCCACAAGGAACAAACAAGGATATCCATAGACATAGAGTGATGCATACACAAGATGATGTCCATGAAAGCATTAGGTTACCTTGTCCCTTGTCTTACCAACAAGAGGGTTTGTGACTCCTTGAACTAGTGCAAGATATGGAAGTTGTTTGCACTTGTCCTCGCCAAAATGATAAGAGTGAAGTATGTTGGCGGAGTCACCCTCAAGAACTCTTTAGTTCTTCTTCTTCTGGATCCACACCATCTTGATGGGAATCCTTGGAGTTGTAGTTGTACTTGATGAAGTAGAACTTGATGTAGTCTTGGGAACCCACTTGACCAAGGCCTTAGGTGCTTCTTCAAATGCATCAATTTCCTCTTGAAGCTTGTCCTTGCCTTTTTGCTTGTGGTCTTGTGGTGGAAGATCATCTTGAGCTTGTGTCCCTTTGAAAGAAGTAGGATCATACTTCTCTTGTTGAGGAACAAACTTCGTCTTGGGGTATTGATCTTCTTCCCACTCAACTCCATTGGCATTGAACTTTCGTTCAAAACCAACACCTTGATTCTTCCGGTGTCTTCCTTGCTTGCGTACAATTTCCTCAAATTGCTTACTTCCGGCAAGGCTCTTGTAAACACCTTTCTCTATAATTCCCTTCAATAAGCTATTTTCTTGCTCAAGTGTAACTTGGCTAAGAGAATCATTAGTGGAATCAAGAGAACTACTAGAAGCAACAACATTGGATTTAGCATGATTGTTGTTACTACTAGATGAAGCATCTTTCTTGTTCTTGTTGCTAGATTTAACTTGTGGCATGTAAGTAGACAAGAGTAAACGCTTGGCAATGTAAGAAGAACTTTTCTTGCGAAGATCATCATTGATTGCCTTTAAAAACTCATGCTCTTGCTCAAGGTTGAGCTTTTCAAAGCGTAGCTTATCATGAGTCTTTAAAAGTTCTCGATGATTTTCCAAGGTAGTTTCATGAGCTAACTTAAGAGTGTTTAGTTCTTTAGTTAGACGCTCAATCTCCTTCTTATCATCGTCATTCGTTTTATCTTGATTAGCATGATTAATTGACGTTTCATCATAGTCTTCATCACTAGAGTTGTCAACAAGTAAATCATCATCACCTAGCAAATCATCTTCATCACTATTGAAATCAACATACTCGGGATGTGTTACCTTTGTACCTTTGGCCATGAAGCATCTTCCAATTCCTTCATTTGGTGAGTCAAATATGTCGTAGGAGTTGGTTGACACAAGTGCTAGACCGGCAACACCTTCATCTTGAGTATATTCTCAGTCGGAATGATAACTTCTTTCGGAGTGATTGTCGGAGTCGGAGCCGGATACCCATTCACCAACATGAGCTTTATGTCTTCTTTTTGTGTAGCTCCTTGATGACTTTTACTTCCTTTCCGAATCCTTGCTTCTCCGAGAGGATCTTCGTTCATAACGATCATCTCTACTCCTCCTTTCTCTTGGTGGTGATTCTTCGCTTCTACTTCTTCTTTTGGGAGAATCTTCTCTTCTTTTGTAGGGGGTCGTACACTCATTGGAGTAGTGTCCGGGTCTTCCACAATTGTAGCAATTACGCTCACGACTAGAAGATCTTTTGTCATTGTAGGACCTTGACTTGGAACTTCTTTCCTTGCTTCTACTCTTGTAGAACTTGTTGAAGTTCTTTACCATTAGGCTCAATTCTTCATTGAAGGTTTGTTTCTCACTTGATGATATGGGAGCACCACACGAGGCTTTGTAAGCACCACTTGACTTATTGTGAAGCTCTTCCTTATCCTTGAGTGACATCTCATGAGCAACAATTCTTCCAATGACTTCCGTTGGCTTGAGATCTTTGTAATTGGGCATCATTTGGATCAATGTGCACACGATATCATATTTTCCATCCAAGGCTCTTAGGATCTTCTTGATAATGAATTTGTCGGTCATCTCTTCACTTCCTAAGCCGGCAATCTCGTTTGTGATGAGAGCAAGCCTAGAGTACATTTCGGCGACACCTTCACCATCCTTCATTTTGAACTTGTCAAGTTGACTTTGAAGCACATCCAATTTGGATTCCTTGACGGAGTCGGTACCTTCATGCATATCAATCAAAGTATGCCAAATTTCCTTTGCGTTCTCAAGACGGCTGATTTTGTTGAATTCTTCGGGGCACAATCCATTGAAGATAATGTCACAAACTTGAGCATTGTATTGTAGCATATTCAACTCTTCCGTGGTAGCTTCACGGTTAGGTTCTTTCCCATCGAAGAATTCACCTTGCAAGCCAATGCACACAATAGCCCAAACGGCGGGGTTATGTCCAAGAATATGCATTTTCATCTTATGCTTCCAACTAGCAAAATTTGTACCATCAAAGTAAGGACCTCTATGGTGGTAATTTCCCTCGCTAGACGCCATACTCTCCTAGGTTGTGAAACCAAGACTATGACCACCAAAATCTATGGAAATCAAAGCAAATGGAGACCAAAGCTCTGATACCACTTGTAGGATCGAAAGTATGTCTAGAGGGGGGTGATTAGACTACTTGACCAAATAAAAATCTAGCCTTTTCCCAATCTTAGTTCTTGGCAGATTTTAGCAACTTAGCACAAGTTAAGCAATCAACCTACACATGCAATTCTAAGAGTATAGCAGCGGAATATAAAACAATTGCATATGAAGGTAAAGGGAGGAGATTGAGGGAGCAAACGCAATGTTGACACGGAGATTTTTTATCCGTGGTTCCGATAGGTGGTGCTATCGTACATCCACGTTGATGGAGACTTCAACCCACGAAGGGTAACGGTTGCGCGAGTCCACGGAGGGCTCCACCCATGAAGGGTCCACGAAGAAGCAACCTTGTCTATCCCAACATGGCCGTCGCCCATGAAGGACTTGCCTCACTAGGGTAGATCTTCACGAAGTAAGCGATCTCCTTGCCCTTACAAACTCCTTGGTTCAACTCCACAATCTTGACGGAGGCTCCCAAGTGACACCTAGCCAATCTA
Source organism: Triticum aestivum (assembly GCF_018294505.1). Taxonomy (NCBI): domain Eukaryota; kingdom Viridiplantae; phylum Streptophyta; class Magnoliopsida; order Poales; family Poaceae; genus Triticum; species Triticum aestivum. The sequence continues at coordinate 515,923,407 of NC_057808.1, read as the reverse complement.
GGAGACACCACTCTCCAAGAAGTAACAAATGGTGTGTTGATGATGAACTCCTTGCTCTTGTGCTTCAAATGATAGTCTCCCCAACACTCAACTCTCTCTCATAGGATTGGATTTGGTAGAAAGAAGATTTGAGTGGAAAGCAACTTGGGGAAGGCTAGAGATCAAGATTTATGTGGTTGGAATGGGATATCTTGATCTCCACACAAGTGTAGGTGGTTCTCTCTCAGAAAATATATGTTGGAAGTGTAGGCATGTTCTGATGGCTCTCTCCACGAATGAAGAGTGGGTGGAGGGGTATATATAGCCTCCACACAAAATCTAACCGTTACACACAAATCACCAAACTCGGTGGGACCGATTCAGAGAACTCGGTCAAACCGATTTGGTTCATAATGTGACCGTTAGGCATTTCGGTGGGACCGACTGTCAACTCGGTGGGACCGATACCATTAGGGTTAGGGCATAACGTAATCTCGGTGAGACCGATTACACAAACTCGGTGAGACCGATTTTGGTAATAGTCAAACAGAGAGTTGGTCAGGCAAACTCGGTGGGACCGATTCGCTCATCTCGGTTGGACCGAAACGTTACGAAAAGGAAACAGAGTGTTTGCATTGCAATCTCGGTGGGACCGATCGCTCATCTCGGTTTGACCGAAACCTCTACGAAGGGAAACAGAGAGATTACAATCCCATCTCGGTGAGACCGAGATCCCTATCTGTCGTGGGTTTGTCACGGGAGATGTCCTAGCGAAAGGACTTAGTCGTGGAGCCATCGCAACGGGTTAGCTTAAAGGGGTTAAAACGGACAAAGGACACGAGAGGTTTATACTGGTTCGGCCCCTTGCGGTGAAGGTAAAAGCCTACGTCCAGTTGTGGTGGAATTGTTGTGGCCTCGAGGATCAAGGAGCGGAATCGCTTTACCTAGTTCTCGAGTTGTTGTTTCTCGTCCATGAACTGCCGTCGGGTGGTGCCTTTATATACACAGGTCGACGCCCGCCGGCTTACAGAGTCCCGATGCCGGTTTATACACATACCGGCTCGGTCTCTACTTTGTCATACCTTACAATACAAGTCATGAATTACATGGCGGTTTATAGCTACAGGCCTTAATCTACCTTTGGGCCTTGGGCCTTCGAGTCTCTGTAGTAAACCGATTTATCCCTTGTCTTCATGGGCTTTAAGTATAAACAATCCATTATAGGGATAACCCGGCTTCCTTGGCCGGTTTACACCTTGTAGTAACATCCCCAACATTAGGCCCCAGATTGATTTGAACTGGTTCATGTCAATCTCCAAAACCTTGAGAAAATTTCTTCTTACATGTCTTCGCATAAATCTTGTAAACCGCCATGACGTCACCATCCAGTATCATGATAAACCGTCATGACGTCACATGTTATTTAAAATGGTATATACCTCACCTTCATTAATGAGCCTCTGACAATCGAGGCGACAACTGTCACATATCCAACCTTTAGGCTCCTCGATTCTCGCGTCTGGCACTTATCCTTTCACCTTTATAAATAAGGTCGAGGGTCCTTTCCATTTCCCCCCTTGCCTCTTCGACTCTTCTTCTTCCTCGCGACGCCTCAGAGCCCGAACTCCGCCGCCGCCGTCGACCTTCGCGTCTGCACCAACCAAGGCTGCTGCATCAACCTGTTTTGACCAGAGAACTGCGACGCACCTCCGCTGTTCAGCAGCACCAGTAAGTATTCCTCTTCTCGAATGTCAGATCTGCATTAGGGTTTCCACTGTTCGTCGGTGTTCCTCACTGTTCGTCTTTTTCTTTCCTAGATCGCATAGTTTGATCCGAATCTGATAGCAAAGGCAAGCTATAGTAATGTAGCACCCCTTTTAAACCTCAGAAATTACCCTTTCCTGCGTAAGATCCCATCCAAGCATATGTGTTCTTCCGCTGTCACGGCTTTAGGTTAAACTTATTTCCTCTTTTTAGAACTGTGGTAGATCTAAATTTATACCACCGATCTGTGAAACCTGTTTGCGCCATACTTCAATTTTTTTGTAAATCTGTAGCCTCTATACCATTGTGGGCGGTTTATCCTTTAAATATTGATAACTCATCATATACCATTAGCCCTTTGTTAAACCGCCAACCTGCTTTAAATGCTGAAATCCGGTTTAGTACACTCAAATGCTTGAAATATCATCGTCTTCCATCATTGCACCAGTTTGTAAGTTGTAACCATGAACTTTAAACCGGATGTTGTGCTTTTCTCCAGCCTGTCACCAGAAATGGCCAAACAATTTTGTTCCTGTAATTGGGTTCCTTCCCGGGTTACGGAAGCGCAGCTGGCTGGTTGTGTTGCAACGGGTGCTTTAGCAAATAAAGACACTATCCATTGGCGAGTCCCCGGTCCAGAATTTCCTCCTGAACCCCAAGATGGAGAAGTTATTGTATTTGCTGATCACCTGAGCCGAGGCTTCACTCCTCCCGGATCAAAACTCTTCCGTGACGTGCTCGCCGACTTTCAAATCCATCCCCAAGATCTCGGCCCAGACTCCATATCCAATATGTGTGACTGGCAAGTATTCTGTGAAGTGTACCTGCAAGAAGAACCTACTGTTGATTTGTTCCGGGACTTCTTTTATCCAAACCGCCGTACTGAGTTTACGGATGGCCCCAATACTGAATTAGGCGGGGTTTCAGTTCAGAAGAGGAGAGATGTTGATTTCCCTCATGCCAAGCTTCATAGTCATCCTAAGGACTGGAATCAGACTTGGTTCTACTGCCGCAACACAGCCCCAGCCAATGAAAATCCTTTGCTGGGTTACCGTCCACACCGGCTTACCCAAGCTCATCCCTTTCCTCAATGGTTGACCGCCCAAGAGCGAGAAAAATATGCCCCTCAACTAGCAAAGCTTAGAGCCTTTGTTGCAAATGGGCTGACAGGCGTGGATTTTGTCCGATGCTGGGTTTCCTGGAGCATTTTACCTTTAAGCCGGCGTCCCGGTTTAATGTGTGAATACACAGGGGATCTGAAAGACCCGCAACGCTATATTGACATCCAGCTGACTGATGATGAAGTCACCGAAGCTGTTAAAAAGATGCTTAATGAGCCAATAGATGTATGCAGCAAAACCAGGCTCAGTCCTTTCTACGCTGCCAATAAACCGCCAAAGGTATAATCTACCGTATTTCTGCCTTTATCCATCCTTTGATAATTTTCTCCTTTGATGACTTACTACTTGTCTGTGCAGGCCAATGATCCATTCTCGAAGAAAAAATCACAAGATAAACTGGTAAAGAATCCTCGGCTTAAGACCAAGGCTTCAAAAAAGCCTATGAAAAGAAGGAACGTTGAACCGTCCGAGCCCATTATTGATGATGCTCTGGATAATCCGGATTCAGAGGTAGAACTTGACTCTCTCGGTTCATTTTTTATACACCTTATTGACAATGATCATTATCAGGATGAAGCGAAAGCCAGCCATGCTGATGAGGTAATTATTCTTTCTTCTGATTCTGATCCTGCGCCAGTACCAAGAATCCGTCGAGCCATTCGGAAAGTAAAATTTGCATGCCCTCTTTCATATTTGGACCCGCATTTTCTTTTAAAGACGTAGCAGCATGAAGCTCACCGCACAACTTGACATAGTGGCCAAGTAGTGACCTCCTCCGGTTTACCAAATTCGCCGGTTCGCAAACGTCGCCAGGAGGTTGCTTATACTCCTGACACCCTTTACCCTAAAGCGGGTTACATCCGATATCCTCTTAATCTGTATAACTCAAATTATCAGGGAACTTCCCATTCATCTTCTGGTGAGTCGTCAGCGACACAACTTCCTCCTCTGAAAACCGTCCCTGGGTAAGCATAACATACTTTTAACTTTTTGGTCTTGTACTATATTGTCATATTGATCTTCGTGTCTGCTGCTTTTCAGTGCTAAAGCCAGACCAAGCAAGAAAGCTAGATTGAATAGGCCAACCAACCATGAACCAGCTAGTGAGCCGGAGAAAACCCCAGAGGCTATTGACCCGGAGGCTAACACTGTTGTTGATAATCCGGAACCTCAAGCAACCAACCCGCTTGTTGAACCGGTAGAATATAATCCAACAAGCCAGTCAACTGATACCAAGTCTGATTGTTGATCCGCCGAGTCCGGCTAAAGCATCCGATAAACCGCGAAGCCCTGCCAAGATTACGGACGACGATGTTGTCGTAACTGGCCTTGGTTTCAGCTCCCCTGGTCGTCCTGTCGCTTTATCAAAGCATAGCGCCAAAGAAGAAATTTCTGCTATGGTCAAAGGGAAATGGAAATCCGAGTTATCCAACTATACCAACCTCAGCGCTCAAGAGCTTCATTCTGGTTTTTTAAACCGCCTGTATACAAGCCGCGACTTTGAAGCCGGTTTAGTAGGCCTGATGAAGGAGCGGTATGAGGTAAATGTCACTTTCCCTTTGCATAAATATTCCAATATTCCTTTTTGTTAGAACTGGTCTAACATATCAACTCCAATAGCCCCCAAGGGCCGGTTCATAACATTGGTTTTGAACCGGGTCTTGAATCGATATTTTGCATTTTGCTAGTGTAGCCCCCATGAACCGGCTTATATCTTTTTAGAATGAACCAGTACATCCTATTAATCTCACCACTTATAATGATGACAATCCATCTGAATCTGAACGAATACGCATTAGCCCCCAAGTGTCGAGTAGATAACTTGTTATGTGCTTGAGACTTTAAATTAATACATGATAAGAAGCAATCTGCATTAGCCCCCAAGTGCCAAGTAGATAACTTGTTATGTGGTTGGGACTTCAATGTTGTAATGCTAACTTATTATCTGTATTTTGTAGGCTGAGTTGTCCAAAAAAGACTCCCAAATCACTGATCTCCAAGGAAACATCAAGTCTCAGATTGACGAAACTTGCAAAGTTAAGAGCGAGCTGACCACCGCTTTAACAACCATGGAGCAGCTGAAGGAATTCTTCAAAGGCGAACGGGCGGATTGGGAAACTGAAAAGGCCACCTTGTTAAAGTGGGCAGAAGATGCGGAAAACGCCCTTAAACCGGCCACAGAAGAGCTGAACAGTCTGAAGCGGCAGATTGATGCCATGACCTCTGCCATCTTTGGTAACAATCTCTTCACCTATATGTAACAACACCAGTTATAAAAACTTCCGGTTTAATAATAATTTGATCCTTTGCAGGTAGCCGTGTTACCCATCTTGGCGCAGATATGCGCAAAAAATTGAAGGCCGTCTATACTTTGGTAGAGCAGCTTTATACCGGCGCGCAACGGGCCATCTGCACAGCTTCCAATAACCATCCGCCCCGTCGCTAATCAAGGAAACACTGGAAAAATTGTCTATGATGCCTGCCCAGATTGTGGAATTGAAAAAATCCGCTACTAGATTCGGTGCCCTTACTGCACTGACGCGCGCTAAGGCCTGGATCTCTGACCTTGATCCGGAAGACGTTGGAAATGGTTACCCAAGCCAAAAAGAGGACGGTTCAGAATTCAGCAATGATGATCTCCGGGCTATCACAAGAGAGATGCGACCACTGGCAAGTAAGTTGGCTGAAGATACTAACTTGTCAATTTACCAGAATGTATATGATGCGAGCGGCAAGCTAATAAGTGCTCCAACTTATGACGTGGAAAATCTGATCCTGCCGATCCGTAAGCACACTTACGCTCCTAACATTGAACCGTCTGATCTTATACACGACGAAGCTGTCTTTCAAGCCTTAACAGGGATTGATTGGACAACTATTGACTTCCAGCACTGGGTGGAGAGAAGGAGGATGAACCGGCGCAGGAAGATCCGCAACCTTCACATCAACCTGAGGCAGAACCATAATCCAGAACCCGGTTTAACTTGTGCACATTGTCATCCTTGTGAAAAACAATCATTCTTTTGGGCAGTCGAAATGCCTTGTAATAGGCTAGTTTGAACAGCTTTTCTGATATGCCATCGTGCATACTTGTTGCACACAATATTGTTAATCCGTCATGCTATATTTGCTTATGATCTTTATTGGTTTTATACAGCCCTGTTTCTGCATAAAACAAAGTGAAAATTGTCCTGGCGGTTTACCGCCGGTCGGGTCATAATGCCCAATATACAGCCAAGGTTGATAACCATAGCTTTAAATAATGAAATATGAAACATATCATACCTGTGATATTGGATCACTTTGTTGGTTTACCACCATTCTTGTAATAAGGGTGACGACCCAAATACTGAGTATTGATAACTCAAACCATGCTATGCTGGTATATAATAAGTGATGTCGGGTTATGATAAACACCGGATGATTATCCTGGCAACTTACAATTAACTCTAGGCCGGGTTAAATAAACACCGGTTTATACGGATGACTTATAATCAGGCCAGGCCATTAGACGCTGGTTTAGCTCAAAACTTTAACAAGGGAGAAAAACTGACCAATAAAAACCAGAGAAAAAACTTGTAGTCGAGGCTTTTCAAGGGCTGCCAGGTCCAAATGCGAGGCTTTTCATGGGCTACCAGGCCACTGAGTTAAACCGTTTTACAAAGCCTTTTAAGATGGTCCTCAATCTTTAACCAATCGTCGGTCTATCATTGACAAGTTCAGGGTCATATGCAATTGACTTGTCAAGTTGGCGGGTCGTACCAGGCTTACCTGGGTTGAGTGACTTACTTAATGAAGGCAGGTTAACCCGGGGTTTTAGGTGTATACACCAGGCTTCCAAGCCACGGCTTGATAGCCTATTGCAAGTGTAGATTTCTTTGTTCATTGCGATAGCAAAGAATCCCCAAGCAACATTTTGAGCTGTGCTCAACGGGTGCCTATGTTTGAGTTGTTCTTGACAACACTCTTTGGCCCCTAAGTAATGGCATTGCGCCAGCCAAAAGGTGTAGCTGTGGTTGAAGACAACCAAGCCCCCAAGTGACTTAATGTCGTGGCTTTTGAGCCAGCCAAGAGGTGTAGCTATGGTTCAAATATGACCAAGCCCCCAAGTGACTTTCTTTTGTGGCCTTGAGCCAGCCAAGAGGTGTAGCTATGGTTCAAATATGACCAAGCCCCCAAGTGACTTATATTGATACACAGCTGTAGAAGCTGAATCAAAGGGTAAACCAGATGTTGCCTTCCAGATAGAAACCTCCGTGTAACCACTCATGATATGAGAACAGCAGATACCCCGCTTTAGCTGGGGCTCCGGTTTATTATATTGATCATAATATATACATCGTCAAAATATGTACATGATAGGATCCTATGGCTCAGGTGTAGTAAGGCCGTAGATGAGCTATGTTCCACGGCCGGATCGTCTCCTCCTCTGACTTGCGTCAGTCTTTATGCTCTCGAACATCAATGAGGTAATATGATCCGTTGTTCAGATTCTTGCTGACTACAAAGGGCCCTTCCCAAGGTGGGGATAACTTGTGCATATCGGTCTGATCTTGGATAAGCCGGAGCACTAGGTCGCCTTCTTGAAAAGCTCTGGTTTTAACCCGGCGACTGTGATAATGCCGCGGGTCTTGCTGATAAATCGCCGAGCGAGCCGCCGCTACGTCCCGTTTCTCATCCAACAGGTCCAACGCATCCTGGCGTGCTCTTTCATTATCTGCTTCAACATAAGCTGCCACTCGTGGTGAGTCATGACGAATATCACTTGGAAGGACAGCTTCCGCTCCATAAACCATGAAGAAGGGTGTATAACCCGTAGATCTATTGGGGTGGTGTTAATGCTCCATAAAACGGAAGGCAACTCTTCAACCCAACAACCCGGCGTCCTCTGCAAAGGAACCATAAGCCGGGGCTTGATCCCCTTCAAGATTTCCTGATTAGCTCTCTCCGCTTGACCATTAGACTGCGGGTGGGATACTGAAGATACATCAAGCCGGATGTGCTCTCTTTGACAGAACTCCTCCATAGCACCCTTGGAAAGATTCGTGCCATTGTCTGTTATAATGCTGTGTGGAAAACCAAAACAGAATATCACTTTTTTCATAAATTGAACCGTCGTGGCTGCATCACACTTGCTAACTGGCTCTGCCTCCACCCACTTGGTAAATTTATCAACCGCCACCAAGAGGTGGGTCTTCTTATCCTTAGACCTCTTAAAGGGTCCAACCATATCAAGCCCCCAGGTTGAAAACGGCCAGGTAATTGGAATCATCCTCAGCTCCTGAGCCGGAACATGAGCCCGGCGTGCAAATTTCTCACAGCCATCGCACCTTTTTACCAAGTCCTCAGCATCAGCATGAGCCGTCAGCCAATAGAAACCATGACGAAAAGCTTTAGTCACCAGGGACTTTGTGTCGGAGTAAATGGCCACGGGTAGCCTAACCGACTGCCCCTGGCTCTTCCAAAAATTATCAGGCCATTTGAGCCTTCAAGCATTCAAAGCATTGGGCCGCCTTCCCTGGTCGGCTACCTCTGAAGCCGACTCTCAGAAGGCGACCCGGCCTCAGCAACCTCCCCCCAAGATAACCATAGAGGATGCCCACTCCCCAGAGCCGGCCATGAAGAATGCCGACTCCCCAGAGCTGCCACGAAGGGCGCCGACTCCAAGAAGCCGGCCAAGACCGCACCCACCAAAACTACATCCACATAACGGTGACAAGACGGGGTGTGGCCACAGTGCGGCCCACTACCCCCGAATCCCGAGGCAGGCATGGCCACAGGACGCCGTACGGGGCGGCCGTCTCCCGTCCGGCTCGGCACTGTAGCCATGCTGGCCTCAACGTCACCCACGACAGACGCCAGTACGGCCCACGGGCGGCGGGCCCCTTTAGCCAGAGAGGCGCGAAGGCGGCCCGGCCTCCCCTAGTCGGCCAAGGGCGTAGCCGGCCCCCAGAAGCCGGCTACCCCTTCCCTCGAAGCATGTGCCACATTTAAGGAGACAAGACGAGGTAAGGCTACAGTGAGAGCCCTCGAGGCGGCACACTGTAGCCACGCTTACCTCGACGAAGCCCTCGTCATCAGGGACGAGGCTATAGTAAGCAGCCGCCGACAAGACCCTAGGCAGTGGGGCCGGCCTGTCGACCAAGAGGCCGGAAGCCGGCGGGACCCACCAGTTGGCAGGCCCCAGCGGCCGGCGGAGAAGCCGGCGAGCGCAAACACTGACGGCTGGGACCCGCGCCCAGCCGGATTACAATTGTACCCCCGGGGGGTAGGCCTATATAAACCCCCCGGGGCACCCATGCAAAGGGTTGGCTTCTTAGAGTTACACACACACCATAGAGAGAGGGAAGCAAGAGCTAGCCTTGTTCTTCTTCTCCCTTGAACCCAACAGCTCTAGGAGCATTTGTAACTACTCTTTCTCATCTAGTGATCATGCGGAGACCCCACAGAGCAGGACTAGGGGTGTTATCTCCACGGAGGGCCCCGAACCTGGGTAAGATTCGCCGGCGTGCATGTCTTCGCCTCATCCCGTTTCCAGGCACCGGCGACGTCTTACTGGCACCCACCATGATAAGCCACCCGTTGGCATATGTCGCACCTACCACCCGACATTTGGCGCCCACCGTGGGGCCAGGTGCACCGTCGTCCGGAGACCTGTTCTGGACGGGAACCCTCTTCCTCCCCCGCAAGCGCAGCCAGCCTGCTGCGCCCGATGGCGTTTGCCTCGACGCGCTGCAAGGCGTCGACGACGCCTGCGCGGCGAGCTGCCTCGCCGATCTGCTCGGCGAGACTCGCATCTCCGACGAGCCCGCGTCCGACGCGGGCACGGACCACCCCGAGAGCTGCCTCGTCAGCCTCCTCGACCAGCTTCACGTCTCTAGCGAGCCTGCTGCAGATGTGGAGTCGGTCGGCTCCACCGACCCGATGCTCGTCGACTCCGACACGGCATCGCTCGACGCCTACCCCTCTGACAGTAGTCCCCGCACCGCCATCAAGTCCCAAGCACTGGCCGACTTCCTCGTCGACTGGGCCGAGACCCAGTACCTACCGCCGGCTCCCGACTCTACCCATTGGCGGATGCACTTTGACGGGTCCAAGATGCGCACCGGCTTGGGAGCCGGCATCGTCCTCACCTCTCCCAAAGGCGACAAGCTCAGATACAAGCTGCAGATCGACTTCGCCGCCTCCAACAACCTGGCTGAGTACAAGGCGCTCGTACATGGGCTCCGGCTAGCCAAAGAGCTCGGCATACGCCGGATCCTGTGTTACGGCGACTCAGACTTGGTGGTCCAGCAGTCGTCTGGCGACTGGGACGCCAAGGACGCGAACATGCCGAACTATCGATTCCTCGTCCAGCAGATCAGCGGGTACTTTGAAGGGTGCGAGTTCCTTCACATGCCAAGGGCCGACAACGACCAAGCAGATGCCCTAGCACGGATCGGCTCCACCCGACAAGCCATACTGACTGGCGTCTCCCTCCAGCGCCTCCTCAAGCCGTCCATCAAGCCGTCTCCAGAGTCGGACTCTATCTTCGTACTGCCTATGCCAGATGCAGCCGGATCCGACTGGAGGAACCCCGCAGGCGGCACGGGGACTTCGACAACTGGCCCGCCGACTGCCGTAGTCGCACCCGGCCCGGGGACTTCAGAACCCGGCCCGGGGACTGCAGCAGTCGGCCCGGGGACTGCAGCAACACAAGAAGCGGTGGCCGACTCCAATTCCACGCCTCCCGACCCACCCACCCGAGTCATGGTGGCCGTCCTAACAGAAGAAGAAGTCACAGCTCCATCATGGGCCCAGCCCATCCTCAAGTTCCTAGTCAGTAGAGAGCTGCCGGCTGATGAGATCTCAGCAAGACTAGTGCAACGACGAGCCGGAGCATATGCAATAATCAACAGAGAGCTTGTTAAGCGCAGCGTCACTGGAGTCTTCCAGCGTTGTGTCGAGCCAGAGAAAGGAGTGGCAATCCTCAAGGATATCCATCAAGGCGAATGCGGCCACCACGCAGCCTCAAGATCACTTGTGGCCAAAGCTTTCCGCCACGGCTTCTTTTGGCCGACTGGTTTGGAAGATGCCAAAGAGATAGTCAAGAGCTGCAGAGGATGCCAAGTCTTCAGTTCCAAGCAACACCTGCTGGCTTCTGCACTCAAGACCATTCCCCTCGCCTGGCCCTTTGCCGTCTGGGGACTGGACATGGTGGGCCCTTTCAAGACAGCCCGTGGCGGCTTGACGCATCTGCTTGTCGCCATGGACAAGTTCACAAAGTGGATCGAAGCGAAGCCAATCAAGAAGCTGAACGGGCCGACTGCCGTAACATTCATCACCGACATCACTACTCGGTACGGCGTACCGCACAGCATCATGACCGACAATGGCACAAACTTTGCCAAAGGAGCACTGGCACGTTTCTGCGCGACGCAGGGCATCCGACTGGACTTAGCGTCCGTTGCCCACCCACAGTCAAACGGCCAAGTCGAGCGAGCAAATGGACTCATCCTCTCCGGCATCAAGCCCCGACTGGTTGTACCACTGGAGCGATCGGCCGGCTGCTGGCTCAATGAGCTGCCGGCTGTCCTCTGGAGTCTGCGCACTACACCCAACAAGTCAACCGGCTTCACTCTGTTCTTCCTTGTATATGGTGCCGAGGCTGGCATCCCAACCGACATCGAGTTCGACTCGCCTCGGGTCACCATGTACACGGAGGCGGAGGCCAAGGAAGCAAGAGAAGACGGCGTCGACCTACTAGAAGAAGGCCGGCTGTTAGCACTCAGCCGGTCCGCCATCTACCAGCAAGGGTTGCGCCGCTACCACAACCGCAAGGTCAAGCCAAGATCCTTCCAAGAGGGCAACCTTGTGCTTCGGCTGATCCAGCGAACAGCCGGCCAGCACAAGCTCTCGGCCCCTTGCGAAGGCCCTTCATCATCAGCAAGGCATTAGGAAACGACTCCTACCACCTGATCGACGCGCAAAAACCAAGAGCACGCAAGAGGGACGACTCCGGCAAGGAGTCGGAGCGACCATGGAACGCGAACCTCCTGAGAAGATTTTACTGTTGAAAGCAGTATGTATCATGCTACCCTTTTGTATTAAGTACGAACCAATAGGCCCCCCGAACAATACTCGGGGACTGCCTTGATTTATCTATGAATGACGAGTGTCATATCCATGAATGTATTAGTACATTTGATTTCTTGTCTGGCACCGGGTTCGACTAGTCGGCCCGGGGACTGGCCGCCTTGAGCTATATTAAAAGGTCTACCTGAAGTCAGACAAGTAGTGTGTCGGCTCCCGCGTCCTCTCTTGTTGAAAGTCGCAGCTCAAAGAACCGACTGTCCGACTAGCAAGAGACAAGACAGAAAGGACGCCCACATGAAAAACGGCTAAGGACTAATGAACTTATATAGCAAAAAGACGGCCACCAACCACGCCCGCCGGCTGTCAGAACAGCCGGCTGGCCGGCTTCCAAAACACTTAGCTCTAATCCAGCAAAGCTAGAGTACTTTCCCTCCCAATTGGCCAAGCACTCCTCCAGCCACAGATTGCAGAGCAACTGTCTGACTGGGGAGGCGGCAACCAAGGGAAGGCGGCAAAGAAAACAGCAGAAGGATGAAAAGCAAAGAACGAGGAAAAGCCAAACGCATGCATAAGTCATATATACATATAAAGCCCCCAACAGGCCAGCAATCGACATAGTTCGAATACACCCCCAGTGGGTGGAATTGTGCAGACTTAACAGAATATTGTTCCAAAAGTGACAAGACAGGAAAACAAAAGATAGCAGACTAGACTAAGGCGCGGTGCGGGAGCTAGGCTGGTCGGTGGAGATGGCGTCGCCGGCTGAAGGAGTGGCCGGCTGGCGGGTCTCGGCTTGGTCACCACCGGTGGCAGGCGACGCACCCGCGCGTGACGTGGTGCTGGAGGCGCGGTCAGGCTGAGGCTGGTCGGCCGCTCCACCATCCGGCCCGGCGTCTTCACCCTCCTCCTCCTCCTCGCCCTCGTCGCTGGAGTCGATCTCCTCCGCCGAGTCTTCACCGTCTGTCGGGTTCAGCCCGAACCACTCCTCCGGCTGGGAGACACCGTTGTCATCTACCTCAGGGGTGAAGACGCTGGTGTCGGTGTAGTCGGCAATCGCCGAAGCCCGCCGGATGATAGCCGGCCGCGCCGGCTCCAGCTCTGTGTCAGCTTGCTGCCGCCAGGTAGCCAGCTGGTCCAGACTCAGGCCGGGGTACCAGGCCTTGACGAACTCCAGCACCCGCCTGGCGCCGGACCGAGCCGCCGAGGCCTTCCAGGCTTCGAAGCGACCGACCGCCACCTCCAGCCAGTCGGCAGTCCGACTGGGGGTGCGGGGAACCACTTCGCCGGGCCAGAGGGCGGCCAATACTTGCGCCCCGGCACGCTGAAGTCGGTGGAGCAGTCGGTGAGCCGGCTGGAGACGGGCCTGGATCGCCAAGAGCTGCTCCTCCAGCGAACGGCCAGCGTTTGGTGCAATCTCGACGCCAGCCTGCCTTCGTGCTTGGCGACGGGCCTCGATGATCTGATTGGCGGTGGTAGAGTAGCCAGGGAAGTACTCTGCACAAGAAAGAAAGAGAAAGAAGAGAAAACACCAAGTCAGAAAACGAGCCAAAAGCGGTAGACGGCAAAAAAGGACGAAGAAGTAGGCGGCTTACCGTCAACCAGATCTTCGATCTGGCCAGAGCCATTGATCAGAGTCTGCTTTGCTTAAGCCCAGCCAGCCGCTTCTGTCTCGTACTCGGCCTGGAGGGCGGCTTCGCGGTCCTGCACCACCTTCAGAGCCGCCTTGTGGCCCTCCTCCTGGTCGGCCAACCTCTTGGCCAGGCGGTCACGTTCCTGCACCAAGGCGGCAAACTCGGCCTCCTTGGCATGAAGGGCAGTCTGAGACCCTCCCAGCTGTGCCCTCAGACTGGCGTTGGCCGCTGCAGGGACGGCAGAAAAAGAAGAAACAATAAGAGGAAGTCGTCAAGGAAGATCCGACCCGACTGCTCAGCAGTCGGCCCGAATCTCGGGGACTACACCCAGTGGGTGCACTGACGCGCCCCCACGTGAGATAAAGAACAAAGCACTTACCCCGGCTCTCAGTTAAGTCGGCGGTCTTCTGGGTCAGCTCCCGAGCCTGGGAGTTGAAGGCAGCCGCGCGAAGATTGTGGTAGTCCTGCAAGACAGGCAGAAGATCGAAGTAAGAACAAGAATAGCAAAGCCAAATCCACTAAGAAGTTCCAAGCCGCCTGCTCAGCAGCCGACTCGGAACTCGGGGACTACACCCAGTGGGTGCGCTGACGCGCCCCCACAAAAGAAACCAAGATCAAGAAGAAGCAAGATAATAAGACTAACCCGGATGGCCGCCCGCGTCGCAAGGAATTCGTCGGTGTATCGCCTCTGCGCCGTAGCCTGGGCCTGGAGCCGGGTCCGGACGTCCTGCGCGGCCACGTTCATCACGGCCGTCCCTCCGCCCGGCGTCCACCCCGAGGTGGCGCTGACCACCTCCACATCCTGGGCCGACGAGCTGGAGCCCGCGGCCGGCTGCGGCTCCGACGCAGCCTTCTGTGGCTCTGACGCAGCGTTCCCCGCGCGCCGGCTCGGCGGCATTCGGACCTCCAGCTAAGTCCTCGCGGCCGGCTCGCCCCCCGCCGACTGCGCAGGCGGCAGATCAGGCCGGCCGCCTTGAGCCGCCCCAGTCGGCGGGGTCGGCACCGGCGCCCTCTCCAGGATGACGACGTCGTCATCCCTCTCCAGCCCCGGCTGGTCACCGCCGGCTTCTTCTGGCGGGGGCTCCGGGGCCCCAGGCGCTGCGACGCGCAGTGGGGTGACCAACAAGGCCCCCTCCGCCATCGCCGCAGCTGCAGCCTCCGCTTGGTCCTTGGCTGCGGCGTCGGCGCGCGCCTTCGCCGCCTCCTCCTCCTGCGCCGCCTGGGCGGCCGCCGCCTTCCGTGCCTCCGCCTCCCGCGCCTGCCGCTCCTCCCGCACCTCCCGCGTGTTCCGCTCCGTCGCCGCCAGAAGATCGGCACGGGGGTCCACGCGGCGAGTGGTGCTCCAAGATCCCCTCGGCGACTCAACGACGGAGGCGGCAGCCGCCCGCACGAGCGACAATGGAGCTCTGGTTGTTTGGAGAAAAAGACAAGGATTCAGGAGCCACCAGAGAAAAGAAAAAAGAGTACACGAAGGAGTTTGAACTTACGTCGACACCGTCTGCGGTCGCTTCACCGCCTTGCGGAAGCGAGCCGCCTTCGCGGCCGCCTCCTCCTGCCTGGTCGCCGCCGCCCCGCCCCTGGGCTTCTTCGTCCGACTGCCGAACAAACCCTGCGCGGCACGACGCTTTGCCCGCCGCCCCGAGCAGGCGGCGCAGCGGAGGAACCCGCGCCGCGGCCAGACGCCGGCTGACGGCGCGGGACGACTTCGGCCTCGTCATCGTCCGGCCAGTCGTCGAAGCTGACTCCAAGCCCGGAGCCGCCTGCTTCGCCGCCGGCTTGGCCACCACCTGGCTCGGTGTTGTCGTCCATAGCAGCCGCCCCCAAGTCGGGGTCCTCCAGATCGGGCTTCGTCCGGTCCGGGACGAATCGGCGCTCCGCGTCCGATCCGCCTACAGGCCGAAGAAGAGGGCTCTGTCGAGGCAAGCCGACTGGTCAGAGTCGGCCAAAAGGAACTCGGCGACAAAACTGAGAGAAGGAGAAGAGACAAGGAGAACATACCGTGGGCAGCGGATTGGCTCGGCAATATGGCTCCTTGCCGAACTGCCACTCTGCGGAGAGTTTGCAGTTCGCAAGGTAGTTCACCATATAGGCCACCTCGTCGTGCGGCATGTCCTTGGTACACATCCGGCTCGGATCGAGCTGGCCGCTCATCTAACAGATCAGATGAGGGCGGCTCTGGAGCGGGAGTACCCGGCGCGTGACGAAGGCGGCCAGCAGGTCGGGCCCCGACAAGCCCTCCCACTGGATCATCGCTCGCACTCGGGCGACGGCTGCGTTTCCAGCCTGCGTCCGCGTCATGGCCTGGTATGACCACTGGGGCCGCCTGCCCGCCGGTGGGCCGGCTACGTAAGCCAGCAGATTGACGTAGTCGCCGTGCGGGGCGACGTTCCTCATGTAGAAGTATGATTTTTGCCATAGCTTCACCGACTGGATCAGCGTGATGACGGGGAAGGGGTTGTCGGCAGCCACCCTCCGCATCGCGATGAAGGCGCCACTCTGAGCCGGCACGCCTTGCATGTGCGTGCCCAGCTTGGACTGGAAGAACTCCCCCCAGAGCTCGAGGGTAGGGAGGACGCCGAGGTAGCCTTCGCACAAGGTGACGAAGGCGGACAGCAGCACCACCGTGTTCGGGGGGAGGTGGTGCGGCTGGAGTTGGTAGAACTCGAGCCAAGAGCGAAAGAAGGCACTCACGGGCAGGCCGATGCCATGCAAGAGATGCGAGCGGAAGATTACCCGCTCGCCTTCCCGTGGCTCCGGCGTAATCTCCTTCGCCGGCGCGAGACGGACCTCCACCTTGTCCGCGCCGGGCAGCCGGCGCGTCTTGCGGAGGAATTCGACGTGATCCTTGTGCACGTTGGAGCCGCCCCAATCCCCGCTGTACTGCATCGTGGCGTGGGGCTAGCGAGAACGAGCGCGGCGGCGGAGGAGCAAGTGGTGGAACGGTGCGGCGGCGAGGCGCTGTTGCAAGAAACGACAGGAGGAAGAAGATGGTAGAGGAGGAGCGTGCGAGAGCCTGCCGCTCTCCCCCTCCCCCTACTTATAGCTTCGCAAGGTGAAGCCGGGAAGGCAGGGCATGGGGTGAGACGTGGGATTAACTACACCCACTCCCCCCACGCCTCGCGATTATTACGCCCTAAAAGCGTGCCGAAACCGCCGCAGGAAGACGTGCGAGCGGTTTCAGGCCGCAGAGAATCCACGCCTGGGCCCGGGCGTGGGCGTGGCGGGCCCCCGCCCTGCGGCGACGTCCCATCGCGCGCGTGGGCTGGTAGGCTTTTTAGCCAAGAGAGGCCACGTGGTTCGCAGGCGGCAAGTGGCCGGCCCGCGGCCCGGTGCACGCACTGGCGAGCTCCCGCCCTCCGACTCAAAAATTTTTGCCGAGACGGCGCGCCCAACCAAAGTCGGCTCCCAGCTGCTGGCTCGTCAAGATAGGAAGCTGACCGAGCTTCTCGACTCCCACCCAACCTTGAAGCTCAATCAGCTTCGGGGACTACTGTTGGAGTAAATGGCCACGGGTAGCCTAACCAACTGCCCCTGGCTCTTCCAAAAATTATCAGGCCATTTGAGCCTTCAAGCATTCAAAGCATTGGGCCGCCTTCCCTGGTCGGCTACCTCTGAAGCCGACTCTCAGAAGGCGACCCGGCCTCAGCAACCTCCCCGCAAGATAACCATGGGATGGCCGACTCCAGGAAGCCGGCCATAGAGGATGCCGACTCCCCAGAGCCGGCCATGAAGAACGCCGACTCCCCAGAGCCGGTCGCGAAGGGCGCCGACTCCAAGAAGCCGGCCAAGACCGCACCCACCAAAACTACATCCACATAACGGTGACAAGACGGGGTGTGGCCACAGTGCGGCCCACTACCCCCGAAGCCCGAGGCAGGCATGGCCACAGGACGCCGTACGGGGCGGCCGTCTCCCGTCCGGCTCGGCACTGTAGCCATGCTGGCCTCAACGTCACCCACGACAGACGCCAGTACGGCCCACGGGCGGCGGGCCCCCTTTAGCCAGAGAGAGGCGCGAAGGCGGCCCGGCCTCCCCTAGTCGGCCAAGGGCGTAGCCGGCCCCCAGAAGCCGGCTACCCCTTCCCTCGAAGCATGTGCCACATTTAAGGAGACAAGACGAGGTAAGGCTACAGTGAGAGCCCTCGAGGCGGCACACTGTAGCCACGCTTACCTCGACGAAGCCCACGTCATCACGGACGAGGCTACAGTAAGTAGCCGCCGACAAGACCCTAGGCAGTGGGGCCAGCCTGTCGACCAAGAGGCCGGCAGCCGGCAGGACCCACCAGTCGGCAGGCCCCAGCGGCCGGCGGAGAAGCCGGCGAGCGCAAACACTAACGGCTGGGACCCGCGCCCAGCCGGATTACAATTGTACCCCCGGGGGTAGGCCTATATAAACCCCCCGGGGCACCCATGCAAAGGGTTGGCTTCTTAGAGTTACACACACACCATAGAGAGAGGGAAGCAAGAGCTAGCCTTGTTCTTCTTCTCCCTTGAACCCAACAGCTCTAGGAGCATTTGTAACTACTCTTTCTCATCTAGTGATCATGCGGAGACCCCGCAGAGCAGGACTAGGGGTGTTATCTCCACGGAGAGCCCCGAACCTGGGTAAGATTCGCCGGCGTGCATGTCTTCGCCTCATCCCGTTTCCAGGTACCGGCGACGTCTTACTGGCACCCACCATGATAAGCCACCCGTTGGCATATGTCGCACCTACCACCCGACACTTTGAACCGGCATGATGACCACAATCACCTTCGTGAATTTCGCGTAAAATTTCACGGCCTTCTTCAGGAGAAACACAATGTTGAAAAGCCCCTGAGACACTGCAATGATGTAGCTCGCCATTGACAATAGTCATGGACTTGGAACGCCGGATTATCTGCCTGGCCAGAACTTCATCCTCTGGTAACTCACCCTGGTTCATATATGCCAAATATGGGATCGTCCAATCCGGGGTGACATGAAGCGCTGCCACCAACTGAGCCTCCGGATCAGGAATAGCTAAGTCCTCCTCCGTGGGTAGCTTGACCGACGGGTTATGCAAAACATCAAGAAAAACATTGGGCGGCACCGGTTTACGCTGGGAGCCCAACCGGCTTAAGGCGTCCGCCGCTTCATTCTTTCGCCGGTCCACATGATCAACCTGATAACCCTTGAAATGACCTGCAACAATATCCACCTCTCGATGATACGCTGCCATGAGGGGGTCCTTGGAATCCCAAGTAACAGAAACTTGTTGAGCCACGAGGTCCGAGTCACCAAAACATTTAACCCGGCTTGGATTCATCTCCTTAGCCATCCGAAGACCATGGAGCAGAGCCTCGTACTCGGCTGCATTATTAGTACAAGGAAACATCATGCGGAGAACATAACGAAATTTGTCACCTCGAGGGGAAGTAAGGACCACTCCAGCCCCCGAGCCCTCCAATTGCCTGGATCCGTCGAAATGAATCGTCCAGTATGTGTTATCCGGTCTATCCTCCGGCGCCTGCAACTCTGTCCAGTCATTGATGAAATCCACGAGTGCTTGAGACTTGATGGCCGTGCGAGGCATATATTTTAATCCGTGAGGCCCAAGCTCAATAGCCCACTTAGCAACCCGGCCAGTCACTTCTCTGTTTTGGATGATATCTCCCAAAGGAGCAGAACTGACCACAGTAATGGGATGGCCCTGAAAGTATTGCTTCAGCTTCCGGCTCGCCATAAAAACCCCATATACAAGCTTCTGCCAATGTGGATATCTCTGTTTTGACTCAATGAGCACCTCACTGATATAATAAACCGGCCGTTGAACCGGATACTCCTTTCCTGCCTCCTTGCGCTCCACCACAATAGCCACACTGACAGCCCGAGCATTAGCAGCCACATATAACAGCAATGGTTCCTTGTCAATGGGAGCAGCAAGAACAGGTGGTTCGGCAAGCTGCCGCTTTAGAGCCTCAAACGCTTCATTAGCTGCATCACTCCAGACAAAGTTGTCCGTTTTCTTCAGCATTTGATATAAAGGGATGGCCTTCTCCCCGAGACGACTTATAAACCGGCTCAATGCTGCAATCCGGCCTGCCAGTCACTGAACATCATTGACGCACTTCGGTTTAGCCAGTGAAGTAATAGCCTTGATCTTCTCCGGATTAGCTTCAATGCCCCTGTTAGACACCAGAAAACCCAAAAGCTTGCCTGCTGGCACACCAAAAACACACTTGGCTGGGTTGAGCATCATCTTATAAACCCGGAGGTTATCAAAGGTCTCCTTTAAGTCATCTATTAATGTTTCCTCCTTCCTGGACTTCACCACAATATCATCCAGATAAGCATGGACATTGCACCCAATCTGGTTATGAAGACAATTCTGAACACAACGCTGATAAGTTGCCTGGGCACTCTTGAGCCCAAAGGGCATAGACACATAGCAGAAGGCTCCAAAGGGAGTTATAAAAGTTGTCTTCTCCTGGTCCTTAACTGCCATCTTAATCTGATGATAACCTGAATAAGCATCCAGAAAACTCAAACGCTCACAACCCGCCGTAGCATCAATGATTTGATCTATACGGGGGAGGGCAAAAGGATCAGCCGGACATGCTTTGTTCAAATCCATGTAATCCACACACATACGCCAGGTGCCATTCTTCTTAAGCACCAGCACCGGATTAGCCAACCACTCCGGATGAAAAACTTCAATAACGAACCCTGCTGCCAAGAGCCGGGCTACCTCCTCACCAATAGCCTTGCGCCTCTCTTCATTGAACCGGCGAAGGAATTGTCGGACCGGTTTAAACTTGGGATCAATATTAAGGGTGTGCTCAGCGAGTTCCCTCGGTACACCTGGCATGTCAGAAGGCTTCCATGCAAAGATATCCCGATTCTCATGGATGAACTCGATGAGCGCGCTTTCCTATTTTGGATCCAGATTTGCACTGATGATGAACTGTTTGGATGAATCGCCAGGCACAAAATCAACCATCTTAGTCTCATCAGCCGATTTAAACTTCAAGGCCGGATCATGCTCCGTGGTTGGCTTCTTCAAAGAAGTCATGTCCGCCGGATCAACGTTGTCCTTATAGAACTTCAACTCCTTTGTTGCACAAACCGACTCAGCATAGCCGCATCACCTTCCTCACGCTCCAAAGCGATCTTGCGGCTTCCATGTACTGTGATAGTCCCTTTATGACCCGGCATCTTGGGCTGCAGATAAACATAACAGGGTCGTGCCATGAACTTAGCATAAGCCGGCCGTCCAAACAGGGCATGATACGGGCTTTGAATTTTCACCACTTCGAAAGTCAATGTCTCTGATCTTGAGTCATACTCATCTCCAAAAGTGACTTCCAGAGCTATCTTACCAACCGGATAAGCTGATTTGCCAGGCACCACACCATGGAAAACAGTGTTCGACGGTTTAAGATTCTTATCTGTCAACCCCATACGACGGAAGGTGTCATAATATAAGATGTTGATACTGCTGCCTCCATCCATGAGCACCTTAGTGAACTTATAACCCCCAACCTGAGGCGCCACCACCAACGCCAAATGACCCGGATTGTCAACCCGGGGCTGGTGATCCTCTCGGCTCCAGATAATAGGCTGCTCAGACCATCGCAAATAACAAGGTACTGCTGGTTCAACCGAGTTCACCGCTCGTTTATGAAGCTTCTGATCGTGTTTGCATAAGCTGGTGGTGAAAACGTGGTACTGTCCACTATTCAACTGCTTTGGGTGACTTTGGTACCCTGACTGCTGCTGCTGCGATCCCTGTTGGTTATAACCACCCTGGTTGCTCTGATTGCTTTGATTGCCATGTCCACTCTGATTGCCTTGAAATCCTGAACCAGAGTTGCCTCCTCCATAACCCGGCCCATAGGACCCGGATCCTGAACCACCAGATGGTCCATGATCATTCCGGAAGAAATCTGAATTTTTGAATTCTCGCATGATATAACAATCTTTCTGGAGGTGCGTGGCCGGTTTGTCCTGCGTTCCATGCTTCGGGCAGGGCTGGTTCAACAGGTAATTCAGGCACTCCAGATTAGGACTGGGCTCTGCCCTTCTTAGGGGCGGCTTTCCTTTACGACGCTGACCATTACTCTGTGCATTGGTGTTAGCCACAAAATCTGAATTATGATCTGCTTTCCGCTTACCATTATTATTGTGGCCCGTCGGGTTATGCTGCTGCCCCTTGGCGTTGCCGTTCTTCTTTCCCTTCCCCGGTTTGTCATCGTCAGACTCGGGGTCCTTGATACTATCAGAATCAGCATAGTTAACCAGAGCAGCCATAAGTGTTCCCATGTCATTGCAGTGACGCTTGAGCCGTCCCAACTTCAACTTTAAAGGCCGAAATCGACAATTACCCTCCAATGTTATAATCGCCGAGTCGGCATTGATGCGGTCCGAAGAATGTAAGATCTCTGAGACCCGGCGCACCCAATGGGTTGTCGACTCGCCTTCTCCCTGGACGCGGGCGGCTAAGTCCACAATTGACATAGGTTGCTTGCACGTGTCTTTGAAGTTTGCTATAAACCGGGCTTTTAACTCAGCCCATGACCCGATGGAATTAACTGGTAAGCTTTTCAACCACGTGCGAGCTGTTCCATCCAACATCATAGCGAAATATTTCGCGCAGGCCGCTTCATCCACATCTAACATCTCCATAGCCATCTCATAACTCTCAATCCATGACCCGGGAGGCACATCAGCGGTGTAATTGGGCACCTTACGGGGGCCCTTGAAATCCTTGGGCAGCCATATATTTTGCAAAGCCGGGACGAGGCAGGGCACCCCCCAAGAGCAGAAAGTAAGGCCTTGTTCTACGGAAGCCACCGGACGAACCGGAGTGAGCTGACGGTCCTGCGCTGCTAACTCGGCCTCTCGACGTGCCCCGCTGTTCACCACATCCTGAGCATTTGCCCCACCACGCGCCGGATCAGGTCCTCGAGGAGCGTCTCGGTTCCGCGCACTGCTTGACACAGCCGGTTCATCGATGTGCCTGCTATAACTCCGGCTCGGGCGTGGGGTTGAATGAATTCTGTCTCGGCTATATGAATAAGCCTGCTGCTGCACCATAGATGTCTGAAGAAGATCCCTAGCACGCCGCGTCTCAACCGCCGCTAGGGATTCACCCTCCATGGGAATAGCGGCTAATCGTGATGCGGCGGCGATCATATTATCCAAAGGGATGGAGAAGTGACCCGGCGGCGCCGGTACATACTGCAGCGGGTTATGGGTCCGTCGAGGGGGATCCGTCACCCGTGGCTGATCCGGTGCTCTGGTCCTCGGCATCTCAATCCAGTTCACCGCTGCCGGATTACTGGTTCCTGCTCCTAGCATGCCAAAGAGATTCATTGCCTCATAAACCGGTGGTAGTCGTGACCGATGCCTTCTCCTCAACACGTCGTTTGAAGCGTTCTGATCCAACAGGAGTCGATAATTTTTCGCCTGAATCCGCTGTGCTTGTGCCTCTTAAGCGGCCCGCTCCGCGGCTATCCTGGTATCCTCAGCAGCTAAGTCGGCTTTTGCCTGAGAGATATGATCTTTCACTTTCGCAACTTCCGCATTGTGTGCATCCTGATCCGCAGGGTTAACCTCCGCCATCAGCGTTGCCAGCACATCAAACAAATCAGAAAGAACTTGAGCTGGCGGTCGCACAGGGCCTCCTGCCCCAGCTGCTGCCGCCGCTGTTGATCCGGAAATTATCGCTGCTGCGGTTGAAGAGTGGAGCGCTGGTTGCGTGCCAGCCATGAAGATCGCCACCCGGTTTGGCAGATCGAAGGGGTCCGGAATACTGTCGCCATCGGAATAGCCCCCAAACTGGCCAGCTTGCAGTTGGTACAGTGACTCGGTCTCCCCGGTGGACGACTCGCCATCTGAGTAGACGACAGTCTCGCCATCGGACGCCGGTTCAAGTTCCGCACCATTGATGAATCCTACGAACGCACGCTTCATGGCGGGCTGAACCCGGGCGGGGCCTGCACGCTGAGCCGTCTCGACAAGGTCGGTGCAGGCGTCCGGCTCAGGGCCCGGCTCGCCAATCTTGCTGATGAAGACGTGAATTCCTCCAAAGGGGACCCGGTACCCGTACTCGATTGAGCCGGCCTCGGGGCCCCAGCCTGCGTCTTCGATGTAGAGCTTGCCGCGACGACTCTTGGTCATCCGGCCCACGGTGTATCCCTTGAGCCCTTCAAAGTTGCCCTTCAAGAACTCGAAACCATCACGCGATAGCCCCACGGTGGGCACCAACTGTCGTGGGTTTGTCACGGCAGATGTCCTAGCGAAAGGACTTAGTCGTGGAGCCATCGCAACGGGTTTGCTTAAAGGGGTTAAAACGGACAAAGGACACGAGAGGTTTATACTGGTTCGGCCCCTTGCGGTGAAGGTAAAAGCCTACGTCCAGTTGTGGTGGAATTGCTGTGGCCTCGAGGATCAAGGAGCGGAATCGCTTTACCTAGATCTCGAGTTGTTGTTTCTCATCCATGAACCGCCGCCGGGTCGTGCCTTTATATCCACAGGTCGACGCCCGCCGGCTTACAGAGTCCCGATGCTGGTTTATACACATACCGGCTCGGTCTCTACTTCGTCATACCTTACAATGCAAGTCATGAATTACATGGTGGTTTATAGCTACATGCCTTAATCTACCTTTGGGCCTTGGGCCTTCGAGTCTCTGTAGTAAACCGCTTTATCCCTTGTCTTCATGGGCTTTAAGTATAAACAATCCATTATAGGGATAACCCGGCTTCCGTGGCCGGTTTACACCTAGTAGTAACATCCCCAACACTATCGATGAGACCGAAAAGACTAGGGTTTCTGGCAGTGGCTATGTCAACTGAACTCGGTGGCTCCAGATAGAAAGAATCGATGGGGCCGAGTTGGATATTTGGTTTGGGACATATGTGGATATGAGAAAGTAGTGGAGGGTTTTGGAGCATATCACTAAGCATTTTGAGCAAGAACCTCATTAAGCAACACCTCATCCCTTCTTAATAGTATTGGCTTTTCCTATAGACTCAATGTGATCTTGGATCACTAAAATAGAACATGTAGAGTCTTGTGCTTTGAGCTTGAGCCAATCTTTTGTCCTTAGCATTTTGAAGGGTCCACTTTCTAATCCATGCCATGCCAATCATTGAGCTTTCTTGAAATATTCATCTTGAAATAGCATTAGCTCAATGAGTTATATGTTGTTAGGAATTACCAAAACCACCCAGGGATAGTTGCACTTTCAGCTTTCAATCTCCCCCTTTTTGGTAATTGATGACAACATACATCAAAGCTTTAGATAAAGATATGAAGAATAACAAGTAAAGCTTTGGAAAGACATGTAACATACATAGGCTCCCCCTACATGTATGCAATCATGTAAATATGGAATATAAGAGCATGTGAATGGACAATCATGACAGAGCAAGTAATGAGTTACATGTATCTTGGCTATATGCATCAAAGCAAATGGTGTGAATATAGGAAATGTACCTTCATGTTCATGAGTCCTTCTTGCAAACAATATGTACATCAGCAAGAGATCATCATGCACATGAGTGTGATGCATATACTTACCTTGTGGTCTTGAGCTGGCTTTGGAAAAGATGAACCTGAGTAAATAAGGTTAGATAACACAGAAACATCTACTAAACAGAGCAAGAATAGCAAACCACAAGAGTACCAAGATTTGGATGACATGTAGTGAGTGAGTACTAGGTACTCTATTTGAGTATAGACATGTCCCCACAGAGTAAAGATATGCAATGAATTCGAAGATATCCTTCCCTTAGATGTCTTTCTCCCCCTGAATCTTATATTTGATAATGGGAGAAGATAGGGAAAAGAAAATTAGAGCAAAACAAACAATCATAACATATACTAACATGTCTTTTCCCCTCTTAAAGACATGTAACTTCTCTCCTCTTTTAATACGAAGCATCTGGGAAGACTAAGAAATCTCTCTCTCCCATAGGGTCTCTCTCTCCCTTTGATGTGAGTAAGCTTTGATGTGATCTCTCTCTCCCCCTTTGACATCAATTTCCAAGAAGGTTTATGAGTCAAGTGGGTTTGGTCCTTGAGTCACAGTACAAAGCAACATGTAATATAAGATGCTGGTAGAGGATAAGAATCATCGAGTGGAGCTGGAACAAATATGCAGGATGCAAATGGCAAAGTGTCCTCTCATCATTGAAATCGCTAACTCCGAGTTGTCTTCATCGGTGGCACCGAGGTGGTTCGGTTTGACCGAAAGAGACAAACCGGTGAGTCCGAGTTCAACACAGAGAGAGAATAATTGTCATCTCAGCTCACTAGGCAAATAAGATCTCACAAAGATTTGCAAGGATTAACTGAAGGATTTGCAATGAATTGGATGCAGGGAATGTAGAGAATAAAACAAAATAAATCTAGATGAAGTTTTTTTAATAAAGAAGGGGAACAAACATGCATGAGACAAATGCAAGAGCACAGAGAAACACTAGAGAACTTCATCTAGAATTGGTCGGCGACAAAGTCACCTATGTTAGAGTATATTGACTTAGGAGTCAAGTGAAGACACTTGCTCATAGGGCATACTCATCATTTAAGCTCAAAATGGGGTTACCATTTTTCATTTAAGCATTTTGATTTATTCGCATCTTGTTGAGCTACTTTGACCCATGACTTGGGGTAAAGCTTCTCTAAGATGGAATGACATACCTTGGGTGGTGGTGTTGATCTTGATCATGTAGTTGAACTTGTGTGGGACGCTCAAGATTGATGTAGCTCATCAATGATTGGGAGCACCACTTGTAGTTTGAGTTCATCTACCTACATGGGTTAGTCTTGCAAGGAAGAGTACTTGTGTATCCAAAGTGACAATCATGAAGTTTGATACCAAATGAAATTTGATATATAGAAATTGTCAAAGGATATGTTGAAGGGTTTCATGCTTCCTTGTCTTCAACCACCATATTGTAGAGACTTGGTGATGTAGAGATTGCTCAAGATGTGAGTGAGTTGCAATCTCATAGAATTAGGCTTATCCAAGTACCTACAAGGGTTAGATAACATGCAAGGGTACAAGTATAGATCCATGACGTATGATCATCATCATAAGAGAAATATCAAGGATTAGTCAAAGGTTCATGCCTTGCATGTATCCAAATGGAGTTTCTACTCCAAGTTTGAGGCATCAATGATGTTCAATTCACCTCTCAAACGGCAAAATACTTTCTCATCAAGCGGTTTGGTGAAGATATCCGCCAATTGCTTATCGGTACAAACATGCTTAATATCAATGTCTCCTTTGGCAACATGATCTCGAATGAAATGATGACGAACTTCAATATGCTTAGTTTGAGAATGTTGCACGGGATTATGAGAAATCTTAATAGCACTTTCATTATCACAAAGCAATGGAACATGTTTCACATAGATCCCATAATCTTTAAGAGTTTGGGTCATCCAAAGTAATTGAGCACAACATGAACCGGCGGCAATGTATTCCGCTTCGGCGGTGGATAAGGATACTGAGTTTTGTTTCTTGGAGGACCAAGACACAAGAGATCTACCAAGAAATTGATAAGTACCCGAAGTGGACTTTCTATCAACCTTGTCTCCGGCATAGTCCGAATCGGAGTAGCCAACAAGATCAAAAGAAGACCTCTTGGGACACCAAATGCCAAAATTTGGTGTATGAATTAAGTATCTCACTATCCTTTTCACAGCCTTAAGATGACATTCTTTGGGTCCGCTTGATATCGTGGACACATGCACACACTTAGCATGATATCGGGACGGGAGGCACATAGATACAACAATGAACCTTTTGATGAACAGGTTCGCCATCCTTAGTCAAGTCAAGATGTCCACTAGTAGGCATGGGTGTATTCATACCTTTGCATTCTTGCATGTTGAACTTCTTGAATAAGTCCTTGGTGTACTTTGTTTGAGAAACAAAGGTACCCTCCTTAGTTTGCTTGATTTGCAAACCAAGAAAGAATTTTAGTTCACTCATCATAGACATCTCAAACTTCTCCGACATTAGCCTTCCAAACTTTTCACTAAAATGAGGGTTAGTTGAACCAAATATGATATCATCAACATAAATTTGGCACACAAATAATTCACCATTAACCCTTTTAGTAAAAAGAGTGGAATCAATTTTTCCAATCTCAAAGCCTTTTTCAATAAGGAACTTGGTCAAGCATTTATACCACGCTCTAGGAGCTTGTTTAAGACCATAAAGAGCTTTGTGAAGTTTGTAAACATGGTCGGGTTTCTTAGGATTAACAAAGCCGGGAGGTTTTTTAACATAAACTTCCTCCTCAATTTCACCTTTTAGAAAAGCACTTTTAATGTCCATTTGGTACAAGGTAA
The DNA here is from genome assembly GCF_018294505.1 of Triticum aestivum. Classification (NCBI taxonomy): domain Eukaryota; kingdom Viridiplantae; phylum Streptophyta; class Magnoliopsida; order Poales; family Poaceae; genus Triticum; species Triticum aestivum. The sequence continues at coordinate 515,895,507 of NC_057808.1, read as the reverse complement.
TATCATGGTGATTTGCATAGGCAAGTAAGATGCGAATGGACTCAAGTCTAGCAACGGGGGCATATGTCTCACCATAGTCCATACCTTCAACTTGAGTGTAGCCTTGGGCGACAAGACATGCTTTGTTGCGAACGACTTGTCCATCTTCATCTTGCTTGTTGCGAAACACCCATTTGGTGCCGATGATGTTGTGGTTGTTGTCAGGTGTCGGTGTACAAAAGTAGGGGCCCTCTTTGTACCCCTTTACTTGTGGGCGGGCAATTAGAGCCGCACCTGTGGCCATGCTTAGCGGGGCAGAGGAAGGAAGCAGAAACACAAGACTACCAGAGCAGCGCTCAAACCAAGGGCACAGAAGGACAAAGCGACAAGATGGGCTTCCCCCGGCAAGACCCTTGCCGGGGCGGCCTACGTAGCCCCGGAAGAGCCTTGCCAGGGTAGCTTACCCAACACCAGCAAGGCCACCACCCTTGAGCCTGATGTTGGGGAACGTAGCAGAAATTCAAAATTTTCTACGCATCACCAAGATCAATCTATGGAGTTTACTAGCAACGAGAGGGAAGGAGTGCATCTACATACCCTTGTAGATCGCGAGCGGAAGCGTTCAAGAGAACGGGGTTGATGGAGTCGTACTCGTCGTGATCCAAATCACCGATGATCCTAGGGCCGAACGGACGGCACCTCCGCGTTCAACACACGTACGGAGCAGCGACGTCTCCTCCTTCTTGATCCAGCAAGGGGGAGCAGAGGTTGATGGAGATCCAGCAGCATGACGGCGTGGTGGTGGAAGTAGCGGGATTCCAACAGGGCTTCGCCAAGCGCTGCGGGAGGAGGGAGATGTGTCACGGGAGGGAGAGGGAGGCGCCAGGGCTTAGGTATTGCTGCCCTCCCTCCCCCCCACTATATATAGGGCCAAGGGAGAGGGGGGGCGCAGCCTTGGCCCTTCCTCCAAGGAAGGGTGCGGCCAGGGAGGAGTCCATCCTCCCCAAGGCACCTCGGAGGTGCCTTCCCCCTTTAGGACTCTCCCTTTCCCTTATCTCTTGGCGCATGGGCCTCTTGGGGCTGGTGCCCTTGGCCCATATAGGCCAAGGCGCACACCCCTACAGCCCATGTGGCCCCCCGGGGCTGGTGGACCCCCTTGGTGGACCCCTTTCGGCACTCCCGGTACGATACCGATAAAGTGCGAAACTTTTCCGGCGACCAAAATAAGACTTCCTATATATAAATCTTTACCTCCGGACCATTCCGGAACTCCTCGTGACGTCCGGGATCTCATCCGGGACTCCGAACAACTTTCGGGTTACCGCATAGTAATATCTCTATAACCCTAGCGTCACCGAACCTTAAGTGTGTAGACCCTACGGGTTCGGGAGACACGCAGACATGACCGAGACGACTCTCCGGTCAATAACCAACAGCGGGATCTGGATACCCATGTTGGCTCCCACATGCTCCTTGATGATCTCATCGGATGAAACACGATGTCGAGGATTCAATCAATCCCGTATACAATTCCCTTTGTCTACCGGTATGGTACTTGCCCGAGATTCGATCGTCGGTATCCCGATACCTTGTTCAATCTCGTTACCGGCAAGTCTCTTTACTCGTTCCGTAACACATCATCCCGTGATCAACTCCTTGGTCACATTGTGCACATTATGATGATGTCCTACCGAGTGGGCCCAGAGATACCTCTCCGTTTACACGGAGTGACAAATCCCAGTCTCGATTCGTGCCAACCCAACAGACACTTTCGGAGATACCTGTAGTGCACCTTTATAGCCACCCAGTTACGTTGTGACGTTTGGTACACCCAAAGCATTCCTACGGTATCCGGTAGTTGCACAATCTCATGGCCTAAGGAAATGATACTTGACATTAGAAAAGCTCTCAGCAAACGAACTACACGAGCTTGTGCTAGGCTTAGGATTGGGTCTTGTCCATCACATCATTCTCCTAATGATGTGATCCCGTTATCAACGACATCCAATGTCCATGGTCAGGAAACCGTAACCATCTATTGATCAACGAGCTAGTCAACTAGAGGCTTACTAGGGACATGGTGTTGTCTATGTATCCACACATGTATTTGAGTTTCCTATCAATACAATTCTAGCATGGATAATAAACGATTATCATGAACAAGGAAATATAATAATAACCAATTTATTATTGCCTCTAGGGCATATTTCCAACAGTCTCCCACTTGCACTAGAGTCAATAATCTAGTTCACATCACCATGTGATTAACACTCACAGGTCACATCACCATGTGACCAACATCCAAAGAGTTTACTAGAGTCAACAATCTAGTTCACATCACTATGTGATTAACACTCAATGAGTTCTGGTTTGATCATGTTATGCTTGTGAGAGAGGTTATTAGTCAACGGGTCTGAACCTTTCAGATCCATGTGTGCTTTACGAATATCTATGTCATCTTGTGGATGCTACCACGCGCTACTTGGAGCCATTTCAAATAATTGCTCTACTATACGAATCCGGTTTACTACTCAGAGTCATCCGGATTAGTGTCAAAGTTCGCATCGACGTAACCCTTTATGACGAACCCCTTTTCACCTCCATAATCGAGAAAATCCTTAGTCCACTAGATACTAAGGATAAGTTCGACCGCTGTCATGTGATTCATTCCCGGATCACTATTGTACCCCTCGACCAACTCATGGCAAGGCACACTTCATGTGCGGTACACAGCATAGCATACTGTAGAGCCTACGTCTAAAGCATAGGGGACGACCTTCGTCCTTTGTCTCTCTTCTGCTATGGTCAGGTCTTGAGTCTTACTCAATACTCACACCTTGTAACACATCCAAGAACTCCTTTGCTGATCTATTTTGAACTGTTTCAAAATCATGTCAAGGTGTGCGTTCTTTGAAAGTATTATCAGGCGTCTTGATCTATCTCTATAGATCTTGATGCCCAATATGTAAGCAGCTTTATCCAGGTCTTCCTTTGAAAACTCCTTTCAAACAACCCTTTATGCTTTCCAGAAATTTTACATCATTTCGGATCAACAATATGTCATACATATACTTATCAGAAATGTTGTAGCGCTCCCACTCACTTTATTGTAAACACAAGTTTCTAACAAACTTTGTATAAACCCAAAAACTTTGATCACTCCATCAAAGCGTATATTCTGACTCCGAGATGCTTGCTCTAGTCCATGGAAGGATCGCTGGAGCTAGCATACCTTTTAGCATCCTTAGGATCGACAAAACCTTTCCGATTGTATCACATACAACCTTTCCTTACGGAAACTGGTAAGGAAACTTGTTTTGACATCCATCTGCCAGATTTCATAAATGCAGCTAATGCTAACATGATTCCGACGGACTTAAGCATCGCTACGGATGAGAAAATCTCATCGTAGTCAACTCCTTGAACTTGTGAAAATACTCTTTGCCACAAGTCGAGCTTCATAGACGGTAACATTACCGTCCACGTCCGTCTTCTTCTTAAAGATCCATTTATCTCAATGGCTTGCCGATCATCGGGCAAGTTCACCAAAGTCCATGCTTTGTTCTGATACATGGATCCTATCTCGGATTTCATGGCTTCTAACCATTTGTCGGAATATGGTCCCACCATCGCTTCTCCATAGCTCGTAGGTTCAGTATTGTCGAACAACATGATATCTAAGACAGGATTATCGTACCACTCAGGAGTAGTACATATCCTTGTCGACCTACGAGGTTTGGTAGTGACTTGATCCAAAGTTTCATGATCACTATCATAAGCTTCCACTTCAATTGGTGTAGGTGCCACAGGAACAACCTCCTGTGCCCTGCTACACACTAGTTGAAGTGACGGTTCAATAACCTTATCAAGTCTCCACCATCCTCCCACTCAATTCTTTTCGAGAGAAACTTTTCCTCGAGAAAGGACCCGTTTCTAGAAACAATCACTTTTGCTTCCAGATCTGAAATAGGAGGTATAACCAACTGTTTTGGGTATTCTATGAAGATGCATTTATCCGCTTTGGGTTCGAGCTTATCAGTCTGAGACTTTTTCACATAAGTGTCGCAGCCCCAAACTTTTAAGAAATGACAGCTTAGGTTTCTCTAAACCATAGTTCATATGGTGTCGTCTCAACGGAATTGCGTGGTGCCCTATTTAATGTGAATGCGGTTGTCTCTAATGCCTAACCCATAAATGATAGTTGTAATTCGATAAGAGACATCATGGTATGCACCATATCCAGTAGGGTGCAGTTATGATGTTCGGACACACCATCACACTGTGGTGTTCCAGGCGGTATTAATTGTGAAACACTTTCCACAATGTCTTAATTGTGTGCCAAACTCGTAACTCAGATACTCATCTCTATGATCATATCACAGACATTTTATCCTCTTGTCACGACGATCTTCAACTTCACTCTGAAATTACTTGAACCTTTCAATAATTCAGACTTGTGTTTCATCAAGTAAATACACTCAGCATCTACTCAAATCATCTGTGAAGTAAGAACATAACGATATCCACTGCATGCCTCAGCACTCATTGGACTGCATACATCAAAATGTATTACTTCCAATAAGTTTCTCTCTTGTTCCATCTTACTGAAAACGAGGCCTTTCAGTCATCTTGCCCATGTGGTATGATTTGCATGTCTTAAGTGATTCAAAATCAAGTGAGTCCAAACGATCCATCTGCATGGAGTTTCTTCATGCATATATACCAATTGACATGGTTTGCATGTCTCAATCTTTTCAAAAACGACTGAGTCCAAAGATCCATCTACATGGCGCTTCTTCATGCATTCTATACCAATATGACTCAAATGGCAGTGCCACAAGCATGTGGTACTATCATTACTATTTTATATCTTTTGGCACGAACATGTGTATCACTGCGATCGAGATTCATTTCACGTGCAAGACCATTGAAGGTATTATTCAAATAAACAGAGTAACCACTATTCTCCTTAAATGAATGACCGTATTGCGATAAACATAATCCAATCATGTTTATGCTCAACGCACACACCAAATAACAATTATCTAGGTTTAACACCAATCTCGATGGTAGAGGGAGCATGCGATGCTTGATCACATCAACCTTGGAAACACTTCCAACACATATCGTCATCTCGCCTTTAGCTAGTCTCCGTTTATTCCGCAGCTTTTATTTCGAGTTACTAACACTTAGCAACCGAACCAGTATCTAATACCCTCGTGCTGCTAGGAGTACTAGTAAAGTACACATTCATATAATGTATATCCAATATACTTCTGTCGACCTTGCCTGCCTTCTCATCTACCAAGTATCTAGGGTAGTTCTGCTTCAGTGACCGTTCCCCTCATTACAGAAGCACTTAGTCTCGGGTTTGGGTTCAACCTTGGGATTCTTCACTAGAGCAGCAAATGATTTGCTGTTTCATGAAGTATCCCTTTTGCCCTTGCCCTTCTAGAAACTAGTGGTTTTACTAACCATCAACAATTGATGCTCCTTCTTGATTTCTACTTTTGCGGTGTCAAACATCGCGAATAGCTCAAGGATCATCATATCTATCCCTGATATGTTATAGTTCATCACGAGGCTCTAATAGCTTGGTGGCAGTGACTATGGAGAACCATCACTATCTCATCTGGAAGATTAACTCCCACTCGATTCAAGTGATTGTGGTACTCAGACAATCTGAGCACATGCTCAACGATTGAGCTTTTCTCCCTTAGTTTGCAGGCTTAAGAAACTTGTCAGAGGTCTCATACCTCTTGACGTGGGCACTAGTCTGAAATCCCAATTTCAATCTTCGGAACATCTCATATGTTCTGCGACGTTTCAAAACGTCTTTGGTGTCACAATTCTAAACCGTTAGCATTACGCACTGAACTATCACGTAGTCATCAAAACGTGTATGTCAGATGTTTCGCAACATCTACATACGACGCTGAGGTTCAGCACACCGAGCGGTGCATTAAGGACATAAGCCTTCTGTGCAGCAATGAGGACAATCCTCAGTTTACGGACCTAGTCCGCATAATTGCTACTATCAACTTTCAACTAAATTTTCTCTAGGAACATATCTTCAACAGTAGAACTAAAGCGTAAGCTATGACATAATTTGCAAAGACCTTTTGACTATGTTCATGATAATTAAGTACATCTGATTATTTTATGAACTCCCACTCAGATAGACATCCCTCTAGTCATCTAAGTGATACATGATCCAAGTCAAACTAGGCCGTGTCCGATCATCACGTGAGACGGACTAGTCATCATCGGTAAACATCTCCATGTTGATCGTATCTACTATACGACTCATGTTCGACCTTTCGGTCTCTTGTGTTCCGAGGCCATGTCTGTACATGCTAGGCTCGTCAAGTCAACCTAAGTGTTTCGCATGTGTTCCGAGGCCATGTCTGTACATGCTAAGCTCGTCAACACCCGTTGTATTCGAACGTTAGAATCTATCACACCCGATCATCACGTGGTGCTTCGAAACAACGAACCTTCGCAACGGTGCACAGTTAGGGGGAACACGTCTCTTGAAATTTTAGTGAGGGATCATCTTATTTATGCTACCGTCGTTCTAAGCAAATAAGATGTAAACATGACAAACATCACATGCAAATCATAAAGTGACGTGATATGGCCAATATCATCCTGCGCCTTTGATCTCCATCTTCGAGGCGCGGCATGATCACCTTCGTCACCGGCATGACACCATGATCTCCATCATCATGATCTCCATCATCATGATCTCCATCATTGTGTCTTCGTGAAGTTGTCTCGCCAACTATTACTTCTACTACTATGGCTAACGGTTAGCAATAAAGTAAAGTAATTACATGGCGTTTTCATTGACACCCAGGTCATACAATAAATTAAGACAACTCCTATGGCTCCTGCCGGTTGTCATACTCATCGACATGCAAGTCGTGATTCCTATTAAAAGAACATGATCAATCTCATACATCACATATATCATTCATCACATCCTTTTGGCCATATCACATCACATAGCATACCCTGCAAAAACAAGTTAGACGTCCTCTAATTGTTGTTGCATGTTTTACGTGGCTGCTATGGGATTCTAGCAAGAACGTTTCTTACCTACACAAAAGCCACAACGTGATATGCCAATTTCTATTTACCCTTCGTAAGGACCCTTTTCATCGAATCCGATTCGACTAAAGTGGGAGAGACAGACACCCGCTAGCCACCTTATGCAACTAGTGCATGTCAGTCGGTGGAACCTGTCTCACGTAAGTGTACGTGTAAGGTCGGTCCGGGCCGCTTCATCCCACGATGCCGCCGAATCAAGAAAAGACTAGTAACAGCAAGTAAATTGACAACATCAACGCCCACAACTACTTTGTGTTCTACTCGTGCATAGAAACTACGCATAGACCTAGCTCATGATGCCACTGTTGGGGAACGTAGCAGAAATTCAAAATTTTCTACGCATCACCAAGATCAATCTATGGAGTTTACTAGCAACGAGAGGGAAGGAGTGCATCTACATACCCTTGTAGATCGCGAGCGGAAGCGTTCAAGAGAACGGGGTTGATGGAGTCGTACTCGTCGTGATCCAAATCACCGATGATCCTAGCGCCGAACGAACGGCACCTCCGCCTTCAACACACGTACGGAGCAGCGACGTCTCCTCCTTCTTGATCCATCAAGGGGGGAGGAGAGGTTGATGGAGATCCAGCAGCACGACGGCGTGGTGGTGGAAGTAGCGGGATTCCAACAGGGCTTCGCCAAGCGCTGCGGGAGGAGGGAGATGTGTCACGGGAGGGAGAGGGAGGCGCCAGGGCTTAGGTATTGCTGCCCTCCCTCCCCCCCACTATATATAGGGCCAAGGGAGAGGGGGGGCGCAGCCTTGGCCCTTCCTCCAAGGAAGGGTGCGGCCAGGGAGGAGTCCATCCTCCCCAAGGCACCTCGGAGGTGCCTTCCCCCTTTAGGACTCTCCCTTTCCCTTATCTCTTGGTGCATGGGCCTCTTGGGGCTGGTGCCCTTGGCCCATATAGGCCAAGGCGCACACCCCTACAGCCCATGTGGCCCCCCGGGGCTGGTGGACCCCCTTGGTGGACCCCTTTCGGCACTCCCGGTACGATACCGATAAAGTGCGAAACTTTTCCGGCGACCAAAATAAGACTTCCCATATATAAATCTTTACCTCCGGACCATTTCGGAACTCCTCGTGACGTCCGGGATCTCATCCGGGACTCCGAACAACTTTCGGGTTACCGCATAGTAATATCTCTATAACCCTAGCGTCACCGAACCTTAAGTGTGTAGACCCTACGGGTTCGGGAGACACGCAGACATGACCGAGACGACTCTCCGGTCAATAACCAACAGCGGGATCTGGATACCCATGTTGGCTCCCACATGCTCCTTGATGATCTCATCGGATGAACCACGATGTCAAGGATTCAATCAATCCCGTATACAATTCCCTTTGTCTACCGGTATGGTACTTGCCCGAGATTCGATCGTCGGTATCCCGATACCTTGTTCAATCTCGTTACCGGCAAGTCTCTTTACTCGTTCCGTAACACATCATCCCGTGATCAACTCCTTGGTTACATTGTGCACATTATGATGATGTCCTACCGAGTGGGCCCAGAGATACCTCTCCGTTTACACGGAGTGACAAATCCCAGTCTCGATTCGTGCCAACCCAACACACACTTTCGGAGATACCTGTAGTGCACCTTTATAGCCACCCAGTTACGTTGTGACGTTTGGTACACCCAAAGCATTCCTACGGTATCCGGTAGTTGCACAATCTCATGGTCTAAGGAAATGATACTTGACATTAGAAAAGCTCTCAGCAAATGAACTACACGATCTTGTGCTAGGCTTAGGATTGGGTCTTGTCCATCACATCATTCTCCTAATGATGTGATCCCGTTATCAACGACATCCAATGTCCATGGTCAGGAAACTGTAACCATCTATTGATCAACGAGCTAGTCAACTAGAGGCTTACTAGGGACATGGTGTTGTCTATGTATCCACACATGTATTTGAGTTTCCTATCAATACAATTCTAGCATGGATAATAAACGATTATCATGAACAAGGAAATATAATAATAACCAATTTATTATTGCCTCTAGGGCATATTTCCAACACCTGAGAGTTCCGACACCATCGACAACATTGGAACCAAGGCTCGGGAGGCGCCTGCATAGTGGCATGCAGATCTTTGTGAAGACAAAGGGCCTGCGAGGCCTAGATGGGAACCAGAAGACAAGACAACAGCGAGGCTCCTTGCCGAGGATGCCCATGAGGCCCCGGCAAGGCTCCTGCCAAAGGCGCCCGCAAGGCTCCGGCAAGACCCTTGCCGGGAATATCAGCAAGACCGCGGCAAGGCTTTGCCGCCCCGTCGCCGACCCACCAACTGAGCAAGTACCCACGTGGCAGTGCGTGTCTTCTAGACCAACTAGTCAAGCACCTGCGTGGTCGCATGCAAATCTTCGTGAAGACACTGCCACCGCACCAGCTCAGCAGCCTGCCAGCCTACATGGCACTACATGCCTCGTTGGCCTGGACGCGTGTCGAAGCAAGGCGAAGCGGCGACGGACGGGACGAGCTTCGTTGTCGTCCCCGATAAAGCAAGAGGACACCTAAGTAGCGCATTAAATGCGTTTTGTCCTGTGATGCCAGGCGATAAGCTTGTACACTGTACATACTTTCCACCTCCTGTGTGCCACTGTGGCGACCCCTTTAACCTATAAAAGGAGGCCCGAGGCGTACTGAGGAAGGATTCGGACTTTTTGGCTAGGCATGCACCACAGCTAGTTCAAGAACTCAAGAACACTTAAATATACAGCAAAGCAGGACTAGGGTATTACGCATCCTCGCGGCCCGAACCTGGGTAAAATCTCCTTGTACTGATTACTAGACCCGCTCTTTGCACAACCTCGTGCCCGCCAACCATAGAAGGGATCCTTGTGATCCCATAGGTGTCGTTTCCCTGACATCGGGCTTCTTGACCAATGTCCACACTTGGTTTCTCTCAAAGTTGTGTAGCTCTTCATGCATGGCATTTATCCAATCCGGATCTTCCAATGCTTCTTCAACCTTCATAGGTTCAATGCTAGAGATGAATGAATAATGTTCGCAAAAATTAGCCAAATGAGTTTTAGAGCGAGTGGTTCTCTCGGTTTGGATATCATCGAAGATTTGTTTGACGGGATGGTCTCGTGAAACTCTTGCTCTAACTCGTGAGAGCTTTTGTTTGGGTCGGGGTGGAACATCTTCTTCTTCATCTTGTTCTTTTCTCTTGGCCTTCTTCGTTGTTGGTGTTGTTGTTCTCTTGTGGAGGTGGAGAAGGAGGTCGATGAGGTTCATCTTGTTGTACATCCTCGTTCCCATCGTCTTGATGCATTCCACTCGTGGATGCCTCCGTGTCAACTCGTGGTTCACCTTATCGTGAGGTAGAAGCTTCCACTTGGACGGATGAGGTACTCTCCTTCACCTCCGTTGGACGAATCTTGCCAATAGACAAGTCTTGGATTGCTTCCGAAGGATCTTTGTCACCTACATAAATTGGCAATTGCTCTACTTGCGAGCCATTAGATTCATCAAACTTCACGTCTACCGTCTCTTCAACCTTTCGGGTGAAATTGTTGTAGACACGGTAAGTGTGAGAGTTTGAGCCATAACCAAGTAGGAAACCTTCATGAGATTTAGGAGCAAATTTCGAACAACGATGCTTATCAAGAATGTAGCACTTTGAGCCGAATACTCAAAAGTATCCAACTTGGGGTTTGTTACCGGTGAGAAGCTCGTATGTCGTCTTGCCGAGTAGCTTGTGAAGATATAGACGATTCTTTGCATGACAAGCTGTCCCAACCGCTTCCGCCCAAAAGTGTTTTGGCGTCTTGTATTCATCAAGCATCGTTCTTGCCATTTTGTTGAGCGTCCGGTTCTTCCTCTCAACAACTCCATTTTGTTGAGATGTGTACGTAGCCGAGAACTCATGTGAAATCCCTTCTTCGTCAAGAAAGGTGTCCACATTGGCATTCTTGAACTCCGTTCCATTGTCGCTGCGAACCTTCTTGATCTTCACTTCAAATTGATTTTGGGCCTTCCTAGCGAAGTTCTTGAAGATCTTCTGGACCCGCAATTTATCATCAAGAAAGAACACCCACGTAAATCTTGAAACATCATCGACTATGACTAAACCAAATGAGTTTCCACCGAGACTCTTATAGGCGTTGGGACCAAAGAGATCCATATGAAGTAGCTCGAGCGGTCTTCTTGTGGTCATGATGTTCTTCACGGGGTGACTTCCTCCAACCTGTTTTCCTGCTTGGCAAGCACTACAAAGTCTATCCTTGTCAAATATAACATCTTTTACTCCAAGGATATGATCACCTTTAATAAGCTTATCAAGATTTCGCATGCCCACATGACCTAACCTTCTATGCCATAACCAACCTTTAGAAGATATAGCAATTAAGCAAGTTCTAGGTTGAGCCTTTTTAGTGAAATCAACAATGTATAGATCACCTCTGCGTATACCGGTAAAGACCATTTTATGATTGTCTCTTCGAAACACTTGGCAATCTACTTCAGTAAATAGGACATTGAAACCGAAAACGGCTAGTCTAGATACAGAAAGTAAATTATAGCCAAGAGATTCAATGAGCATGACATTTTGTATGGAGCTATCATGTGAGATGGCCACCTTACCAAGGCCAACCACCTTACGCTTTGAGTTATCACCAAAGGTGACATACTTTCGAGGGCCGTTGTTTTCAGCAAGCTCACGAAACATATCCTTATCTCCGGTCATGTGATCGGTACATCCACTATCAAGAACCCATTCCTTTCCTCCAGCCATGTAGCCGCGAAGATTAGCCATAAGACCAAAGTGTCTCATAGACTCATCGAGATCAAAGTCACTATCATCATCCTCATCATAGTACCCATGTTCAACATCGACTTGTGATTGATCAATTCCTAGAGAGAGTGATTCATTAGATAAATGATCATCACAATGTTCATCTTTATGAATTCTAATGGCTTCGGAGATGATATTACTAATGATTCCAACATCTCCTTTGGCACGCATGAGATTACGAAGTTCAAATAAACAATCACCAAACTTAGGATCATTGGAATTCATCTTACTTAAATCAATAGACTTGTGAAGAATCTCATATAAGTTTTGCAAGGAATAATTTCGAAATCGTTCCTTAAGAAATCTCCATATGGTGTAAGCACAATCAAGAGCAGGCAAGCTAGCAATCAAGTTTCTAGGCAATCCTCTAGTGATTAAATTGACAGTTCTAAGATTACGGATCATGTCAATAGACTCATCAAGGGTAGGATGCAAGGGGTGAACAAGGCGATCACAAGGGGTAGTAATGTACTTGTTCAAGTGATATTCATTGAAAATCTCAAGCATCTCATTTTTCCACTCATGAAAGAACTCTCCATCAAGTATAGGCACTCTATGTGTGGGGACCCCGACTCATAAGTCGTGATCACCGAATGCACGTGTACAGTGATCCCAGAGATCAATGCTCACTGAACACACAGAAGCTGAATAACAAGAGTCTTACACCCATACATACCGTCTTACATAAATTATGACCATTATGGTCAAGTCTTGAGTATAACTTCGCAGCGGAAATCTTCGTCGATAACTTGGACCCATGCCATCTGCCTTAACCCTACAGGCATTCTGACTGGGAAGCGTCCTAGCTCGCATGTTCGTCACCGAAGTATTCTTCTTCATATCATGTTCTTTCATGCCTGGACAATAAAATGACCAGTGGCATGCCAATGAGTACTTTGAATGTACTCGCAAGCAACCCATGTTTTGGTTCAAGATACAACAATGCATGATATAGGTAAATTTTTGCAGAAAGCTAGTTTTGAGTGCGATGACATGTTCAACAACTTGTAAGACATGCATCAGGAGAATTCAAGTGACCATGAGGTCAGGTTACAGATATCAACATAAATAGAGTGGGCATCAACCCAACTCAATCATGTCAAGTCCTTTGACTTGACCCAAGTAGTCCTCCCCACTTATCCAAACACACACACTGGTTTGTAAACATGTGGACGTAGCCCAAGAGCGGTTACCCAACTGTCCTTGACCGTGGACATGGCTATTCGAATAGTTTTACACTCTACAGAGGTTGCACACTTTACCCACAAGATCCGGGGAACTTCCGTGCCATCCACGACCCGCGGTACCTCAAGTACCCGGGGTAAGCACCCGATCACTATCTTTCCCTAGATGACACTAACATAGAGTCCACTCGATTGGTAGTAACCCCCGTGCCCAACATTTCACAACTTAACATTGTGGAGCCTCGCTCCCATATTCATCACATACCACTGGCACGGGGTACCAACGGTGTGTCCGGTGCCCCATAAAAATGTTCTTGGCCGCCCTACCTGGCACAACCCCGTCCCGAGAGAGCGCAACAACAACTCTCCCGTCACTAGTAATGTGGGCTCCAAGCTAGTATCGGCCTAGGTAATCAATAATGCCCTTTCCCATATAAGGGTAGAGTGGTTGCGCATGTAAGGTTGGAATAACGGTCGCAACTTAAACCAATCCGTTTTGAAAACAGCACACACACTTGCCTCGGTACACCACTTTGTCATCAAGTGGTTACCCAACTCATTATCTCCCTCGGGCATAAGTGGCGCCCGACAGGGTTTTCGAAAAGTCTTTTTGTAAATACTTTGTCTCCATCACCATGCATATTCCCGTCCCATTTGCGTAGCCACTACTATAGCATCCTATCTACTCCCACCGGCATAACCCTCATAAGGAGGTAGGGTCATGCACCATGCCAGTATCAACGAGGAAGTAACAAAGGCAACCCATCAAGGTGGTTACCACCTCATCATGATTCCGTTGCAAGAACAATATGGTGCTATATGACATGCATAAAAAGGGTTTCATAGACATGGTCAAAGGGCTGCTTGCCTGGTTTCGTCAGAGTCTTGAATTCCTTCCAAGTACTCCGTCTACTTCGTCAACTAACGTCGAAAATAAAACACAATAAGCAACACAACAAGGCAAAAGTAAAAGTGCTCTAAAAATATGAAGTTGAATTTTCTAGGACTTCTCTGGTTATATGGAAAATAATCAGAGTGGTTTCATTGAGACTGGATCAGTGGATATTTTTGAGTATTTCAATATGATAGAATCAATGGATTTATGGATTTGCAAGAAGTGTATATAAATATATTTTTGAAAAATGAGCAAAGGCACCCATTTAACAAATCATGATTTTAGAAGCATCTAGGAGTTGGTTTCACTGGATTTGGAGTTCAAATGAATTTCCTATGAATTTGCAAAGTTGACAAATATGAAGAAATGGCTCATTATATTGTGTGGTACAGAAAGTATTAAGAAACTGTGCATAAACTAAGTTATGAACTTAGAAGCATCCAAGAATTTGAATCACGGCATTTGGATCAAATCTGAGCCCTCTGTGAGTTTCTAAAGTTTATGACAGAAATGGAAAAATGGTATTTGATAATTATTTGTGAAAGAAATATTTCGGGAAAAACATGCAAATAGCACCATGAGATAGGGCATGAATTTAAAAACTACTAGAAATTTGAATCATCAAGTTTGGAGTTAATTTGAATTATTTATGGATTTTACAAATTGTACAGAAAAGAAAAAGGAAAAGGTTTTTACCCAAACAGGCTGGACCTGGGCGGCGACAGCGCGCACTGAGCGTGGAATAGCAGTGGGCCGGCCCAGCGGCTCGGTTGTGCGGGCATAGGAGGTGACGTCGATGGTGGCTTTACCAAAGTGCGCCTTCGCCTGGGGGAGGCGGATCTTCCGTTGTCCGTCTCCACTTAAAATGGCGGGTCCCGTCCGGCGGTCGCTGACGCATGGGACCCAGTGCTCAGGCCTTCACCTACCTCCCGCTCGAACAGAGCAGAGGCAGGAGAGGCGAGGCCGAGCGAGCGTCGGCGCTCTTCCGAGCGGCATGGGCCACCTCTGGCGGCGCCCGGCACACCGGCGGACTCAGCGCGACTAGGCGCACCTGTCCATGTGCTGCACTCACGCGCCGGTGCTCGGAGTTGAGCAGGGCTTCGGGTGCAGCGGATGGCGGCGGCGGGCTTGGTGGTGGTGCCCGTTTTGGCTGCGGAGGAGGGGTTCTGGGGTATTGGGGAGGTCCGTGGAGGCTTGTGGGGTGTAATGGACTAGTTCAGAGGAGGAAGGGAGGCCGGGGCGGCTCGAATTTGAGCGGGGGGTCCGGGGCGGCAATGGCGGCAGAGGAGGAGGAAGAAGGAACGGGAGGGGGAGTGGGTTGGTCCTGGAGGTGAAAGGGAGAGAGGAGGGTCCAGGAGAGTCGAGATAGAGCTCGGGGGTGGCTCCATATGGCGAGGCCACGGATCACCGTGGACGACGACCACGGCCGCGGCCTAGGCAACGGGCGTGTCTGAGGTGCTCGTGGGCGTGGTCCAGGTCAAGGGGGAGAAAAGAGGGAGCGGGGATGGGCTAGAGGCATCGCGCGTGTGAGGCTGCCCATTGGAGCCCTCGGGCGGCCGGTGCGCGTGCGAGAGGAGGTAGCAGGAGGAAGAGAGAGGAGGGGGAAAGGGTTGTGGTGTGTTGCGGACGTTGAGGCACCTCGACGGGCCCAAGGGGGAGGCTCGAGGTGGTCGGGGGACGCGGCGTCAACGGTCGCCCGCTCTGCCTCGTGCTCCAGAGCGCGTCTTTGGCCGCCATCCACGGCTTTTCCGCGCGCACTCGCGCGTCCACTTGTGTCTAGTGGCTGCAGGTGGGATTAAACAATGGGGAGGGAGGCTTCGGATGCTCTGGAACTTGCCAGGAGCGGGAAAGAGATGAGAAAGGGGGGGAGTGGCTGTCCAGAGAAGAAAAATGGGTCTCTGCCCCCGTTAATCATTGCTCCTTGGGCAGAAAAGCGTGTAGGAGTTAGAGGAGGATCAGGGGAGGCCGTGGGAAAAATTTCATCTCATGGAGATTAGTGGAAAGGGCCTAAACAGGGATTTTGAGTTTCTGTCAGAAGGTGTTTGATGGTGGTTTGGGCAAGAAATTTAATTTCACTTGACATGAAACTTAACAGGATGAAATGGAACATAGAAGTAGGGTGTTCCACCAAGTTTGAGCTCATTTGGGCAAAGTTGCCAATGCAACTTTTGTAAACCCTAGAAATCAACAGAAATGGACTTTCCAAGATTTAGTCATGAAAATATATTCTCCTTGATGCACCACTTACTGTAGTGTCATCATTTGAGGTTCTGAACATGTCCACAAAAGTTGAGATCAAAAGGAGAAAGTTGCCAATGTAAAGTTGTTCAAATTTGGTTCTGGACAGAGAGGGTTTTGGGGCACTTTGATCAAGATAACATTCTCTCCAACTTGTTCCATTTGGTCTCGATTCATTATTACACCATTTGAGCATGTGCACCAAGTTTGAGAGCATTTGGACATGTTTGACAGTGCAAAGTTGTTCAAACTTGAAAAAGGACAGAAGTGGTTTTGAGAGTATTTCATGGGTTTATACTATTCTCCATGACATGAGACTTGGCAAGATCATCAAACATGTCATATGTGACATGCTAGAATTTTCTTGGTATTTTTGGGGAATATTTCCTTTCTAAATATTTCAAAAGCTTGAAATATCCAGAAAGGGTTTTTGAGGGATTTTACCAATATTTTGAACATGACCATGTGTTGAAACTCTTATATATGGACAATATATGTCCACTGAGTTTCCCTAGGTTTTTCCCAAATATTTTTAA
This sequence comes from Triticum aestivum, assembly GCF_018294505.1. Lineage (NCBI taxonomy): Eukaryota > Viridiplantae > Streptophyta > Magnoliopsida > Poales > Poaceae > Triticum > Triticum aestivum. Next base: position 515,878,761 of record NC_057808.1, on the reverse strand, counting down.
AGCATTAAAATAATTTTAACCTATTAAAGACCATTTCTGGACTTAAGAAAAAGCCTTTAAATAAAATAGTAAAATAACTTTTAAAATTATGTTTTTGTGGTTTCTGGGTGTCATATATCTAATAGGAATCAAATATATTTTTGGAAAGATTTTTACTGCCCTTAATTAAGTACTTGCAGTGCAAATCTCAATTCAGGGGTTTTTGGAAAACTAATTTTTGAAAATACTATTTGGCCAAATTATTTTTGTAAGAAATTATTTTTATGTCCTATATACATGGCATGATCATTGGGAAAGGTTTTTGGATCAAGGAGAAGGAGTATAAGAGTTGGAGAATTTATTTGATTTTTAGAGCACTTGCAAACAACAGTCAAACATTCAATCAAAGCAAAGATAAAACACTCAAAAGTTATTGTTAGGCCACATTTTATCATGTTTATTAGATTAAGTTTTGTGGCATGAAAATCAGGGTGTGACAGACCTACCCCCCTTACAAGAATCTCGTCCCCGAGATTCCCAGACTAGGCGCGGAAAGGGATAGAGAAACTTGGATCTAGGGTAGTCTTCAAGTCCTCATGATGCTTCTGCTTTCGTGTGGTGCTCCATTGAACTTGAAGTACTTGATGGTGTGGCTTCGTGTATGACGTTCTTCTTGATCCAGGTTGCTAATGGGTAGCCCGCGGTAGGTTAGATTGGGCTAGGGGTCGATGGCTCAGTGGTCGATGCCCTCGTAGAGATTGGGCTAGTTAGGAAGTTGGAAACACTTCCGGGGTGTGTCGCGTGGAAAAATGTTGTGCACAGTGGGTAACTCAGGTGGTAACTCCAGCTGGTAACTGTCTTCTCTTCGTCTTGTAACGATCTCAGAGGGGGTTGTTAAATCTTGGAGTGAGCTTCTGCTTGACATGGAAATGCTTGGTTCTTCTGAGAGGAGTGACCCGTTGGTACACATGGTCTTCGACGCAGTAGTTAACTTTTCACGATGGTGGTTGGTTTAGTTCTCCCCCCTTGACATGGGGGTCTTCAGATGTTCCTTAACCAACTGAATGGCTCTTCTGTTGTCTTCGGGTAGAAAAGTATGTCATCATATAATGAAGGCACCCAAATTGTCCAAGTACTCCGTGATGACTTGTTCACGAGGTACGTAAAGTAGGCTGGGGCATTGGTGGTGGTCACGGTTGAATGTTTACCAAGGTCTTCTTGACCTAGAACCAAAGCTCGTGGTCATGATCCGACCATGTTGTGGCTTGGTAGGGTTTCAGGGTTTCAAGGATTCTAGGGTGCGTGTAAACGTTTATCATCCTATCCTTGAGCACAGTTTCTGAGATGCCAACAGTTCTACATAGTCCTCCAAACAAACCACATCGTTTTACCAAAAGAATCATCTCGTATAGGTCAACTCCAATCATCACTCATGCTATTCCTATCCTTATGACTCTCGAGAGGAGGTCTAACAAAATCATATATGTCTATAATCCCCAAACTCATATGTATGTCTACCCCTAAAAATCCATGGGTAGAACATACAAGCTACTAAGCTTGAATGTGACAATCCAAGTGCTCAGCCTACTCTTCCAAGGTCTAAGGCATTTCTACCCTAAGGAAACACGTCGTATGCCACTCCAAGATCTTGTTTCCTTCCTATGAATCAACTCTAACAGCCCATTATCTACCATCAATTATTACACCATCCATTAATTCTACAAATCCAATGTTTATGGTGTTCCACATGATCTTCTTATGTCATACAATCCCCAAATGCTTGAAAGGGCTACCCCTACTATAGTCAGTCCACCAATTTCCATTATCATGGTCAAGTAAACTCCAAGGTCAGGCGTATATAGATCCCTAGATCAACTCCAACAATTTATCCAATCTCCTAGTTCACCGTCCACCGAGAACATGGTATCATGATCGAGATATTTAATCTAAATCCAATTTACTCCGAACCATGTAGACTTACTCAGCATCTATACTCAACTAGGATCACCTACTTAAATCCAAATCTCATGCCCAACGAGAATTCCTATATGTTTACCCCAAGTCATTATCGTAACAACTATCTCCTATCAATATCCCTGGCTAAGTCAAATCCTTATACTTCCAAGAATTTTAGCTTGCGATCATAATTGTCCTACTAAATCCAATTTACTTAGGGGCAATGAGAGTCATGCTACTCTATTGACTGATCCCACCAAGTTCATCTACCAACATGAAAGCCTTATAATCCACCGAAGAGTCTCTGAAAATTCCTCAAGGTCTCTGATATAAACTCATCAAGTCATTTGTCCTTTATTCCTATACCCTCAATTTGGTCTTTCCTATGGCATCGTTAGTTCTGGTGCTATCTTAGGATGATAATGTGCTCGTTCACTATGCCCATTAGTTCCATAATGAACCCAGTGATAAGCAAGGACTTCTGTAGCTTAACTTGCTTTCTTGCAATTCTGTGGGTTAAGCACATGGTTAAGGATTCGAGTTGGGGTGTCTTGTGAGGTCTCAAAGGGTCTAGGAATGGGTTTCTAGTCTGGAGGGTTAAACATAACTCTACGGGGTAGCACTCGGTCATGGAGGTTGTAGCAAAAGTCCTTAGTGCTAGTTGGTTCCAAAATAGAACCCTTGGTGTATCTTGTCTTGCCGGCCTTCAGTTGAGGAGAGAGATGAGAGGGAAAATTATCATAGAGGAGGGGGATGCCTAAAGGGGGTTCTATAGTGCAAGTGCAAACAAACAAGTGCCGAAAGGGCCAAACAAAAGAAACAAGGTAAAGAAGGTGATATAGTCGCGTACTTGTTTTCTAGGGCAAAGGTTGCGACCTATCTTAAAACACAAACAAATAAAAACAAGCAACACACAATCATGGTTCTATTTGAACCATCATATGGACTCGACTGCGCATAGGGGGTACACGACTCATCCTACCCTAGGGGTTCTCGAACTCAGTAGTCGTGCCTTGTGCCTCGTGCAGTCTTCTGAGTTTTCCTCAGGTGTTGCTACGTCTCTTGTAGTTGTTCGATGAAATGATCCAGGTTGAGCCTGAAGATTCTTCAACAACTTCTCGCCCGTTGAAGTGATGGGGTGAAGGTCGCTCCTCGTAGTAGGCATTGACTTGGTCTTCTATTGTCTTCTTAGTCATGATGATCCCGTTTTTGTCTTCTAAGGCGTCGATGGTACCAGGTAGGTAATCCTTTATGCAATGACATTAACAAGGCATAGTAGAGGTCCAACATGTCGGTTACGTTGATGACAACACGACACCAAGAGCGGGGGATGAAGAGAACCGTTTTCCTGCTCACTATAGTAAGGCGGACCAAATGGCGAGGTTCTCATCCACCAGTGGTTGCCGATACAACAACGGTAGTGACAGGGTTACTCTATTAGCGATGTATATCATGATCTTGCATATCCTATGCCCTGATCATCATAGGCTAAGGTTGCATCATCCTGGGCAGTGTCGAGGTTGTCACCATCTTCTGGGTCTTCATGTCCTCATTCCTCGAGGATGTATATTCTGTTGGTATCGTCTTGTTGTGGTGTCGCCAATATTGTGTTTAGAAGATGTGGGTGAATGTCTGGCGAGGCGTCTTCCTTCTAGATTATCCACGAGGATTACAAGGAATCCAGTGGTCAGGGGCATAAGGGTTCTAGCGACCAAAGGTTTTGAAGGGGAAGAGACCAATAACGAAAGTATACCTTAGTTTTTGAAAAACTGAGAAGGGAAGAGAAGTATAGATAGTTTTGAAAACTAGTAGTAGTTTTGGAAATAGTTTTACCCTAACTAACGACCCTGCTAGCTAAGGCTTCCTACAGTCAGGATGGCTCTGATACCAGCTCTGTGGGGACCCCGACTCATAAGTCGTGATCACCGAATGCACGTGTACAGTGATCCCAGAGATCAATGCTCACTGAACACACAGAAGCTGAATAACAAGAGTCTTACACCCATACATACCGTCTTACATAAATTATGACCATTATGGTCAAGTCTTGACTTGGAACCATGCCATCTGCCTTAACCCTACAGGCATTCTGACTGGGAAGTGTCCTAGCTCGCATGTTCGTCACTGAAGTATTCTTCTTCATATCATGTTCTTTCATGCCTGGCCAATAAAATAACCAGTGGCAAGCCAATGAGTACTTTGAATGTACTCGCAAGCAACCCATGTTTTGGTTCAAGATACAACAATGCATGATATAGGTAAATTTTTGCAGAAAGCTAGTTTTGAGTGCGATGACATGTTCAACAACTTGTAAGACATGCATCAGGAGAATTCAAGTGACCATGAGGTCAGGTTACAGATATCAACATAAATAGAGTGGGCATCAACCCAACTCAATCATGTCAAGTCCTTTGACTTGACCCAAGTAGTCCTCCCCACTTATCCAAACACACACACTGGTTTGTAAACATGTGGACGTAGCCCAAGAGCGGTTACCCAACTGTCCTTGACCGTGGACACGGCTATTCAAATAGTTTTACACTCTGCAGAGGTTGCACACTTTACCCACAAGATCCGGGGAACTTCCGTGTCATCCACGACCCGCGGTACCTCAAGTACCCGGGGTAAGCACCCGATCACTATCTTTCCCTAGACGACACTAACATAGAGTCCACTCGATTGGTAGTAACCCCCATGCCCAACATTTCACAACTTAACATTGTGGAGCCTCGCTCCCATATTCATCACATACCACTGGCACGGGGTACCAACGGTGTGTCCGGTGCCCCATAAAAATGTTCTTGGCCGCCCTACCTGGCACGACCCCGTCCCGAGAGAGTGCAACAACAACTCTCCCGTCACTAGTAATGTGGGCTCCAAGCTAGTATCGGCCTAGGTAATCAATAATGCCCTTTCCCATATAAGGGTAGAGTGGTTGCGCATGTAAGGTTGGAATAACGGTCGCAACTTAAACCAATCCGTTTTGAAAACAACACACACACTTGCCTCGGTACACCACTTTGTCATCAAGTGGTTACCCAACTCATTATCTCCCTCGGGCATAAGTGGCACCCGACAGGGTTTTCGAAAAGTCTTTTTGTAAATACTTTGTCTCCATCACCATGCATATTCCCGTCCCATTTGCGTAGCCACTACTATAGCATCCTATATACTCCCACCGGCATAACCCTTGTAAGGATGTAGGGTCATGCACCATGCCAGTATCAACGAGGAAGTAACAGAGGCAACCCATCAAGGTGGTTATCACCTCATCATGATTCCGTTGCAACAACAATATGGTGCTATATGACATGCATAAAAAGGGTTTCATAGACATGGTCAAAGGGCTGCTTGCCTGGTTTCATCAGAGTCTTGAATTCCTTCCAAGTACTCCGTCTACTTCGTCAACTAACGTCGAAAACAAACACAATAAGCAACACAACAAGGCAAAAGTAAAAGTGCTCTAAAAATACGAAGTTGAATTTTCTAGGACTTCTCTGGTTATATGGAAAATAATCAGAGTGGTTTCATTGAGACTGGATCAGTGGATATTTTTGAGTATTTCAATATGATAGAATCAATGGATTTATGGATTTGCAAGAAGTGTACATAAATATATTTTTGAAAAATGAGCAAAGGCACCCATTTAACAAATCATGATTTTAGAAGCATCTAGGAGTTGGTTTCACTAGATTTGGAATTCAAATGAATTTCCTATGAATTTTCAAAGTTGACAAATATGAAGAAATGACTCATTATATTGTGTGGTACAGAAAGTATTAAGAAAAATGTGCATAAACTAAGTTATGAACTTAGAAGAATCCAAGAATTTGAATCATGGCATTTGGATCAAATCTGAGCCCTCTGTGAGTTTCTAAAGTTTATGACAGAAATGGAAAAATGGTATTTGATAATTATTTGTGAAAGAAATATTTCTGGAAAAATGTGCAAATAGCACCATGAGATAGGGCATGAATTTAGAAACTACTAGAAATTTGAATCATCAAGTTTGGAGTTAATTTGAATTATTTATGGATTTTAAAAATTGTACAAAAAAGAAAAAGGAAAAGGTTTTTACCCAAACGGGCTGGACCTGGGCGGCGACAGCGCGCACTGAGTGCAGAATAGCAGTGGGCTGGCCCAGCGGCTCTGTTGCGCAGGCATAGGAGGTGACGTCGATGGCGGCTTTACCTAAGTGCGCCTTCGCCTGGGGGAGGCGGATCTTCCGTTGTCCATCTCCACTTAAAATGGCGGGTCCCGTCCGGCGGTCGCTGACGCGTGGGACCCAGTGCTCAGGCCTTCGCCTACCTCCCGCTCGAACAGAGCAGAGGCAGGAGAGGCGAGGCCGAGCGAGCGTCGGCGCTCTTCCGAGCGGCACGGGCCACCTCTGGCGGCGCCCGGCACACCGGCGGACTCAGCGCGACTAGGCACACCTGTCCATGTGCTGCACGCACGCGCCGGTGCTCGGAGTTGAGCAGGGCTTCGGGTGTAGCGGATGGCGGCGGCGGGCTTGGTGGTGGTGCCCGTTTTGGCTGCGGAGGAGGGGTTCTGGGGTATTGGGGAGGTCCGTGGAGGCTTGTGGGGTGTAATGGACTAGTTCAGAGGAGGAAGGGAGGCCGGGGCGGCTCGAATTTGAGCGGGGGGTCCGTGGCGGCAATGGCGGCAGAGGAGGAGGAAGAAGGAACGGGAGGGGGAGTGGGTTGGTCCTGGAGGTGAAAGGGAGAGAGGAGGGTCCAGGAGAGTCGAGATAGAGCTCGGGGGTGGCTCCATATGGCGAGGCCACGGATCACCGTGGACGACGACCACGGCCGCGGCCTAGGCAACGGGCGTGTCTGAGGTGCTCGTGGGCGTGGTCCAGGTCAAGGGGGAGAAAAGAGGGAGCGGGGATGGGCTAGAGGCATCGCGCGTGTGAGGCTGCCCATTGGAGCCCTCGGGCGGCCGGTGCGCGTGCGAGAGGAGGTAGCAGGAGGAAGAGAGAGGAGGGGGAAAGGGTTGTGGCGTGTTGCGGACGTTGAGGCACCTCGACGGGCGCAAGGGGGAGGCTCGAGGTGGTCGGGGGACGCGGCGTCAACGGTCGCCCGCTCTGCCTCGTGCTCCAGAGCGCGTCTTTGGCCGCCATCCACGGCTTTTCCGCGTGCACTCGCGCGTCCACTTGTGTCTAGTGGCTGCAGGTGGGATTAAACAATGGGGAGGGAGGCTTCGGATGCTCTGGAACTTGCCAGGAGCGGGAGAGAGATGAGAAAGGGGGGGGGAAGTGGCTGTCCAGAGAAGAAAAATGGGTCTCTGCCCCCCTTAATCATTGCTCCTTGGGCAGAAAAGCGTGTAGGAGTTAGAGGAGGATCAGGGGAGGCCGTGGGAAAAATTTCATCTCATGGAGATTAGTGGAAAGGGCCTAAACAGGGATTTTGAGTTTCTGTCAGAAGGTGTTTGATGGTGGTTTGGGCAAGAAATTTAATTTCACTTGACATGAAACTTAACAGGATGAAATGGAACATAGAAGTAGGGTGTTCCACCAAGTTTGAGCTCATTTGGGCAAAGTTGCCAGTGCAACTTTTGTAAACCCTAGAAATCAACAGAAATGGACTTTCCAAGATTTAGTCATGAAAATCTATTCTCCTTGATGCACCACTTACTTTAGTGTCATCATTTGAGGTTCTGAACATTTCCACAAAAGTTGAGATCAAAAGGAGAAAGTTGCCAATGTAAAGTTGTTCAAATTTGGTTCTGGACATAGAGGGTTTTGGGGCACTTTTATCAAGATAACATTCTCTCCAACTTGTGCCATTTGGTCTAGATGCATTATTACACCATTTGAGCATGTGCACCAAGTTTGAGAGCATTTGGACATGTTTGACAGTGCAAAGTTGTTCAAACTTGAAAAAGGACAGAAGTGGTTTTGAGAGGATTTCATGGGGTTATACTATTCTCCATGACATGAGACTTGGCAAGATCATCAAGCATGTCATATGTGACATGATAGAATTTTCTTGGTATTTTTGGGGAATATTTCCTTTCAAAATATTTCAAAAGCTTGAAATATCCAGAAAGGGTTTTTTAGGGATTTTACCAATATTTTGAACATGACCATGTGTTTAAACTCTTATATATGGACAATATATGTCCACTGAGGTTCCCTATCTTTTTTCCAAATATTTTTAAAGCATTAAAATAATTTTAACCTATTAAAGACCATTTCTGGACTTAAGAAAAAGCCTTTAAATAAAATAGGAAAATAACTTTTAAAATTATGTTTTTGTGGTTTCTGGGTGTCCTATATCTAATAGGAATCAAATATATTTTTGGAAAGATTTTTACTGCCTTTAATTAAGTACTTGCAGTGCAAATCTCAATTCAGGGGTTTTCGGAAAACTAATTTTTGAAAATACTATTTGGCCAAATTATTTTTGTAAGAAATTATTTTTATGTCCAATACACATGGCATGATCATTGGGAAAGGTTTTTGGATCAAGGAGAAGGAGTATAAGAGTTGGAGAATTTATTTGATTTTTAGAGCACTTGCAAACAACAGTCAAACATTCAATCAAAGCAAAGACAAAACACTCAAAAGTTTTTGTCAGACCACATTTTATCATGTTTATTAGATTAAGTGTTGTGGCATGAAAATCAGGGTGTGACACTATGTCTAAGACTCTCCAATGTAGACTCATCCATCTTCCTCCAATGGTGATTAAACCAAAGAAATGGAGACCAATGCTCTGATACCAATTGAAAGGATCGAGAAGAGGTGTCTAGAGGGGGGTGATTAGACCCTCAACAAAGAAAAGTAGCAGTGTTTAAGTTCTTCAAGTTAAGGTGGAGTTTTAACACAAGTTTAAACATTCTTGATACATTTCAAGCAAGCATGGCAAGAGTATATGAGCAGCAGAAAGTAAAGCATGCAATTTGCAAGAAAGTAAAGGGATGGGATTGGAGTGTGCAAACGCAATTAGAGACACGTGGATTTTTGGCGTGGTTCCGATAGGTGGTGCTATCGTACATCCATGTTGATGGAGACTTCAACCCACGAAGGGTAACGGCTGCACGAGTCCACGGAGGGCAGCACCCACGAAGGGTCCACGAAGAAGCAACATTGTCTATCCCATCATGGCCATCGCCCACGAAGGACTTGCCTCACTAGGGTAGATCTTCACGAAGTAGGCGATCTCCTTGCCCGTACAAACTCCTTGGTTCAACTCCACAATCTTGACGGAGGCTCCCAAGTGACACCTGACCAATCTAGGAGACACCACTCTCCAAAAGGTAATAGATGGTGTGTTGATGATGAACTCCTTGCTCTTGTGCTTCAAATGATAGTCTCCCCAACACTCAACTCTCTCTCACAGATTTGGATATGGTGGAAAGATGATTTGAGTGGAAAGCAACTTGGGGAAGGCTAGAGATCAAGATTCTTATGGTTGGATTGGAATATCTTGGTCTCAACACATGAGTAGGTGGTTCTCTCTCAGAAAATGAATGCTGGAAGTGTAGGCACGTTCTGATGGCTTTCTCCATGAATGAAGAAGGGGTGGAGGGGTATATATAGCCTCCACACAAAATCTAACCGTTACACACAATTTACCAAATTCGGTGGGACCGAATCGAGGAACTCGGTCGGACCGATTTAGTTCAAAATGTGAACGTTAGGATTTGACCGACATGATCAACTCGGTGGGACCGATGTGCTAGGGTTAGGGTAAAACCTCAACTCGGTTTGACCGATTACACAAACTCGGTGGGATCAATTTTGGTAATGAGCAAACAGAGAGTTGGTCAAGCAAACTCGGTGGGGCCGATTGCACATCTCGGTGGGACCGAAATAATTGCAACACACAACAGAGAGTTTGCAAGCCCATCTCTGTGAGACCGAGATCCCATCAGTGAGATCGAACTGATTAGGGTTTCTGGCAGTGGCTATGACAAGTGAACTCAGTGGCGCCAGATAGATCAAATCGGTGGGGCTGAGTTTGACTTTAGGTTTAGGACATATGTGGAAATGAGAAAGTGGTTGAGGGCTTTGGAGCATATCACTAAGCACTTTGAGCAAGCAAGCCATTAAGCAACACCTCATCCCCTTTTAATAGTATTGGCTTTCCTATGGACTCAATGTGATCTTGGATCACTCAAATAGAAAATGTAGAGTCCCGAGCTTTTGAGCTTTTGCCAATCTTCTTTCCTTGGCATCTTGAAGGGGTTCCACATCCTCTTGTCCATGCCACTCCACTGTTGAACTCATCTGAAATATACTAGATAAAAGAATTAGTCCAACAAGAGATATGTTGACATTAATTACCAAAATCACCCAGGGAGCACTTGTGCTTTCAAGTATGGATCAATCATTAAAATTAAGCTGAGCATAAAATTTGTGGAAATAATTTCTCTTGAGAGCTCATGATTGGGCCATGAATGTAACATTGACTTAAGCCTCCCCCAAGCTATAGCGATACTTTCTCCTTCACGAGGCCAAAAATTATATATATAATTCCGATCATGATGAACAAGATGCATAGGATTTTTTTGGTGAAACTCCAATTTCAATCGATTCCAATTCCAAGATCCAATATCATCGCATAGCCTATACCATGTGTAAGTGCATCTAGTGCCACCCCTAGTTGGTTTTGGAGTATTGACGACAAACCTGGTTGAGGGACTAATGTGTTTGTGAGAATTGCAGGATAACACAGGTAGTAGTCCCTCATTGATTCGGTTTACCTACCAGAGATGACCCCTAAAAATGTATGAAGACATTGAAGACGATGGTGGTATGTGAAGATATTCACATTGAAGACTATGACAAGAGAAGGGATTGCGTGAAGACTATGGAGCGCGAAGACCTAGTTGTTTCGTTGTTTCCTTTTCTTCTTTGTTGAGTCATAGGAACCACCGTACTGTTAAGTGGGGTCCCAGTGAACAAAGTCAGAGTGACTGAAGTGATGCTCAACCAAAATCCTATGTCTTCGAGCAAAGACAATGAGAGCAAATCTTATCCAGAGCTGGATGAGTCAGCTTTACTTGTAGCCCAAGTAAAGTTGCCGCGTGTGTTTGAAATCTGACCGTTGGAACACGTGTCAGCTCCTTAGTGACCCAGGGTCATTTCGGACAAATCAGGTCGGGTTGCCTAGTGGCTATAAATAGCCCACCCCCTACACCTAAATTGGTGGCTGCTCAGAGTTAGTGCACCTCTTTTGTCGTTTGAGAGCAACCCACCTTCGAAGCTTTTGAGAGAGAGAAATCCTTGCGAGGACAAAGCCCAAACACCCAGAGCCAAAGAGTGTTAGGCATCACTGAAGTCTTTCTGTCCGCGTGACCTGAAGACTTGTTTCACTTGAGGACTGTGAATCCTCCAGCCGGTTAGGCGTCGCGTTCTGAGCATCCAAGAGTCATTGTGGATCGCCGGTGAACGAAGTCTGTGAAGGTTTGGAAGTCTACCTTGAAGACTTACCAGAGTAATTGGGCGAGGACTGGGTGTCCTTAGCTCAAGGGGAATAAGGTGAAGACGCGGTCTTCTGAGTTAAATCTCAGCCTCCCTAACCAGACGTACAGTTGTCACAGCAACTGGAACTGGTCCAACAAATCATGTGTCCTCAACAAGTGACCGGTTCTATCATCTCCCTCTCTTTACTTAAAGTTTGTCTTCGTGAAGTCATTGCTTGTTTGCTTTACCTATTTGTCTTCACTGTGTGACTTCTATCGTTGTTTGGCTTCATACCATCTTCCATCCTGATCCGCACTACCTAGCTGCTATTAGTCTTCACACTTTCACTTCATTGAATACTTGACTATGGCTTGCCTAGTGTAGTCTACCTTCCGCTGCATATCAATAGGTTCATTTCTATTGTTTGTCTTCGAAACTCTCATGTTTTGAAGTCTTTCATAAAAATCGCCTATTCACCCCCCTCTAGTCGATAACTAGCACTTTCACCATGCCAATGCTTTTCCCTTCAAAGATGAAGGGAAAACCTTCTTATTAACTTCATCTCCGGGTAAACCTGCAAGCTTAAACAATCCACAAATTTCTTCCACATATATCAAGTGCATATCAGGATGTTCGGTTCCATCTCCTGCATAAGGATTAGCTAGCAGTTGTTCTATCATACCCGAAGGAATTTCATATTCAATATTTTCAGTAGGTGCAATAGGTTGAGGGGTAACTAATTGTGGTTCCGGTCGAGGTGAAGATACCCCGAACAAACCCCTCAAAGGATTGTTTTCCATAGTAACAAGTGACAATAAATCTCAGCACGTAGTAATAATTTTTCCTTACTAATTTCCACTTACCAAGAGCGCTTCACTCCCCGGCAACTGCGCCAGAAAATAGCCTTGATGACCCACAAGTATATGGGATCAATTGTAGCCTTTTTGATAAGTAAGAGTGTCGAACCCAACGAGGAGCAGAAGGAAATGACAAATGGTTTTCAGCAAGGTAATGTCTGCAAGTGCTGAAATTGTAAGTAACAGAGTAGTTTGATAGCAAGATAATTTGTAACGAGCAAGTAATGATAGTAGTAACAAAAATGCAGCAAGGTGGCCCAATCCTTTTGAGGCAAAGGATAGGCCAAAACGGTCTCTTATAATAAGCAAAGCGTTCTTGAGGGTACACGGGAATTTCATCTAGTCACTTTCCATGTTGTTTCGATTCGTGTTCGCTACTTTGATAATTTGATATGTGGGTGGATCGGTGCTTAGGTGTTGTTCTTACTTGAACAAACCTCCTACTTATGATTAACCCCCTCGCAAGCATCCGCAACTACGAAAAAAGTATTAAGAATAAATTCTAACCGTGGCATTAAACTTTCGGATCCAATCGGTCCCTTACGGAATAGCGCATAAACTAGGGTTTAAGCTTCTGTCACTCTCGCAACCCATCATCTAATAACTACTCCACAATGCATTCCCTTAGGCTCAAATATGGTGAAGTGTCATGTAGTCGATGTTCACATGACACCACTAAGGGAATCACAACATACATACTATCAAAATATCGAACACATATCAAGTTCACATGATTACTTGCAACATGATTTCTCCCATGACCTCAAGAACAAAAGTAACTACTCACAAATGATAATCATGCTCAAGATCAGAGGGTTATTAAATAGCATATTAGATCTGAACATATAATCTTCCACCAAACAAACCATATAGTAATCAACTACAAGATGTAATCAACACTACTAGTCACCCACAAGCACCAATCTATAGTTCCGGTACAAAGATTGAACACAAGAGATGAACTAGGGTTTGAGAGGAGATGGTTCTGTTGAAGATGTTGATGGAGATTGCCCTCCCCAAGATGGGAGAGTTGTTGGTGATGATGATGACGATGATTTCCCCCTCCAGGAGGGAATTTCCCCCGGCGGAATCGCTCCGCCGGAGGGCAAAAGTGCTCCTGCCCAAGTTCCGCCTCGAGACAGCGGCGCTTCGTCTCGAAAGTCCTCTCCTTATTTTTTATAGGTCAAAATGACTTATATACCAGAAGATGGGTATCGGAGGTGGGCCGAGGGGAGCACAACCCACAAGGGCATGCCTGGGCTCCCTGGTGCGCCCAGGCGGGTTGTGCCCACCTGGTGGGCCCCCCTCTGGTACTTATTGGCTCCAATATTTATCATTTATTCCATAAAAAATCCTCGTGAAGTTTCAGCTTATTTGGAGTTGTGCAGAATAGGTGGCCTGGCGTAGCTTTTTCAGGGTCCAGATTTCTAGCTGCCGGAATTCTCCCTCTTTGTGTGTACCTTGCATATTATGAAAGAAAAGGCATTAGAATTACTCCAAAAAGCATTATTATGCACAGAAACATCATAAATAACAGTAGGTAAACATGATGCAAAATGGACGTATCACCCAACGCCTCACACACACGCGCGTACGTATACGAGAGAAACTCGCAATCCCTCTGTGCATCGCTCGGCCCCGACCACCCACCGTAACCGGGAACTCCCCGAAATTTTCCTCACCCTCGCTTCTACCATGATTTTTTTCGTCATGGACGACCCAAAGAATGTCATGCAGGTGCGTCTCCAGCCCGCCCAGGACGAAAAGCCCATTTTCTGTCATGATTTTTTGTCATAGAAGTAGGAGCCCACCACATCTATGATCATACTGGGTTTTGTCACAATTATCGTCATAGAAGTGTCATAAGCATGACAGAATTTTTTTTGGTTTGCCCAAATTGTCACAGATGTGTCTTTTTTTGTAGTGTAGATACCCATTTTTAAATGGGTCCTCTGAGGTTAGCAACAAGGGTCTTAGGAACCCAAATAGAACATTCAATGTACTCATAAGAAGAACCAACAAATTTGGCATAAACATGCCCATCACTAGCACGACTCAAAACATAGGAAGCATTAAAGTCGCTAGCTTTGTTAGAAGGTGTGGTCTTGCCCTTCTTGGCACTACCACCTATACCCATGTCTTTTCTTCTTCTCATGAGCTCCCTCTCCGGCTTCTACAAATACTTCTTTGAGTGGGAGAGGTTGCTTGGTCTTGTTCTTCTTCTTCTTCGTCTTCGACTTGGGTACAAACCCAACTCCTTCCTTGGCCACACCTTCCTTTTGATTGCTCGAAAGGTCATTGAGATACTTCTCACCTTGTTTGCACGTCACAAGGCCTTTCTCAAGTTGCTCTTTCAACTTGGCATTTTCCTCCACAAGTTGCACATGCTCACACAAGGGTTAGTAGCATTTGCGTTATCAATTAGAACGAAAGGAGGACATTTTTTATCTACTTGGTTAGCTTCACTTGGAGTTGATCATGAGACTCCTTGAAGGAAGTGTGAACACCCTTCAAGACCTTGTGAGCCTTGTCGAGTATATCAAACTCCTCTTTGAGTTTCTCATGGCCAATCCCAAGTGCAACTTTCTCGGATTTAAGCACACGAGAAAGAACATTAGCATGATCAAGATCTTTTTGCAATTTAGCAAGAACAACATTGTGTGACTCCTCAAGAGTCAAACGAAGTCCTCGCTCTTCCTCAAGAGCATGGAAAGATCCGCAATCTCATCAGCATAATCACGACTATGCCCCTCCAACTTGGAGATAGTGTCCTCATGAGACTCAATGATATCATTGGCCTCACCGAGTTGCTCCAAGAGAGCAACAAAGTGCTTCTTGGTTTCACCCTTGAGCTTGTTCAAGAGTTTGTCAAACTCATTCTCATCAACTTTCACCACCTCACTATCATTTACACAATCTAACAAGGAGGGAGCAGTAGTGATGGTGGTTTTGATGTTGGGGGTTACCTTGTTTATACCTTTGGCCATAAGGCACTTGGCGATGAGGTTCCAGTTAGGGGCATCGAAGAGAGACACCTTGGAAGGGGAAGAGGTGGCAATGGCCACGGTTGCCGTTGCTATTCCTTCACCACTTGTATCTTCATCATCATCGTCGGCAGTGTACTCTTCATGTGCCACCAAGCCCTTTTGAGGTATCTTCTTGGTGAAGTTGTTCTTGTTAGGGAAGGCCTTGGCTTTGTCTTTGCGAATGAGCTTGCCATTGTTGTCCTCCCTCTTCTCATAAGGACAATCCACCACAAAGTGACTCACATTGCCGCAATTGTGGCACGTCCTCACTTGTTGTTTGCTCTTTGGGCCACTTGAGTTGTTCTTGGAGAAATTTGGCCTTGAGTTTCTCTTGTTGCCCCAAAATTGCCTAGACGCAAGAGCCATGTGCTCGTGGTAAGCATACTTGGTATCTTCGGGACAACTCTTTTCTTCTTCCTCCTCCTCTTCTTCCGGAATGGTCTTGGCATTCAAAGCAAGGGTGGGAGAGGCTTTCTTTGACTGGACCCGAGCTAGAGCAATGTCCGCGGTCTTGTTCATGATGTTCATGGGACATGGCCTTGTTGAAGGGCATGATGGCCTTGATAAACTGCGCTTGATCCAATTGTCATCCATATCCTTGCTCCCATGATCTTGGAGAGTGACTGCAAGTGTTGTCAACCTCCGGTAGAGATCGCGAGGATCCTCATCTTCAATCATCACAAACTCATCGGCCTCATCAAGGACCACCTCAAAGTTGGATCGTTGTATGCTTGAGCTCCCCTTGTACAAAGATATGATGTGCTCCCAACAATCCTTTGCATGGGTGAAGGGACGCAAGTGAAATATATCTTCGGGAGGCACCGAGGCTTGGAGGATGAATAATGCAGAGTGATTGTATTGATTGTCCGCTTCTTCTCTTGGAGTGAAATTGTTTGGATCATGTGGGTAGAAGCCTTGCTCAACGATTCTCCAAAGATTCGTTGAGCTGTGATTCAAATGAGACTTGATACAAAAAAGGCAATTAGCATAATCAACCTTCACAAGTTTAGGAGGAGGACCAAGGTGGTTAATATGCGGTGTAGGGACCGACCCTCCATAGACCGGGGGAGAGGGAACCGCTGTATAGGTTCCCGTCCCATTCTTGTTATGAGGGGAGGAGGTTTGAGTACCTTTAGCCGCTTCCTTGCCGGAATTGGCCTCCGACTCCGATGCGGTGGGATTAACCACAAGCAATGGGTCGGGAGAAGTTTTCAACCCCTCAAGTAAATCTTTAAGCATGGACTTGACCTCGGCCGAGATACGTTGGAGACGTATCAAGCATCCCCAAGCTTAATTCCTGCTCGTCCTCGAGTAGGTAAATGATAAAAATAGAATTTTTGATGTGGAATGCTACCTAGCATATTCTCAATGTAATTTTATTTATTGTGGCATGAATATTCAGATCCAAAGGATTCAAGATAAAAGTTTAATATTGACATAAGAATAATAATACTTCAAGCATACTAACAAAGCAATCATGTCTTCTCAAAATAACAGGACCAAAGAAAGTTATCCCTACAAAATCATATAGTCTGGCTATGCTCTATCTTCATCACACAAAATATTTAAATCATGCACAACCCCGGTTTCAGCCAAGCAATTGTTTCATACTTTAGTATTCTCAAACTTTTTCAATCTTCACGCAATACATGAGCATGAGCCATGGACATAACACTATATGTGGAATACAATATGGTGGTTGTGGAGAAGACAAAAAGGAGAAGATAGTCTCACATGAACTAGGCGTATCAACGGGCTATGGAGATGCCCATCAATAGATATCAATGTGAGTGAGTAGGGATTGCCATGCAACGGATGCAGTAGAGCTATAAGTGTACGAAAGCTCAACAAAAGAAACTAAGTGGGTGTGCATCCAACTTGCTTGCTCACGAAGACCTAGGGCACTTTGAGGAAGCCCATCATTGGAATATACAAGCCAAGTTCTATAATGAAAAATTCCCACTAGTATATGAAAGTGACAATATAGGAGACTCTCTATCATGAACATCATGGTGCTACTTTGAAGCACAAGTGCGGTAAAAGGATAGTAACATTGTCCCTTCTCTCTTTTTCTCTCATCTTTTTTTTATTTGGGCCTTTTCCTTTTTTTATGGCCTCTTTTTTATCTTTTTTTATTTTTCATCCGGAGTCTCATCCCGACTTGTGGGGGAATCATAGTCTCCATCATCCTTTCCTCACTTGGGACACTGCTCTAATAATGGTGATCATCGCGCTTTTATTTACTTACAACTCAAGAATTACAACTCGATACTTAAAAAAAATATGACTCTATGTGTATGCCTCCGACGGTGTACCGGGATATGCAATGAATCAAGATTGACATGTATGAAAGAATTATGAATGGTGGCTTTGCCACAAATACGATGTCAACTACATGATCATGCAAAGCAATATGACAACGATGGAACGTGTCATAATAAACGAAACAGTGGAAAGTTGCATGGCAATATATCTCGGAATGGCTATGGAAATGCCATAATAGGTAGGTATGGTGGCTGTTTTGAGGAAGGTATATGGTGGGTGTATGATACCGGCGAAAGTTGCGCGGTATTAGAGAGGCTAGAAATGGTGGAAGGGTGAGAGTGTGTATAATCCATGGACTCAACATTAGTCATAAAGAACTCACATACTTATTGCAAAAATCTACAAGTCATCAAAACAAAGTACTACACGCATGCTCCTAGGGGAAGGGTTGGTAGGAGTTAACCATCGCGCGATCCCGACCTCCACACATAAGGAAGACGGTTAATAAATAAATCATGCTCCAACTTCATCACATAACGGTTCACCATACGTGCATGCTGCGGGAATCACAAACTTCAACACAAGTATTTCTCAAATTCATAACTACTCAACTAGCATGACTCTAATATCACCATCCTCATATCTCAAAACAATCATCAAGCATCAAACTTCTCATTGTATTCAATGCACTTATTATGATAGTTTTTATTATACCTATCTTGGATGCTCATAAATTTTAGGACTAAAATATTAACCAAAGCAAATTACCATGCTGTTCTAAAAGACTCCCAAAATAATATAAGTGAAGCATGAGAGATCAATAATTTCTATAAAATAAAACCACCACCGTGCTCTAAAAAGATATAAGCGAAGCACTAGAGCAAAATTATCTAGCTCAAAAGATATAAGTGAAGCACATAGAGTATTCTAATAAATTCTGATTCATGTGTGTCTCTCCCAAAAGGTGTGTACAACAAGTATGATTGTGGTAACTAAAAATCAAAGACTCAAATCATACAATACGCTCCAAGCAAAACACATATCATGTGGTGAATAAAAATATATCATCAAGTAAAGTTACCGATGGACGAAGACGAAAGAGGGGATGCCTTCTGGGGCATCCCCAAGCTTAGGCTTTTGGTTGTCCTTGAATTTTACCTTGGGGTGACTTTGGAATCCCCAAGATTAGGCTCTTGCCACTCCTTATTCCATAATCCATCAACTCTTTACCCAAAAACTTGAAAACTTCACAACACAAAACTCAACAGAAAATCTCATGAGCTCCGTTAGCGAAATAAAACAAACCACCACTTTAAGGTACTGTAATGAACTCATTCTTTATTTATATTGGTGTTAAAACTAATGTATTCCAACTTCTCTATGGTTCATAACCTCCGATACTAGCCATAGATTCATCAAAATAGAACAGTCTGTAGTAATCTGTAACTTTCGAATACTTCTGAAACTCCGAAAATTATGAAATAAATTGTTGGACGTGAGGAATTTGTCTATTAATCATATGCAAAAAGAATCAACCTAAAAGCACTCAGGGGTAAAAAACGACAGCTAATCTCGTGAGCACAAAAGTTTCTGTTTTTTACAGCAAGATCGCAAAGACTTCACCCAAGTCTTCCCAAAGGTTCTACTTGGAACAAAAACTAATTAAAACACAAAACCACATCTAACCAGAGGCTAGATGAAATATTTATTACTAAACAGGAACAAAAAGCAAGAAACAAAAATAAAATTGGGTTGCCTCCCAACAAGTGCTATCGTTTAACGCCCCTAGCTAGGCATAAAAGCAAGGATAGATCTAAGTATCATCATCTTTGGTATGCAAGTCTTCAATAAAACACTTATAACCCTTAGGTGTTTCCTTCTTTTTATTAAAGATCAAACTCCTAGGCAAGAAATCAAGAAATTCATTTGTAGCAAAAGGTTCCTTAATGATAGTGAAAAAGTTGGGGTGAACACTTATTGATTTGAGATCCACATTTTCCTTATTAGAAGATTCACCCTTATTTTTAGGAACGTACATTAACTTGGAAACTTTGGTAGGAGGAGGATTTGGAGTATTTTTTACGGATGAAAAGGCAGACCCTAAGTTGGTAATGATATCCTCAAGTTTACCAATTCTTGTGGAATCTTGATCTATTCTATCGTTAACTATAGGTTCCTTTTCTTTAAAAAAATTCAGAGTGACTCCTACCTTAGATCCATATTGGGTAATTTGGTTGTGGATCTTTTTATCCAAATTTTCAATCAACTCTACAGTAGCAACTTTATTTTCAATAATTTCAAGTCTTTGCATCACATGTTCCAAAGTTAAAATAGCTCCATTAACCAAAAGAGGTGGTGGCCCAAACAAATCTATCATAGCATTATAAGAATCAAAAGTATGGCTACCCAAGAAATTCCCTCCGGTAATGGTATCAAGAATATATCTGTTCCAAGGAGTGATGCCTACATAAAAATTGCATAGAAGAACGGAAGTAGATTGCTTCCTAGTAGATCTATTCTGAGCATTGCAAATTCTATGCCAAGCATCTTTTAGATTTTCTCCCTCCCTTTGTTTAAAATTGAGAACTTCATGATCGGGAGTACTAATAATGATAGAAGGACTAGCCATAACGACAAACGGCGACACAAGAAGCAAGCGAAAAGAGGCGAACGGAAAAGAGGGCGAATAAAACGGCAAGGGTGAAGTGGGGGAGAGGAAAATGAGAGGCAAATGGCAAATAATGTAATGCGAGGGATAAGAGTTTGTAATGGGTACTTGGTATGTCTTGACTTGTGCGTAGTCTCCCCGGCAACGGCGCCAGAAATCCTTCTTGCTACCTCTTGAGCACTGCGTTGGTTTTCCCCTGAAGAGGAAAGGGTGATGCAGCAAAGTAGCGTAAGTATTTCCCTCAGTTTTTTACAACCAAGGTATCAATCCAGTAGGAGGCTACACGCAAATCCCTCGTACCTGCACAAACAAATAAGAACCTTGCAACCAACGCGATAAAGGGGTTGTCAATCCCTTCACGGCCACTTGCAAAAGTGAGATCTAATAGAGATGATAACATAAATATTTTTTGTATTTTTGTTGTATAGATTGAAAAGTAAAGATTGCAAAATAAACGGCGACGGAAATTGGCGAGTTGATGGAAGATTAATATAATGGAAAATAGACCCGGGGCCATAGGTTTCACTAGTGGCTTCTCTCAAGATAGCATAAGTACTACGGTGGGTGAACAAATTACTGTCGAGCAATTGATAGAAAAGTGCATAATTATGAGAATATCTAGGCATGATCATGTATATAGGCATCACGTCTGCGACAAGTAGACCGAAATGATTCTGCATCTACTACTATTACTCCACACATCGACATCTATCCAGCATGCATCTAGAGTATTAAGTTCATAACAACAGAGTAACGCATTAGGCAAGATGACATGATGTAGAGGGATAATATGATATAAACCCCATCTTTTTATCCTCGATGGCAACAATACAATACGTATCGGTTCCCCTTCTGTCACTGGGATCGAACACCGCAAGATTGAACCCAAAGCTAAGCACTTCTCCCATTGCAAGAAAGATCAATCTAGTAGGCCAAACCAAACTGATAATTCAAAGAGACTTGCAAAGATAACAAATCATACATAAAAGAATTCAGAGGAGATTCAAATATTGTTCATAGATAATCTTGATCATAAACCCACAATTCATTGGATCTCAACAAACACACCGCAAAAAGAGTTACATCGAATAGATCTCCAAGAGAATCGAGGAGAACTTTGTATTGAGATCCAAAGAGAGAGAAGAAGCCATCTAGCTAATAACTATGGACCCGAAGGTCTGAGGTAAAATACTCACACATCATCAGAGAGGCTATGGTGTTGATGTAGAAGCCCTCCGTGATCGATTCCTCCTCCGGCGGAGCACCGGAAAAGGCCCCAAGATGGTATCTCACGGGTACAGAAGGTTGCGGCGGTGGAAATAGGGTTTCGTGGTGCTCTCGGATGTTTTTGGGGTATAAGAGTATATATAGGCGAAGGAAGTCGGTCAGGGGAGCCATGAGGGGCCCACGAGGGTGGGGGGCGCGCCCAGGGGGCAGGCACGCGTCCCTGCCTCGTGGCCGCCTCGTTTCTTTCTTGACGTCCACTCCAAGTCCCCTGGATTGCGTTTGTTCCAAAAATAACTCTCTCGAAGGTTTCATTCCATTTGGATTCCGTTTGATATTCCTTTTCTGCGAAACACTGAAATAGGCAAAAAAACAACAATTTGGACTGGGCCTCCGGTTAGTAGGTTAGTCCCAAAAATAATATAAAAGTGTATAATAAAGCCCATTAAACATCCAAAACAGATAATATAATAGCATGGAACAATCAAAAATTATAGATACGTTGGAGACGTATCAGGCCGTCATAGACGTCTTAAGTGAAGCCATAGCTTCATTTAAGTCGTCTCGGGTGATCGAAGTCAACTCCACAGCCTCGGACACTTCATCCCCAATACCATCATCGTCAACCATACTCTTCGGGTGGTGAAACCCTTAATAAAGAGACGAGGTTCTCATACCAATTGAAAGGATCGATATGGTTGACTAGAGGGGGGGTGAATAGGCAACTACCAATTTTTAAGTTTTCTTAACAAATTAGGGTTAGCAACAAATAAGTTGTCTAGATATGCAACTAGGTGATCAACCTATATGATGCTAGCAATACAAGCAACACAAGCAAGCAAAGGATACAACACAAGTAAAGCTTGCACAAAGTAAAAGTAAGAGATAACCACAAGTGGAGACGGTGGAGACGAGGATGTGTTATCGAAGTTCCTTCCCTTTGAGGGGAAGTACGTCTCCGTTGGAGCTGTGTGGAGGCACAATGCTCCCCAAGAAGCCACTAGGGCCACCGTATCCTCCTCACGCCTCACACAATGTAAGATGCCGTGATTCCACTAGTGGTGCCCTTGAAGGCGGCGATCGGACCTTTACAAACAAGGTTGGAGCTCTCTCCACAACCGAATTAGAGGCTCCCAACAACACCACGAAGCTTCACCACAATGGATTGTGGCTCCGAGGTGACCTCAACCGTCTAGGGTGCTCAAAATCCCAAGAGTAACAAGATCCACAAGGGATTAGTAGGGGGAATCAAATTTCTCTTGGTGGAAGTGTAGATCTAGGCCTTCTCAAGCAATCCCTAAAGAACCAACAAGATCGATTGGATAGGGAGAGAGATCGGGCAAGAATGAGCTTCGGAGCAACAATGGAGCTTGGGGAGGAAGAGGTGGTTAACTAGAAGAAAGATGACTCCTCTATATAGTGGGAGAGTGGATTCAACCGTTATGCTCCCACAACTCGTGCATAAGTGGTAGTACCGCTCGGGTGAGCGGTACTTCAACTGGCACGGAAGTGCCGGCTACGTAGTTCAACCTGAGCAAGTCAGGGGGACGGTAGTGTCGCCGGAGCGGTACTACCACGCCCACCAGCGATACTACCACACGGTGTTGAATAGCAGCAGAAACTCACGGTAGCAGGTGGTACTACCGCGTAGAACTGCCGCTCTACTTCCGCCCATGGAACAGATCAGTCCATAACCAGGAAAATAAGTGGTACTCCCTGCTACTTCTTGAGCTTGCATTGGTTTTCCCTTGAAGAGGAAAGGGTGATGCAGCAAAGTAGAGATAAGTATTTCCCTCAGTTTGAGAACCAAGGTATCAATCCAGTAGGAGGTACAATCAAGTCTCCAATCTATGCACCTGCACAAACAATCAAACACTTGCACCCAACGCGATAAAGGGGTTGTCAATCCCTTCACGGTCACTTGCAAGGATGAGACCTGATAGAGATGGGTATAAAAGATTACTAAAACATAAAAAAAGTAAAAGTAAATAAATTGCAGCAAGGTATTTTGGGTTTTTTGGTTTATAGATCTGAAAATATATGATGGAAAATAGACCCGAGGGCCATAGGTTTCACTAGAGGCTTCTCTCTTGAATCAAGCATACGGTGGGTAAACAAATTACTGTTGAGCAATTGATAGAAAAGCGCAAAGTTATGATGATATCTAAGGCAATGATCATGAATATAGGCATCACGTCCGTGACAAGTAGACCGACTCCTGCCTGCATCTACTACTATTACTCCACACATCGACTGCTATCCAGCATGCATCTAGAGTATTAAGTTCATAAACGGAGTAATGCCTTAAGTAAGATGACATGATGTAGAGGGATAAACTCAAGCAATATGATATAAACCCCATCTTTTTATCCTTGATGGCAACAATACAATACGTTTCTGTGATTTTTTAAAATTCTAACAATGAGCGCAAAAGTTTCTGTTTTTCAGCAAGATCAAATCAACTACCACCATAGACCATCCCAAAGGTCTTACTTGGCTCAAACACTAATTAAAACACCAAAACACAATTACTAGTGTTGGGGAACGTAGTAATTTCAAAAAAATTCATACACACACGCAAGATCATGGTGATGCATAGCAACGAGAGGGGAGAGTGTTGTCCACGTACCCTCGTAGACCGACAGCGGAAGCATTATCACAACGTGGTTGATGTAGTCGTACGTCTTCACGATCCGACCGATCAAGTACCGAACGCACGGCACCTCCGAGTTCTACACACGTTCAGCTCGATGACGTCCCTCGAACTCCGATCCAGCCGAGTGTTGAGGGAGAGTTTCGTCAGCACAACGGCGTGGTGATGATGATGATGTTCTACCGACGCAGGGCTTCGCCTAAGCTCCGCAATGATATTATCGAGGTGTAATTTGGTGGAGGGGGGCACCGCACACGGCTAAAAGATCTCAAGGATCAATTGTTGTGTCTCTGGGTTGCCCCCCTGCCCCCGTATATAAAGGAGCAAGGGAGGAGGAGGCCGGCCCTAGGAGGGGGCGCACCAAGTGTGGAGTCCTACTAGGACTCCTAGTCCTAGTAGGATTCCACCTCCCATATGGAATAGGAAAAGAGGAAGGGAAAAAGAGAAGGAAGGAAGGGGGCGCCCCCCTTCCCTAGTCCAATTCGTACCAGACCAAGGGGAGGGGTGCGGCCACCCTTGAGGCCCTTTTTCTTCTTTCCCGTATGGCCCAATAAGGCCCAATACGTATTCCCGTAACTCTCCGGTACTCCAAAAATACCCAAATCACTCGGAACCTTTCCGAAGTCCGAATATAGTCGTCCAATATATCGATCTTTACATCTCGACCATTTCGAGACTCCTCGTCATGTCCCCGATATCATCCGGGACTCCGAACTCCTTCGGTACATCAACATACATAAACTCATAATAAAACTGTCATCGTAACTTTAAGCGTGCGGACCCTACGGGTTCGAGAACTATGTAGACATGACCGAGACACGTCTCCGGTCAATAACCAATAGCGGGACCTGGATGCCCATATTGGCTCCCACATATTCTACGAAGATCTTTATCGGTCAGACCGCATAACAACATACGTTGTTCCCTTTGTCATCAGTATGTTACTTGCCCGAGATTCGATCGTCGGTATCTCGATACCTAGTTCAATCTCGTTACCGGCAAGTATCTTTACTCGTTCCGTAACACATCATCCCACAACTAACTTATTAGTCACAATGCTTGCAAGGCTTATAGTGATGTGCATTACCGAGTGGGCCCAAAGATACCTCTCCGACAATCGGAGTGACAAATCCTAATCTCGAAATACGCCAACCCAACAAGTACCTTTGGAGACACCTGTAGAGCACCTTTATAATCACCCATTTACGTTGTGACGTTTGGTAGCACACAAAGTGTTCCTCCGTTAAACGGGAGTTGCATAATCTCATAGTCAGAGGAACATGTATAAGTCATGAAGAAAGCAATAGCAACATACTAAACGATCGGGTGCTAAGCTAACGGAATGGGTCAAGTCAATCACGTCATTCTCCTAATGAGGTGATCTCGTTAATCAAATGACAACTTATGTCTATGGCTAGGAAACATAACCATCTTTGATTAACGAGCTAGTCAAGTAGAGGCATACTAGTGACACTCTGTTTGTCTATGTATTCACACATGTATTATGTTTCCGGTTAATACAATTCTAGCATGAATAATAAACATTTATCATGATATAAGGAAATAAATAATAACTTTATTATTGCCTCTAGGGCATATTTCCTTCAGTCTCCCACTTGCACTAGAGTCAATAATCTAGTTCACATCGCCATGTCATTTAACATGAATAGTTCACATCACCATGTGATTAACACCCATGGTTCACATCGTCATGTGACCATCACCCAAAGGGTTTACTAGAGTCAGTAATCTAGTTCACATCGCTATGTGATTAACACCCAAAGAGTACTAAGGTGTGATCATGTTTTGCTTGTGAGATAATTTTAGTCAACGGGTCTGTCACATTCAGATCCGTAAGTGTTTTGCAAATTTCTATGTCTACAATGCTCTGCATGGAGCTACTCTAGCTAATTTCTCCCACTTTCAATATGTATCTAGACCGAGACTTAGAGTCATCTAGATTAGTGTCAAAACTTGCATCGACGTAACCTTTTACGACGAGTCTTTTGTCACTTCCATAATCGAGAAACATATCCTTATTCCAGTAAGGATAATTTTGACCGCTGTCCAGTGATCTACTCCTAGATCACTATTGTACTCCCTTGCCAAAATCAGTGTAGGGTATACAATAGATCTGGTACACAGCATGGCATACTTTATAGAACCTATGGCCAAGGCATAGGGAATGACTTTCATTCTATTTCTATCCTTTGCCATGGTCGGGCTTTGAGTCTTTACTCAATTTCACACCTTGTAACACAGGCAAGAACTCTTTTCTTTGACTGTTCTATTTTGAACTACTTCAAAATCTCGTTAAGGTATGTACTCATTGAAAAACTTATCAAGCGTCTTCATCTATCTCTATAGATCTTGATGCTCAATATGTAAGCAGCTTCACCGAGGTCTATCTTTGAAAAACTCCTTTCAAACACTCCTTTATGCTTTGTAGAATAATTCTACATTATTTCCGATCAACAATATGTCATTCACATATACTTATCAGAAATGCTGTAGTGCTCCCACTCACTTTCTTGTAAATACAGGCTTCACCGCAAGTCTGTATACAACTATATGCTTTGATCAACTTATCAAAGTGTATATTCCAACTCCGAGATGCTTGCACCAGTCCATTGATGGATCGCTGGAGCTTGCATATTTTGTTAGCACCTTTAGGATTGACAAAACCTTCTGGTTGTATCATATACAACTCTTCTTTAATAAATCCATCAAGGAATGCAGTTTTGTTTATCCCTTTGCCAGATTTCATAAAATGCGGCAATTGCTAACATGATTCGGACAGACTTAAGCATAGATACGAGTGAGAAACTCTCATCATAGTCAACATCTTGAACTTGTCGAAAACCTTTTTGCGACAATTCTAGCTTTGTAGATAGTGATACTACTATCAGCGTCTGTCTTCCTCTTGACAATCCATTTATTCTCAATTGCTTGCCGATCATCGAGCAAGTCAACCAAAGTCCACACTTTGTTCTCATACATGGATCTCATCTCAGATTTCATGGCCTCAAGCCATTTTGCGGAATCTGGGCTCACCATCGCTTCTTCATAGTTCGTAGGTTCGTCATGGTCTAGTAACATAACCTCCAGAACAGGATTACCGTACCACTATGGTGCGGATCTTACTCTGGTTTACCTACGAGGTTTGGTAGTAACTTGATCTGAAGTTACATGATCATCATCATTAACTTCCTCACTAATTGGTGTAGAAGTCACAGGAACAGATTTCTGTGATCCAATAAGGGAGCAGGTACAGTTACCTCATCAAGTTCTACTTTTCTCCCACTCACATCTTTCGAGAGAAACTCCTTCTCTAGAAAGGATCCATACTTAGCAACGAATGTCTTGCCTTCGGATCTGTGATAGAAGGTGTACCCAACTGTCTCCTTTGGGTATCCTATGAAGACACATTTCTCCGATTTGGGTTTGAGCTTATCAGGATGAAATTTTTTCACATAAGCATCGCAACCCCAAAATTTTAAGAAACGACAACTTTGGTTTCTTGCCAAACCACAGTTCATAAGGCGTCGTCTCAACGGATTTTGATGGTGCCCTATTTAACGTGAATGTAGCTGTCTCTAATGCATAACCCAAAACGATAGTGGTAAATTGGTAAGAGACATCATAGATTGCACTATATCCAATAAAGTACGGTTATGACGTTCGGACACACCATTACACTGTGGTGTTCCAGGTGGCGTGAGTAGTGAAACTATTTCACATTGTATTAACTGAAGGCCAAACTCGTAACTCAAATATTTTACCTCTGCGATCATATCGTAGAAACTTTTATTTTCTTGTTACGATGATTCTCCACTTCACTCTGAAATTCTTTGAACTTTTCAAATGTTTCAGACTTTGTGTTTCATCAAGTAGATATACCCATATCTGCTCAAATCATCTGTGAAGGTCAGAAAATAATGATACCTGCTACGAGCCTCAATATTCATCGGACCACATACATCTGTATGTATGATTTCCAACAAATCTGTTGCTCTCTCCATAGTTCCGGAGAACGGCGTTTTAGTCATCTTGCCCATGAGGCACGGTTCGCAAGCATCAAGTGATTCATAATCAAGTGATTCCAAAATCCCATCAGTATGGAGTTTCTTCATGCGCTTTACACCAATATGACCTAAACGGCAGTACCACAAATAAGTTGCACTATCATTATTAACTTTGCATCTTTTGGCTTCAATATTATGAATATGTGTATCACTATGATCGAGATCCAACAAACCATTTTCGTCGGTGTGTATGACCATAAAGGTTTTATTCATGTAAACAGAACAACAATTGTTCTCTAACTTAAATGAATAACCGTATTGCAATAAACATGATCAGATCATATTCATGCTCAACGCAAACACCAAATAACACTTATTTAGTTTCAACACTAATCCCGAAAGTACAGGGAGTGTGCGATGATGATCATATCAATCTTGGAACTACTTCCAACACACATCGTCACCTCGCCTTTTACTAGTCTTTGTTTATTCTGCAACTCCCGTTTTCGAGTTACTACTCTTTAGCAACTGAACCAGTATCAATTACCGAGGGGTTGCTATAAACACTAGTAAAGTACACATCAATAATCTGTATATCAAATATACCTTTGTTCACTTTTACTAGTCTCTGTTTATTCTGCAACTCCCGTTTCGAGTTACCACTCTTAGCAACTGAACCAGTATCAATTACCGAGGGATTGCTATAAACACTAGCAAAGTACACATCAATAATCTGTATATCAAATATACCTTTGTTCACTTTGCCATCCTTCTTATCCACCAAATAGTTGGGGTAGTTCCGCTTCCAGTGACCAGTCCCTTTGCAGTAGAAGCACTTAGTCTCAGGCTTAGGACCAGACTTAGGCTTCTTCACTTGAGCAGCAACTTGCTTGCCGTTCTTTTTGAAGTTCCCCTTTTTCCCTTTGCCCTTTTCTTGAAACTAGCGGTCTCATCAACCATCAACACTTGAAGTGGTCTCGTCAACCATCAACACTTGATGTTTTTCTTGATTTCTACCTTCGTCGATTTCAGCATCACGAAGAGCTCGGGAATTACTTTCGTCATCCCTTGCATACCATAGTTCATCACGAAGTTCTACTAACTTGGTGATGGTGACTAGAGAATTCTGTCAATCACTATTTTATCTGGAAGATAAACTCCCACTTGATTCAAGCGATTGTAGTACCCAGACAATCTGAGCACATGCTCACTAGTTGAGCGATTCTCCTCCATCTTTTTGATATAGAACTTGTTGGAGATTTCATATCTCTCAACTCGGGTATTTGCTTGAAATATTAACTTCAACTCCTGGAACATCTCATATGGTCCATGACGTTCAAAACGTCTTTGAAGTCCCGATTCTAAGCCGTTAAGCATGGTGCACTAAACTATCAAGTAGTCATCATATTGAGCTAGCCAAACGTTCATAACGTCTGCATCTGCTCCTGCAATAGGTCTGTCACCTAGCGGTGCATCAAGGACAAAAATTTTCTGTGCAGCAATGAGGATAATCCTCAGATCACGGATCCAATCTGCATCTTTGCTACTAACATCTTTCAACATAATTTTTCTCTAGGAACAAAAAATAAACACAGGGAAGCAACAACGCGAGCTATTGATCTACAACATAATTTGCAAAATACTATCAGGACTAAGTTCATGATAAATTTAAGTTCAATTAATCATATTACTTAAGAACTCCCACTTAGATAGACATCTCTCTAATCATCTAAGTGATTACGTGATCCAAAGCAACTAAACCATGTCCGATTAACACGTGAGATGGAGTAGTTTCAATGGTGAACATCACTATGTTGATCATATCTACTATATGATTCACGCTCGACCTTTCGGTCTCTGTGTTCCGAGGCCATATCTGTATATGCTAGGCTCGTCAAGTTTAACCTGAGTATTCCGCGTGTGCAACTGTTTTGCACCCGTTGTATTTGAACGTAGAGCCTATCACACCCGATTAACACGTGGTGTCTCAGCACGAAGAACTTTTGCAACGGTGCATACTCAGGGAGAACACTTTTATCTTGAAATTTTAGTGAGAGATCATCTTATAATGCTACCGTCAATCAAAGCAAGATAAGATGCATAAAGGATTAACATCACATGCAATCAATATAAGTGATATGATATGGCCATCATCATCTTGTGCTTGTGATCTCCATCTCCGAAGTACCGTGCTTGTGATCTCCATCTCCGAAGCACCGTCATGATCACCATCGTCACCGGCGCGACACCTTGATCTCCATCATAGCATCGTTGTCGTCTCGCCAACTTATTGCTTTTACGACTATCGCTACCGCTTAGTGATAAAGTAAAACTATTACATGGCGATTGCATCTCATACAATAAAGCGACAACCATATGGCTCCTGCCAGTTGCCGATAACTCGGTTACAAAACATGATCATCTCATACAACACATTATATCACATCATGTCTTGGACATATCACATCACAACATGCCCTGCAAAAACAAGTTAGACGTCCTCTACTTTGTTGTTGCAAGTTTTACGTGGCTGCTACGGTCTTAGCAAGAACCGTTCTTACCTACGCATCAAAACCACAACGATAGTTTGTCAAGTTGGTGCTGTTTTAACCTTCGCAAGGACTGGGCGTAGCCACACTCGGTTCAACTAAAGTGAGAGAGACAGACACCCGCCAGTCACCTTTAAGCAACGAGTGCTCCGAACGGTGAAACCAGTCTCGCGTAAGCGTACGCGTAATGTCGGTCCGGGCCGCTTCATCTCACAATACCGCTGAACCAAAGTATGACATGCTGGTAAGCAGTATGACTTATATCGCCCACAACTCACTTGTGTTCTACTCGTGCATAGCATCAACGCATAAAACCAGGCTCGGATGCCACAGTTGGGGAACGTAGTAATTTCAAAAAAATTCCTACGCACACGCAAGATCATGGTGATGCATAGCAACGAGAGGGGAGAGTGTTGT
This sequence comes from Triticum aestivum, assembly GCF_018294505.1. Lineage (NCBI taxonomy): Eukaryota > Viridiplantae > Streptophyta > Magnoliopsida > Poales > Poaceae > Triticum > Triticum aestivum. Next base: position 515,847,730 of record NC_057808.1, on the reverse strand, counting down.
CCACGTACCCTCGTAGACCGACAGCGGAAGCGTTATCACAACGCGGTTGATGTAGTCGTACGTCTTCACGATCCGACCGATCAAGTACCGAACGCACGGCACCTCCGAGTTCTACACACGTTCAGCTCGATGACGTCCCTCGAACTCCGATCCAGCCGAGCGTTGAGGGAGAGTTTCGTCAGCATGATGGCGTGGTGACGATGATGATGTTCTACCGACGCAGGGCTTCGCCTAAGCTCCGCAATGATATTATCGAGGTGTAATTTGGTGGAGGGGGGCACCGCACACGGCTAAAAGATCTCAAGGATCAATTGTTGTGTCTCTGGGTTGCCCCCCTGCCCCCGTATATAAAGGAGCAAGGGAGGAGGAGGCCGGCCCTAGGAGGGGGCGCACCAAGTGTGGAGTCCTACTAGGACTCCTAGTCCTAGTAGGATTCCACCTCCCATATGGAATAGGAAAAGAGGAAGGGAAAAAGAGAAGGAAGGAAGGGGGCGCCCCCCTTCCCTAGTCCAATTCGGACCAGACCAAGGGGAGGGGTGCGGCCACCCTTGAGGCCCTTTTTCTTCTTTCCCGTATGGCCCAATAAGGCCCAATACGTATTCCCGTAACTCTCCGGTACTCCGAAAAATACCCGAATCACTCGGAACCTTTCCGAAGTCCGAATATAGTCGTCCAATATATCAATCTTTACTTCTCGACCATTTCGAGACTCCTCGTCATGTCCCCGATCTCATCCGGGACTCCGAACTCCTTCGGTACATCAACATACATAAACTCATAATAAAACTGTCATCGTAACTTTAAGCGTGCGGACCCTACAGGTTCGAGAACTATGTAGACATGACCGAGACACGTCTCCGGTCAATAACCAATAGCGGGACCTGGATGCCCATATTGGCTCCCACATATTCTACGAAGATCTTTATCGGTCAAACCGCATAACAACATACGTTGTTCCCTTTGTCATCAGTATGTTACTTGCCCGAGATTCGATCGTCGGTATCTCGATACCTAGTTCAATCTCGTTACCGGCAAGTATCTTTACTCGTTCCGTAACACATCATCCCGCAACTAACTTATTAGTCACAATGCTTGCAAGGCTTATAGTGATGTGCATTACCGAGTGGGCCCAGAGATACCTCTCCGACAATCGGAGTGACAAATCCTAATCTCGAAATACGCCAACCCAACAAGTACCTTTGGAGACACCTGTAGAGCACCTTTATAATCACCCATTTACGTTGTGACGTTTGGTAGCACACAAAGTGTTCCTCCGGTAAACGGGAGTTGCATAATCTCATAGTTAGAGGAACATGTATAAGTCATGAAGAAAGCAATAGCAACATACTAAACGATCGGGTGCTAAGCTAACGGAATGGGTCAAGTCAATCACGTCATTCTCCTAATGAGGTGATCTCGTTAATCAAATGACAACTTATGTCTATGGCTAGGAAACATAACCATCTTTGATTAACGAGCTAGTCAAGTAGAGGCATACTAGTGACACTCTGTTTGTCTATGTATTCACACATGTATTATGTTTCCGGTTAATACAATTCTAGCATGAATAATAAACATTTATCATGATATAAGGAAATAAATAATAACTTTATTATTGCCTCTAGGGCATATTTCCTTCAACTAGAGAGGTAATAATGTGTATTTTCATAAAAACAGAAGAAAAAATATTGGGTTGTCTCCCAACAAGCGCTTTTCTTTAAAGCCTTTTAGCTAGGCGTTGATAATTTTAATGATGCTCACATGAAAGATAACAATTGAAACACGAAGAGAGCATCATGTAGCATGTGAAAAGAAAATTTAAGTCTAACATATTTCCTATGCATAGGCATTTTATAAGCAAACAAATTATCAAGACAAGCAAAAACTAGCACATGCAAGGAAGAACAAAGAAACAATAGCAATCTCAACATAACGAGAGGTAATTTAGTATCATGAAGATTTCTACAACCATATTTTCCTATCTCATAATAATTTCATGTGGGGTCATATTCAAATTCAACAATATAGCTATCACATAACACATTTTCTAATTGTTCCACATGCAAGCAAAGTTGACACTCTTCCAAAATAGTGGGATTAACATAAAATAAAGTCATTACTTCTCCAATTCCACTTTTATCAAAAATTTCATAAGATTGATCAATCTCCGAAGTAGTGGGATCATTATTTCCTAACGTTGACACTCTTCCAAACCCACTTTTAATATTATCAAAAGCATATTCATCATGAGGCTTAAATAAATTTAAAGATCACAAGAAGCATTATCACCCCAATCATGATCATTGCAATAAGTAGTGGACATAGCAAAATTAGCATCCCCAAGCTTGGGGTTTTGCATATTATTAGCACAATTGACATTAGTAGAATTTATAACAACATCATTGCAATCATGCTTTCTTTCAAGGAGCTATCGTGAATCACTTCATAAATTTCTTCTTTTAACACTTCATCACAATTTTCCGATTCACGAATTTCAATAAAAACTTCATAAAGATAATCTAGTGCACTCAACTCACTAGCAATTGGTTCATCATAATTGGATCGTTTAAAAATATTAGCAAGTGGATGAGGATCCATAAACCTTTTGCTTTATGATTTTAAATAAACACACATTTATACTAAGCGAACAAGCAGACAAACCAAGTAAGACATAAAAACAAACGAAAAGAAGGAAAATATTTTTGCGTTTTTCTGAAAACATTTTAGAACTGGGGGATAAGAAAACGAGAGGCAAATGGAAAATAATGTAATGCAAGAGATGAGAGTTTATGATGGGTACTTGGTAGGCTTGATGTAGACCTCCCCGGCAACGGCGCCAGAAATTCTTCCTGCTACTTCTTGAGCTTGCGTTGGTTTTTCCCTTGAAGAGAAAGGGTGATGCAGCAAACTAGAGATAAGTATTTCCCTCAGTTTGAGAACCAAGGTATCAATCCAGTAGGAGGTACAAGCAAGTCTCCAATCTATGCACCCGCACAAACAATCAAACACTTGCACCCAACGCGATAAAGGGGTTGTCAATCCCTTCACGGTCACTTGCAAGGATGAGATCTGATAGAGATGGATTAAAGATTACTAAAACATAAAACAAAGTAAAAGTAAATAAATTGCAGGAAGGTATTTTAGGGTTTTTTGATTTATAGATCTGAAAATATATGATGGAAAATAGACCTGGGGGCCATAGGTTTCACTAGAGGCTTCTCTCTTGAAGAAAGCATACGGTGAGTAAACGAATTACTGTTGAGCAATTGATAGAAAAGCGCAAAGTTATGATGATATCTAAGGCAATGATCATGAATATAGGCATCACGTTGGTGACAAGTAGACCGACTCCTGCCTTCATCTACTACTATTACTCCACACATCGACCGCTATCCAGCATGCATCTAGAGTATTAAGTTCATAAGAACGGAGTAACGTCTTAAGTAAGATGACATGATGTAGAAGGATAAACTCAAGCAATATGATATAAACCCCATTTTTTATCCTTGATGGCAACAATACAATACATGCCTCGCTACCCTACTATGTCACTAGGCGAGGACACCGCAAGATTGAACCCAAAACTAAGCACATCTCCCATTGCAAGAAAAACCAATCTAGTTGGCCAAACCAAATCGATAATTCAAAGAGAAATACAAAGATATTTAATCATGCATAAAAGAGTTCAGAGTAGACTCAAATAATATTCATAGATAATCTGATCATAAATCCACAATTCATCGGATCTCAACAAACACACTGCGAAAAAGTATTACATGAATAGATCGCCAAGAACATTGAGGAGAACATTGTATATTGAAGATCAAAGAGAGAGAAGAAGACATCTAGCTACTAGCTATGGACTGGTAGGTCTCTGGTAAACTACTCACGCATCATCGGTACGGCAGCAAGGTTGATGTAGAGGCCCTCCGTGATCGAATCCCCCTCCGGCAGATCGCCGGAAAAGTCTCCAAGATGGGATCTCACAGGAACAGAGGCTTGCGGCGTTGGAAAAGTATTTTGGTGGATGCCTCTAATGGTTTGGGAATATTTGGGAATTTATAGTGCAAAGATTAGGGTTGGAGGACTCCCGAGGGGCCCACAAGCCCTTAGGGCGTGCCCCCCTGGGGCGCGCCTAGGAGGCTTGTGGCCTCCTCGGGAGCCTTCTGGCCCCTTCTCCAAGCTCCATGGATATCTTCTAGTCCAAGGAAAAACATCGCGAAAGTTTTATTCTGTTTGGACTCCGTTTGATATTCCTTTTCTGTAAAACTCAAAAACAAGGAAAAAACAAAAACTGGCACTAGGCTCTAGGTTAATAGGTTAGTCCTGAAACTAATATAAAATAGCATATTAATGCATATAAAACATCCAAAACAGATAATATAATAGCATGGAACAATAAAAAATTATAGATACATTGGAGACGTATCACTCCCCGTGGTACTAGCCAGCGGCAGTTCCGCTGGAGCGGTACTACCGTAGCTAGCAGTGGTACTTCTGCTTAGCCTGTAGGTGTCTAGTAAGCCCGCAGTAGTTGAGAGGCCGTTAGCCCCGTAGTACCGCAGGAGCGGTACTACCGTGGCGAACCGCCGCTCTACTACCGCCCGTTTACAAAACCAACAAATTAAGCGGAAGTAGGAGCCGTACTATAAAGCGGCAGTACCACTGGAGCGGTACTACCGTTGAGCAGAGCGGTACTACCGCTTAGCCTGTTCTGACAAGGTTCAAACACTAAGGAGGGACAAGCTCAATTGCCGGGAAAGAACGAGGGTGCAAAGATATAGTGTACGTGTTGATTCCACCCAAACCTTTCCGAAGCGGACCCCCTCTTAATAGTACGGTGTTCCTACGAATCAAGTCCACCGAAAATGAAACACAAGAAAACACCGTCTTCATAAATATCCAGAGGGGTTCAAATCGTCTTGTGCCATAAGATAGATTATTTGAATGCTCAATGCACATGATTAGTCCTCAAATGCATTGTCATCAATCACCAAAACCACTAAGGGAGAAATATGCCCTAACAGATGGCCAGGAGGCGCTGTCCGCCAGCGAGCAGCCTGGCAAGGTGGGTACTGAAGGAAATATGCCCCAGAGGCAATAATAAAGTTGTTATTTTATATTTCCTTATTCATGATAAAGGTTTATTATTCATGCTAGAATTGTATTAATCGGAAACTTAAATACATGTGTGAATACATAAACAAATACCGTGTCCCTACTAAGCCTCTGTTAGACTAGCTCGTTGATCAAAGATGGTTAATGTTTCCTAACCATAGACATGTGTTGTCATTTGATAACAGAATCACATCATTAAGAGAATGATGTGATGGACAAGACCCATCCGTTAGCTTAGCATATGATCGTTCAGTTTATTGCTACTGCTTTCTTGAATGTCAAATACATGTTCCTTCGACCATGAGATCATGCAACTCCCGAATACCGGAGGAATACCTTGTGGGCTATCAAATGTCACAACGTAACTGAGTGATCATAAAGATGCTCTACAGGTATCTCCGAAGGTGTTTGTTGAGTTGGCATGGATCGAGATTGGGATTTGTCACTTCGAGTATGGGAGAGGTATCTCTGGGCCCTCTCGGTAATACACAGCATAAGCTTGCAAACAAATGACTAAGGAGTTAGTTACGGGATGATGTATTACGGAACGAGTAAAGAGACTTGCCAGTAACGAGATTGAACTAGGTATGAAGATACCGACGGTCGAATCTCTGGCAAGTAACATACCGACAGACAAAGGGAATTATGTATGTTGTCATAACGGTTCGACCGATAAAGATCTTCGTAGAATATGTAGGAGACAATATGGACATCCAGGTTCCGCTGTTGGTTATTGATCGGAGAGGTGTCTCGGTCATGTCGACATAGTTCTCGAACCCGTAGGGTCCGCACGCTTAACGTTCATTGACGATATAGTGTTATATGAGTTATATGATTTGGTGACCGAATGTTGTCAGGAGTCCCGGATGAGATCACGGACATGACGAGGAGTCTCGAAATGGTCAAGGGGTAAAGATTGATATATATAGGACGATGGTATTCGGACACCGGAAGAGTTTCAGAGTGCACCAGGTAGTCATCGGGTCGCCGGAAGGGGTTCCGGACACTCCCGGTAAGTGAATGGGCCTAATGGGCCAAAGGAGGGGACATACCAGCCCACTAGGGGGCTGGCGCGCTCCTCTCCTTGGCAGCCCGGCCCTAGGGGAAGGAAAGAGGAGGGGTGGCCCCTCCTGCCTTTCCCTCCTCGTGAGAGAAAGGAAAGGGGGGGGCCTCCTCCTCCTGCCTTCCTCCCGCACTCATATATGGAAGGGGGGCATGGCTTGGGGAAGTCCCCAAGTAGGATTCGGCCCTACTTGGGGTACCCCTTGGCCTCTGCCCTCTCCCCCACCTATATATATATATATATATGTGGGAGGGGGGCGCCACACATAACGACGACAATTGTTTAGCCGTGTGTGGCGCCCCCTCCACCATTTACACCCTCGGTCATATTTTCGTAGTGCTTAGGCGAAGCCCTGCGGAGATAGCATCACCATCATTGTACCCACCCCATCATGTTGCCGGAACTCATCCACTACCTCGCCATCTTGCTGGATCAAGAAGGCGTGGACGTTACCCAGCTGAACGTGTGCTGAAGGCGGAGGTGTCGTACGTTCGGTACTCGATCAGTTGGATCGCAAAGAAGTTCGACTACATCAACCGTGTTACTAAACGCTTCCGCTTACGGTCTACGAGGGTACGTAGACACACTCCTCCCTCTCGTTGCTATGCATCTCCATGGATAGATCTTGCGTGTGCGTAGAAATTTTGTTGTTTTCCATGCAACGTTTCCCAACAGGTATGCCACCATCCGTTATAGGAGTAATACCAAGGAGCAAATTTCTGGCTCCACCACTTGGGGGGGGGCGAACGAGGGCGGGAGAAACACTGAGACAAAGGGGTGCATGACCTCCTAGTTTCTTGCTCTCGCTTCTTGTCATGAGATGGCATGCAATATTTTCTCTCGCTCAGTTTACTTGTAATGGTATTACCGTTTGTGTATGCTGGTCTTTGTTCGCTTTATTAATTTAAATCTGGGTTCTCCTTGCATCTTTTGATCTAAAAACAAAGGGATGAGAAGAAACTAGTCGAGGGGATGGAAAAAATGGTGGAATGGGGGCTGTACGGCAAAAAAATTGCTAAAGGAGGGAAACGGGGAGGACAGACAAGCACGAGGGCGAACGAATGGGGTTGGACAAACTAGTTGGAAAGACGAAAAAGGTAACCTACTGATTTCTAGCGTGACACGGCGCTGACCTCTCAGCATGACACCTCACACGAGTCTCCGTGCATTGCCAGCGTGGCACCACTCAGTGCGATGCAGTGAGTCACCGTTCACTCCAGCGTGTACCCGTGCAACGCAAATATCGACGTCCGTTTGGCAGCATGAATCATGAAGCTGGTGTCATGGGTCAGAGAGTCTACACCCTTGCATTTATTTCTCATACTCTGACTTCTTCTCTCTCGCTCACCGCTATATCTCCATCGCCGCATCCCACTACTATATCCTCAGCATCGCATCCAACCACATTTTCTCGTTGTGCCAACGCCCCTTTGTGAGCATCTAGAGGATCACCGACGCCCTCCCTGAAATCTACCGACGCGCTCTTTGGGCCAGGTATGGTCATCGTTCCTCCTCTTCCTCACCTATTCATGATGGATTTCTGGTTCGGATTTTTTTAGGGGTTCGGCGATGTGAAGACAAGCACACATTTTGGTTCAAGCGACGGGGGTGGGGTTCGGTTGCCTTATTGCTCTATGTGTTACGTTCTAGCGTAATCGACAGGTTCTCTAGGGCGTTCGTTCGATTTTCCACCAAAGGGCGTCCAAATTGCGACCTGAATTTAGCAGCAGGGCAAGCCTTTTCTCTAGCCACCACACATATGTTTTTGCTTTGACGAAGGAAAAGAGGGGTCGGTGGGTCGTGGGGGCACGGTGCATGTTGATTTCCGGTGCCAACACGTGCAATTTTGCTTTTTCTTAAAGGAACGTAAAGATTGGTGGGGCATGGACTTGGAAATTTTCCGGGAGTCGATCGATCTTGTTGCCGTGAACAAATTATATTACATGCTCTGATGATGTTTACTCTTTTTTGTGGCAACGCTTTGACCTTGCTCCTTCAATGGGGCCATCAATGTCGTCTCCGGCAGGGAATCAAGCTTGTGCGGCGGAGGACATGCGAAGCTGGGAGGAGGAGCAAGCAAGGATGCGGGAGATGGATACTTGGCAATTTTGCTCTTCGGTTAGTATTTTTGCCCCTACTATGATCCACATATTTGAATGGAAGTTTTATTGTTGCCAACATCCCCAAAACTGCAATGGTTAGTTGTTGTTACAAGGATGGCAAGTTTGTGTTTTCAGAGATTTTCCCTATTTCTCCAGATTATACAATAACTCCTAAGATTCGAACGACTCTTATGCGAGCATGCATTGCAAGACGCAACCCTCTTGGGGACCAGACCCAAAAATCCCGCGACCCCATTTTCAGCCATGGGCCCGATAATTAATCTCCCCATTCAACTGTGGGGTCCAGTCTCCCTCCCTCCCAATTAACCGTGGGGCCCAATAATTAATTCCTCTCCCCTCTGATTTAATTGTGGCCCTGTTGATTCCACCGGGGGCAAGAAGCTGCATGTGTGGGGCTCACACATTGCATGCATGGTAATTAGGACCAGTTGGAAAAGGTAGAAAGACTACTAAGGCATTGCCTAAGAGCAAGTATAATAAGATGTTGTAAGTGAGCTATAAGGATTTAAATATTATATTGTTGCTGAGTTAGAAGAGAGAGAAGAGAAGAGTGCTGCAGAGTTACAATCGGTTGTAGCATGGGCTTCAAGAAGCTTTGTGAGAGTGAAAGATGAGTCATACGTTAATAAAGTACTCCCTCCATCCCACGATATAAGATCATTTCAAGCTAACATAGCTTGAAAAACAACCTTATATTATGGGACGAAGGGAGTAGAAGTTTCTTGTACCTAATTAACTAAATAGTATACATGTTGGCTATTACATTTGCTATAGATGACATCATGTTATAGCTAGCAGCTGGTTATACCATTAACCATGCTCTGATTCGGCTAGGCAGCTAGTTGAAACTGCACGCCCAGACACGCGTGTGAGTTACCAACCCCATGACTTCTGTAAATAACACATGGCAAGTAATTTTTTTTGAATCATCACTGCAATTGGTACAATTAAGGTGAAAATTACTTTTATTTCTCCTGCTTTGCCACATGCCAAGTTTTTTGAATCGTCACGATAATCTAGTGAATTTAAGAAATGACATGTAGTTAAGTATAGTAAGCAAAAGTAGCACGACAAATATTTCCAAAAAACCTTTTCTTGTCACATGGCAAACCTTTTTTTGGAACATGACTTCTGGTTTCTTTATTTAACTTTATCACATGGCATACCTTTGTCCTTAAACATGGAAACTTGGTATAATTTAAGCCGGCATATTATAATAATAAAGCATCCTAAAAACAGAGCTGTCAACTAAGTTTGCCAACCTTTATTTTTGGAAATGACACATACTTTTTCCTTGTTGTATGGCTTCTAATACAAACTTGCCATTGTCTATGAATAAAACCTACCACATTTGCAAGATTTGCCATATGCACACATATAGTCGATGCCCAAAAAAATTGATGTGAATTAAGATGAACACAAAGTTGCCAGCCTAGAAAATTAACACAAATTCCCTGTGATTACTACAGATCTAGTGGCCATGATCTCCTGGATAAGTGACCATGCATAAGTGATAGCATAGTGACAACTTAAGGTCCATGTTCTAGTGAACAAAATTTACCCAAAATTGCCATGTGACCAGTCCAAACAATTCACAATTTGCCATGTTTTGTAAAACAATTTTCCATCAATTTGCCATGTGACTATTACATTTTTTTTCAAATTTTCCCATGACGTATGAAACAAACTTATCTAAATTGACCATGTGACCAGGCCAAACATTTCAAAATTTTCCATGTTGGAGAGAACATTTTTTCATAAATTTTCCATGTGACAAATACGGATTTCCAAATTTTCCCATGATGTAGTAAACAAACTTTTTCTAAATTTTCCATTTGATTAGTATGAACATCTTCAAAATAGAGAACCAAATGTCTTAATTTTCCATGTTATACTATTTTTTTCTATAATTTGCAGCACTGTCATATTTCAGGATTTAGCACATACGTTTACATATATTTGTCTTAATTTATAGCAATCTTTGCTGCCATGTTTTCATTTTTTCTGGAATATATCTCTGGTATTAAAGGGGAATTGGTTCCTTCACCTCCCCTCCTTACGGGTATTTTCCTCCCCGTGTTCCCCTACCTCATTTGGTGTCATATTTTTTTAACCCCAACCGATGCCGCACAAAATAAAAATCTCTACTATTAATGAGGAGTTGGTTCCCTTGTCACCCTTTCTTTCTGAATTTTTCCTACCCGAGTCCCCCCTTTGGTTCCCAATCTTTTTGGTAACCCCGACCGATGCCTCACAAAGTATTAACCAACATAAATATAGTAACTTGAAATAATTTAAACCAAATCGACACTTTACCAAAACCATGTCCTACATTAACTCAATGAAATCAATCTTACCGGAATCTTTAACTAAATTAAAACTTTCCTTCCCCCTACATATACTAAAATCAAAATAAATGCTACAATTTTTTCGATGTGAATTAAGATAAACACAAAGTTTCCAACCTAGAAAGTTAACGCAAATTTGCCATGATTACTATAGATCCAGTGGCCATAATCTCATGGATAAGTGACCATGCATAAGTGATAGCATAGCGACAACTTAAGATGCATGTTCTAGTGAACATAATTTCCCTAAAATTGACATGTGACTAGTCCAAACACTTCACAATTTGCCATATTCTGTAGAATTTTTTTCCATAAATTTGCCATGTGACTACTAAGATTGTTCTAAATTTTTCCATGACGTATGGAACAACTTTTCTGAATTTACCATGTGATCAGTCCAAACATTTCAAAATTTTCCATGTCTAGAGAACACTTTTCATAAATTTGCCATTGTGACAATTACAGATTTTCTATTTTTTCCATGATGTAGCAAACAAAAAATTCTAAATTTTCCATTTGATCATTATAAAAATTATAAAAATTTGTCATGTTCTATGGAACCAAATTTCCTAATTTTCCATGTTATACCAAATTTTGTTTCTATAATTTGCAATGTAAGCATATATTTAGAATTTTGCACATACATTTACATATAGTTGCTTCAATTTATAACAATTTTTTCACAAGTTTCCATGTTTTCATTTTTTCTGGAATATATCTCTAGTACTAAAGGGGAGTTGGTTCTGTCGCCTCCTTCCCGGGTTTTTTCCTCCCCGTGTCCCCCTCCCTCATTTGGGTTCGTATTGCTTTTTTAACCCTAACCAACGTCGTACAAAAATAAAAATCTCTAGTAGAGGAGTTGATTCCGTTGCCTCCCCTCTTTTTCGGTTTTTCCTACCCATGTTCCCTCCCCCATTTGGTTTCCAACTGGTTTTTTTGGTAACCCCAACTGACGCCTCACAAAATATTAACCAATATAAATATAGTACCTTAAAATAATTTAAACCAAATTGATACTTCCCAAAATCACGTTTTGCATCAACTCAATCAAATCAAATCAAATCAATCTCACCAAAATCTCAACTAAATCAAAACTTTCCTTGCCTCCCCTACATATACTAAAATCAAATTAAATGTTCCTAAAATCTAGAATATGGTGAATGTAAGGTATATGCCGGACAATATTGATGTTGATTTATTAGAATATGTATGCCTGTTGCAATGTATGGGCTTCTTGCTAGTATATACAAAAATATAATTGTCATGATTTACACAATTATTTTTCCAAAAACTTAATTGGTTAAGGACACCATTACAAATTTCCAAAAAGTTGCCATGTTGTTACATACCTATATTTTTTAAATTTGCGATGTGATCATCACAAAAATTTCTAAATTCGCCGTCATTTAGGGAACATTTTCCTTCTAAAACTTGTGATGTAACCATTACAGACATTTTCGAAAATTGGCATGTTTTAGAAGTGCATCCCCACCCTCAAGACCTTGTCAACTTGTTTGCGTGCGAGCTTTTTATAATGTTTGGGCTTGTAGTGTTTTTTTTCTAGATCACGGCAACTTTGTTGTGGTTTTGTACATATGCAATCTTTGGTGTGCTTGCTATATGTACGACTCAGCGGAATAGCAGATTAGGTGACAAGCAGAACTGATATTTTGCCACGCACAAACGTTGATTGCCAGACACAACGTTGATTTGGGGCTTGATATTGTTTTCCTTAGATGCGTTCTGTCGCTAGTAGCCATGCGCGCCGCCGATTTTGTTTCGTGATTGGCCTTTAGGAAGCCATTGTGCGAATGTGCAAGAAATAATAGATCAATGGGGGACACCCTTGTTGAAGTTGGTGAGTGAACGTTGGTTGGGTCGCGACCATGTGCTCATGACGGTGGCCATCAAGGGAAATGTCCAGTTTATAGGTAGTAGAGAAGAGACGGAGAAGTAGGGGTAGAGGCTTTACAGTTCTATCAACTAGACTACCATGTTATTAATTTCACGTATAACAAAGATTACATACTGACATTGTTTAAAAAAAGAAGATTACACATTGACACCACACATAAATATACCCATTAAATATAGAAAATCTAACATGATACACCCCCTTTTCATGAACTTTTATAAGACGTTTTAGATACGATGTTCAATATAAAACCTAACATGATATACTCCCTCTATAATAAGCTCTTATAAGACGTTTTAGATACGATGTTTATTAGTACATGATTATAACGGCAGAAGGATGAATCTGCCGCTGATTTCTGGCACCAACGGCGTCACCATCGCCATCACCGTCGGATAATCTCTGCTGGATCCCCCGGCCGTCGACACGAAACGCAAAACCGATGCAACTCGCGGGGAGGAAACAGAGGCGGCCCCTGCGTGTGAAAAGGGGGCAAACATTGAAAGAAAAGAAAAAAAAAAAGCGACGACGCCACGCCCCCGTCCGCGGCCACCGCCACCGGCCTCCCCCGCCCGCCCATGGCCATTTCCCCCCTCGTCGTCAGCGGGGCCGCCGTCGCCACGCTCGCCGTCCTCGGCCTCGCCGTCTACGCCTGCCGCCGCTGGTGCCGGGGCGCGCCCCCCGCCGCGCCCCCGCCTCCCTCGTCCTCCCAGGTCAGACCCCCACCACCCCTGCAAATCTCCCTTCGGCTCCTTCCCGTTCCCCTCGATCACGGCGCGGATCTGCCGCGGGGGGCGGCCGCGCGGCCGGCTGCCCCCGTCGTTTCCGGGGCGCGCGGGGAATCTCGATGGCGCGGTTGGTTCGAGGGGGCCTCCGCTAGGTCGGCGATTTGGTTTCGAGGGATTTGGGATACCGGGGCGTTCTTGGTGTTGCGTCGCGTCGAACATTTCGGCAAGATTGATTGCAGCGGACGAGGGGCGATGTTGGTACTGCAATAACATGCCTGTTCCCCGCGCTAGACTGGCCCGTGGTGACTCGGAGGACATGGTATTTCAGCAACTTTGAGGTTTGATTGGATTATCAGCCTTCGCCATTAACGACCTAACACGCTGATTTGTTTATTGGCTCAGCTGCCACGCACTTCTGTACAACGGAGACAATTGGACAAACTATGATCATCTTGCCTCTCTAAGCTTACCAGTCATTACCATAGGTAGAAAAGCGCTAGGCGTTAATTGTGCGGTTGGCCACTGCCTTTGCGTTTTTCTGACCAAATCACATGCTTATGCGCAGATTAAGTACTAGGCGTTTTGCTATCGCCTGGAGCCTAGGCGCGCATTTTTTAACCATGGTCATTACTTTTTTTTTTGCGAAGAACCATGGTCATTACTCAATGCCTCTCAACGCGATGTATCATTATTGGCCTTTACTTACCTCAGTAGACCTTTTTTTTGGTCACATTCTGTTTACTTCTGTAGACCCTTTTTTGTCACCAGCCACTTCTACCTCAGTAAGCTAAATGCTTTATGGAATTATTTTCGTGTTGATTTGAATGATACATTGCATCTCATATGGTTGGGCATGAGTACAACTAGCTTCTGATCCACTCAAACAACTTGTACTAGGGTCATAAAACCCCCATTATCTTGCTTTCTTGTGAAGAGCATGGGATATTATGTTTTCATTTAATCCTACATGCTGTTTATTTACTTGAAAAAAAAACTTTGGCTGTGGTAATGCAACTATGGGTATGTTTGGATGGACACCAATACCAGGGTGAGCCAAAATTGGCGTATTTTGGAGGTTGTTTGGATCCACGTCAATTTTGGCTCAAACCAGGTGCGCCGCTCCTGATTTTCGCCAAACCACGGGCGAAGCGAGGGCATGGATATCGTCCGTCAAAGATTTGGCAGCCAAATCCTCCGCACTGTCTCCTCTCTTATACGGTCATTTCCCACTTCCTCTTCTCGCCCGCACACCACAAGCCCCAAGCAGAAAACCATTGTCAGATCTGCAGGTCCCACCGGCCATAGTGGTCTTGCGTCGACCTGCTCTGCTCCGACGGCCTTCCTCCCCCCACCCTCAATCAATGGAATCACATTGCATCCAAAGCCCAGCACCCGAATCGTCCTCAGCCCTATACAGTTTGCCTTTTCCAATGGTGTGATTTGCCTCACTCTTGTCCATTTAGCTGCAGATGCACTTGTGTGTAACTAGTACTAGATGTCGTGTGTGTTTAACAAATCATTGTCTTATATGTTTGTAGTTCACACAGATCTGATTCCATGGAGTAGCTAATATGAACATGACTGGGCTATTTTATTTTATTTTATTTTTTGTAGTAAGCAACATTGTGTGGAATATCTTTTTGTCTGGTGCAAACATGTATTCTGTTCTGTCGAGTAGCTGATCATTGAAGCTAGCTATTTATATTCCACAATGTTTAGCATGATGTTCCTGGAGACCAAAGTAACTCCATGCAACTTATGGTGTCTTTATACTCTTTAAGATCATGCCTTTTTTGTTTAGTCTGAACTAGAGAATAATCAAGTTGTATCAGTGTTGGTTTACACCTATATGTTGTTTTATTGGCTGGCATGCAAATTCCGAATTATGGACCAACCAAACACAAGCCAACCAAAATTGCCAAATATTTGGCAAGCCATTTGGCTTAAAACCAAATGATCAATGGTTTGCCAAAAAATTGACAAGTACTATGGCCTACAAACCAAACAGCCACAACTTATCAATATTTTGGTCATGCCTTTCATTTGTTCATGCCAATAATTTGGTACGGCTGAAAGGGGCTGAATCCAAACAGGCCCTATATGCATATATTATCAGAGCGGGTGTAATGGATAGGAAAAAGCAAATATAGTTTTGTTTTCACAGATGGAAGGTGGAGGTTGTATGTCTGATTGCTGTTTGCTTGCAGGACGACGATATCAACAGGCCTCTAATATCAGACAAGTTGGATGACTACTCGGGTCCAAGCAATAACCTTGGTAGCAATAATGCTGGTGAGTCTACAATGTGGACAAATAGGAGTACCACTTCACCAAGGACGCATACTCATCCCACTGAATCTCATCCTATTGAAGGTGCACATATTTACACTCGGTCTTTCATCATTGCATTATACAGCAGCGGAACATTTGATTTTGTGTGGTGTTTTTCGGAGTACTCAGCTTCTCTATTAACCATCATCATAAATTTGTAAAAATATATATATATTTAAATTTGTAGGAGAAGTTCATGTGATTGATGTTACAAATGGTACACCGGAAGAGCTCCATCTGGGAAGTACGCTGAAGCGTACAGCAGAAGCAAGTGTGCGAGCATCTGAGGCGAAGCACACAAGAAGGGCTTCTGGAGAGAATAATAATGGCGGCATTCCTGTGAAGGATATTACAGTTGGTAAAACGTCCTTTCATTAGCTGGATGTCCTAGTGGTCCACATGTTGCAAATATTATACATGCATATGCTCATGATGTATAATCATTTGCTAGGAGTGCAGGAAGCCACCTAGCCTTGGAAGTCATAGCTGGCCCATCTCATGGAATAAACCGCTACCTGCAGTCAGGTAATACGTCCATGCTCCCAATGACTCTTGGAAGGATTCCTCAAAGCGATTTGGTGTTAAAGGATTCTGAGGTGTCAGGAAAGCATGCACGGATTGACTGGAATCCAAAGGTAAGTTTCACGTACTTTCCAATCTTTTTCACCTTCAGCATGCTACTGTATTCGAACCCTAGATTGTTTCGAAAATTGAGATATCTTTGGATGTAATTGCCGGAGTGTCTGCTTGCTTCTGCTGGAACTCTTAGTGCTTCTAATTTTCATTTTTTGCTACCTGTTTGTGGAGTTTGCAGCTGCCATTTCTGTTGTCAGTTATGATGCTATTCTTAGCTTGATGCTGCAGTACATATTTAGGGCATTTCTGTTGGCTGTAAATATGATTTCGTGGGGCATTTTCAGATTTCACATTATACAAAGGAATATCATAGATTATAGTGGGTGTCTTTGGTTCATAAATCACAATATATTCAATTCATATCATTACAATGCATATGTACATGTGAATATAGCTAGCCTTCTTCCATTCCCATTCAGTAAATCATTACTCTTAAATTGCAGACACTCAGATGGGAACTTGTGGATATGGGCAGTTTGAATGGAACCTTCTTGAATTCCCAGGCAGTTACCCATCCTGATGTTGGTTCTAGGCGTTGGAGTGCGCCTGCCGAACTTGCTGATGGTGATATTATAACACTTGGGAGTTCATCAAAAGTATCTGTAAGTCTTGGCTGCTTTTTTTGTTATCATTAGCATGAAAAATCGTTGACTGGCCATGGGCCCACAATTGTTAATCATATGGTGGTTCAGGCTTCCAATATTTTGGTGTACAAAGCATTCAAACTGTATCCTTCTGCTCAATAGGAATCTCCTGTGCATTTGTGCACATATAAATCAAACTATATCCTGTTCAAAATGGCATGGTATACAGATACTCAGATATGTCAGCATGCTCAGTTATATTTCTTGTTACCAATTCAGTTGAAAAAGCTTGCCTACCTGTTATAAACTTATAACATTTTGAAACATATGGATGCAAAAAAATAAAAAAAAATCTTCATCATATTTGAACTCTATCATTTAAGCAAATCATTCTTTTATTTATTGGACTATTTGGCTGAATCCATGTTCGTACAGAAAATAATCTTCTAATAATGCTACCTCGCTAGGTTCAAATTTCACTACAAAATCAACAAGTGCCAGTAGGAGTTGGTATGGTATCTGATGCAATGATAACCCGTCGAACTGGAAAGAAACTTCCCATGGAGGATGTCAGCTGCTACCAGTATCCTCTTAGTGGTGCTCAACAGGTATGGAAATAATGTCATAAATTTTCGAAAGAGTTGGATCCATCCTCATTCCAATTTTTTTTTACAGTTTGGGCTGTTTGCCATTTTTGATGGCCATGGAGGGGATGGGGCTGCAAAAGCTGCCAGCAGGTAAATTATTTGTGCCTATCCGTTTGTTAAAGTCCACATCATATTATTTTTTTCCTGTACGAGTTACTTTATCATATGCTTGACTTGGGTTGATACGATGACCTATATGTTGAACTGATGACTGCCTTTGTTGTGTAGGATTCTTCCAGAGAATGTTGCGAAAATTCTTTCTCAGAAGGGAACAATAGAAAGAGTTCTCACATGCAGCAATGCTTCTGATGTTCTTAAGTGTGCATTTGACTTGACAGAAGCTGCACTCAATCATCAGTATGAGGTTTTTCTTTTAATCTGGCTTTCTTACCCGCATTTTAGTATTTTCAATGTTGCTATTAATCATATTGCTCGCTAGTCTATGAATGTGATGCAAAAAATCAAGTCAAGGTTTATCCACACATTTGCTTGGTGTAATTGGTTGATGAAACTTTCAGGAATCCTAAATGTCTTGTGAGCCTATCTTGCCAATCTGATTATGCTATCTAGTTTTCCATCTTTTAACCTTCCTTTGATGTTCATATTGGTTCTCTATATCTACCAAAAAAGCAACTTTGGGTCCGGAAGTCCTTGGTGTGCCCCTTGAGTAGTAAATCAGTAGCAGAAATACACTTTGTTGGACCCTGGGTAAAGATTTTCCAATTTCATGGGTTTCAAATATCTGACTAAAACACTTTGGTTAGCAATGTCTAGGCTCTAAATGGGCTTTTTAATTAGCAAACATACATACAAGGCATAGAAATACGCTTCACCATTTCTTGAATTACCCCTTATTTAGGGAATCTGATGCAATGAACTTTTATGGCTCATGTCTGTCTATGTTTTACAGGGTTGTACAGCAACTGTCCTTCTTATTTGGTTTGATCAGAACAAAGATTGCTTTGCCCAGTGCGCTAATCTTGGTGACTCGGCATGTATTATGAAGTAATAACATCTATTCATCTCTAAAAAATATTTCAGCATTTTCCTTGAGTAGTAAATCAGTATTCGCTTGTTATGTGTGAAACTTGCATTTCTCTACCCTTTATAATTCAAAATCAACTAATGCCTCCATTCTATTTTAAGGAATTGATAGCATAAACATACATGGGACATGCTTGTGTCTTTATTTCTCAAGCTCTGTCTCACTATAATCATATGTATACCTCTCTGTCAGTGTCGACGGGAAACCAATTGCGATGACAGAGGATCATCGAGTAGTCAGTACCACAGAACGAGCGAGGA
This sequence comes from Triticum aestivum, assembly GCF_018294505.1. Taxonomy (NCBI): domain Eukaryota; kingdom Viridiplantae; phylum Streptophyta; class Magnoliopsida; order Poales; family Poaceae; genus Triticum; species Triticum aestivum. Next base: position 515,828,932 of record NC_057808.1, on the reverse strand, counting down.
TAGCGAAATTAGGGAATCCCCTGAAAGATGGCGAAAGCCGTATATGTGGTATGTTACCTTTACTTGTATTGTGATGATGCTGACTTGACCAGCAATGATCTCAAATTACTGTCTTTATTTCTGCAGGACTGAATCTTTGCAGGATGCTTGGAGACAAGTTTCTCAAAGAGCAAGATCCAAGGTTCAGTAAGGAACCATATGTGAGCCCAGTAGTTCAGATCTCGAAATCGTGCTCAGCTTTTGCGCTTATCGCTAGGTAACACAAATTCCCATATCTGCTAATGCTCATTCTCACTGATGCGATGCATCCATTGCCTGACATGCTTTGTAACGCTGCAGCGATGGCCTATGGGATGTCATTACCGCGAAAAAGGCAGCACAGCTTGTCCTCGATGTAAGATATCAATCGGCATTTGTTCATATTAGTCTCAATTTTTTTTAATTTTTTTTTGTTAGTCATGTGATGCTAGTTTTCTGTGCCCTGTGTTTGCAGTATAAGGAGAGGAACATGGGCCAAGAAATCTCAGCCGACGGAGTAGCAGACCATGTGCTTAGTGAAGCCAGGAATCTGCGGACGAAGGACAACACATCGGTGATATTTTTAGACTTCGACGCTATGAGGATGGGTGGCTGAACTGCCAATTGATTCATTCAGTCTAGAGAGAAACCGCCCCGCTCGGCTGCTTCAGCCCCATTGTTTTGTTCTTTTTCCCTTAGATTGTTTTTACTGGTGGTATGGCTCCTATCCAGCACTTGAGAGTCTGCGCCTTGCTCCAGAGGCCAAATACAACCAACAGTTTGTCTTGTCTGCAACCAAATTACCCGGGGAGCTGTTTTGTGCGGCTGTGCCTGTAAAAATTGTGAGGCGATGTTTTAGAGGAATGTTGTTGAACTTTGCATCCTGGGATCATATATATATGCTTTGGACAATGCTTCCCTGATAATAGTCATATACAGTAGAATCTTTTGTGTTTGGCATGTAGAGATGGATGTGCGCACACATCCATCATCTTGCTCAGTAACAGATTCCTCTGTTTCTGTGGAAGCGGCATTGTAAAGTGTGATTTGGTGATGTTATCCTAGAATGCATTAAGGTGAAATAATAATTATTACTTCCTCCGTACCGGTGCATTGGACACATTATGAAAACCAAATCATCACAAAATGCTTAGGCGTGTGGTGTACTAACTCTCGCCTCGTTACTTATTTCTTGACCACGAACAAAGAAATCGACCAATAAAAGATGTATGACGTATATGCTTCAATGACTTTAGACTATCTAGCACGGCATATGTAGTGGCCGGTTCATTGCATGCAATGATATTAATTACCAAATGAACGTTAAGTTCTTTAGTTTTCTCCTTGGCCTTATCGCGATGCACAATCTAGGATGACCGATGCACTGGTACGGAGGAAGTGCTTATTACCACGATACATACCTGTAGTTGGATGGTTAGAGGGATGGTGGTATCCCAGCCCACCAGGGTTTAAGTCCTGATGCTCGCATTTATTCCTGGATTTATTTCAGGATTTCCGGCGATGCGCATTCAGTGGAAGGAGCCGTTCTCGTCGACGACGAGGTGCCTACGGCGACTTCGTAAATTTGAAGATGATATGCCGGCTCAGTCTTTCGGAGGTGCTCATAGGGGGTAGGGTGTGCGTGTGTGCGTTCATAGGGGTGAGTGTATGCACGTGCATATGTACTGTGTTTTACAAAAAAGGCAGTGTTAAAATCGACGCTGTAATTTTCTTATCTTCTGATAAAACCAGGTTTCCAGCATGCTTTTTTTTTCCTTGTACGGCGTGAATGGTTTTATATTTCTATAAAGAGCAAAGAACATATATATAAGCTTTAGAGTCAGAGGCGGGGTCTGGTTGAAGTACGGGTAGTAGGTTAGGTAGGTGCATGCGATGCGTGGAAACGAACGAGACCCCGAGGAATGCAATGCATGTGACCTTGAGCTGATGGGCTTAAAATACGGGAATAATGAGCGTGGGGTTGACCAAGTGTGGCAAGTTGACCGCAGCTGATTCTCTTGCGCCTCTTCTTTGCATGTAGAACTAGCTGCAGCAGTTCACACTTGTTGATGGATATGGAAGAAGAGTGAACTTGTAGTTGTAGCCAGCTGAACTAGTGAGTGAAGTATGCTCCGGTCAGTCAGCCATGTACGCATGCAATGCATCCATCAACCCAGCTCAGCCTGACAAGGGTTAAGAAAGCAATGCACGGTATCGGTACAAGCAACGAGTCTGACCGGCCTGCCAACGGCATCCACATCGATCAGAATCAGATCAGACGATCGCCGATGTATCAGGCAGAAAGCGAGGTCCCCCTTGTTGCCTAGCGCGGGCGAGCGATCAAGATGTTCAACCTTGGTAGGCCGACGAGCGCAGCGTCGCCGTCGACCCGTCTGGCTTGGCCCCTGTGTGAAACCAAGAAGAACTGCAGAAGAAGGTGACGGACCAGCAGGAAACTAGCACATGCACGTCGCTCTCGGCTCTCCTCTCATAGTCTCATGGTAGTACTACGTACGACTCTCAAGTCTCCGCATGACCAACCGGTACTTGTCATCAAACAGCCCAACATCGCATCACAAGTCGACCAAGTGTGGACTTGAAGCGAGGAAGGAAGCTGCCCCGATCCATCCAGATTCTTGTTTGCACCTCTCGGGTATCCCGTGCCCGTGCGTGCGTGATCGATCGTCTCATCTGAAACTTGTTTTTTTTTGTTAGGGAGATCATCGGAAACTTGTGATCCGTTAACATGAGACGCTACCTTTTCCAGCCCAAGAGAGGCAAACACTGCTAGTAGTACATGTCACGGCTGATGAAAGTAAGACTGGCTACCTGAAATTTATTTTGGGTAAGTCGATTTTCCTAGCCATTGGGTTAAGATCCAATGGCCCTCCTTTCTCTTCCTCCACCGCTCCTCTCACAAAATCGATTCTTAATCAAATTGCAAATTCAGTCAACTTATATACTCGTGTGTAGCTACTGTGTGAAAATTAATTAAATAAATAAATAAATAGAAAATGAAATTTCAAGGTAGGTAGTAGGAGCTAGCGATAGAATTTAGTACTGTATAATATATTGTCCAGTCCACACAGGCCAAAATGCATGAAAGTTTTCCATCATATCGCGTACATATGCGTGCCTCTTTGATGCACTACTACACTCTTAACTTGTATCACTCCCTATTACTGCTAACCCGACCAGCAACTCTAATGAATTAACCTGGACAACTCGACCCATCACACGATTATTCTTGTACTCTGACTCCTGAGTTTGAACGCTCCAACCATTAAAATGATCCATACATCCATCCAAACCTGCAGAATATACTATCTGACGAGGACTGTCTCACACGGGCACCGTCCTGGCGTGCGCCGGCGCGGCCGCCTCGCCGTCGTCGTTCTCGCCGGAGAGCTCCTCGAGCGAGATGCCGTTGGACTCGGGCGCGCAGAAGGTGAAGCCCATGCCCAGGAAGTTGCAGGCGGCGAGGATGAAGAGCGAGTTCCTCACCCCGATGCCGGCCTTGTACCCGTGGTCCACCTTGGCCGGGTCCTTGTTCTGCGCCAGGTACAGGAACCCGAACGACCCAACGATGGCCCCCAGCTTCCCGGCGGCGGCGGAGATGCCGTGGCACGTCGACCGGAGCCTCGCCGGGAAGATCTCCGCCGGCACGATGAAGGTGGTGGAGTTGGGCCCGAAGTTGGCGAAGAAGAAGGTGAGCGCGTACAGCACCACGAACCCGATGTGGTTCCCCGGCGTCGTCCAGTGGTGGTACGGGAAGGCGAGGCCCAGCATGAAGACGGCCATGAAGAAGAAGCCGCCCAGCTGGATCCAGAACCGCCCGATCCGGTCGATCAGCGCCACCGTGAACCAGTAGCCCGGCACCGTGCCGCAGAGCGCGATGAGCGTCTGCGCGCGCGCGATGCGGTGCACCTCCTCGAGGGCGCTCATCTTCTTGGCCTCGGGGATCAAGTTGATCGCCGTGAAGATGTCCTTCTGGAACAGGTTCTGCGAGTAGAAGGCGATGTCGAGCAGGAACCAGCAGGTGGCCGTGCCGAGGAGGTGCAGCCCGTGCCGGCGCAGGAACTCGCCGGAGAAGAGCCCGAACGAGTTGCGGTCGTCGGCGGCTCCGGCGCCGCCGTCGTTGGCCTTGGGGTCCTCTTCCTCGGCGCCGATCTCCACCTGGAGCACCTTGGACATGTCGGCCGCGGCCTGCTTGGCGTTCTTGGCGACGAGCGCCGTGTAGCGCGCAGTCTCGGGCATCTTCATCCGCCAGTAGTAGGTCATCAGGGCCGGGACGGCGCCGAACATGAGGATGAAGCGCCACACGAAGTCGGCCTGCGGCGGCGTGGAGGCGAGCGCGCCGTCCTTGTAGGCGGGCGTGGGGAAGGCGGCGCGGAAGGCGGCGGAGACGATGAGCGTGACGACGCCGCCGGTGAGGATGCCGAAGCCCTGCATCGCAAAGACGGCGGCGATGAAGGCGCCCCTCGTCTTCTTGTTGGCGTACTCGGACATGATGGTGGCGGAGAGCGGGTAGTCGCCGCCGATGCCGAAGCCGAGCCAGAAGCGGAAGAAGCAGAGCGTGGCCATGACGGAGCCGGGGGTGGACCCGAAGGACAGCCCGGAGGCGATGGAGCAGAGCACCATGCACATGAGCGTCATGCCGTAGACGCGCTTGCGGCCCATGCGGTCGCCGAGCCAGCCGAAGAAGAGCTGGCCGGAGAGCGTGCCGCAGAAGGCGACGCCGTTGACGGCGGCGGCGACGTTGGGCGGGAGCGAGCCGGGGGCGTCGGCGCCCTCCCGGTAGTAGTAGATGCGGCCGAGCAGCTTGGTGACGAGGGAGATGCAGAAGAGGTCGTAGGCGTCGGTGAAGAAGCCCATGCCGGCGATGACGATGGCCGTGAAGTGGTACCACTGCGTCTTGGCCGCGTCCAGCGCCGTCAGCACCTCCAGCTGCTCGCGCGCCATCGCGGTGAGCCCTCCTTGATTGATCTCTCGCCGGGGATCGTCGCCGGTGCTCTCTCGTTCGTTCCTGTTGAGAGAAGATGAGAAGATTGGAGATTTTAGGGTGGGATGAGACGAGGAGGGAGGGCGCCGGGTTGGAGGAGATAAATAGTGCGGCTCCTGCTTCCCCGGGACTCTTGGGCTTGGTTGTTGACTGCTGGGATCAAAGGTATTTTGGTGGGATCGTTGGGAATAAACCTTGGCTGTTACGATTTTACTGGCGAGTTGAACCGGCTGACAGTTGTTTTTGTTCAACTCTCCTGGGGAATATTCGCGTGGTAAGTAATCCTATTCCAGTTTTGTTGGCGAGAAAATCATATCTGCATTTTCGCTTTCTAATTCTAATAGTAATAAAAGAAAAATCTGTTAGTATTTTTTATTTGGGTGAGATGAGATGAGATATTCGTGCGTGCGGTTGTGGCTGTTGAGGGGGTGGGGTTGGAAAAGAGGAAACCAATGAAGGCTGTTGTCACGATCAAGGAGGCATGCAGGCAGGAAGAAATACGGGGCAAGTTATAAGGTGACGTGACGGGGCTCCCTGGATGGGTTTACACGGCTTGACGCTCGCACTCCATCGCATGCATGGGAGACCGTGGACTTTTCAACGGAGAAAAAAATGAGTACTAGTACTAGTTGCAAGTGTAAATATATTGCCTTTTTTTTTGCGGGAAAAAATATGTTGCCTTGCCTGGGCTACTTTTCAAAAGAAAAGGAAGGAAAAAGGAGTGCGACGTGGCTATGGAGCGATCGAGTTTCGTGATGGATCGATGGCTGATGTGATATTTTTGAACAAGACAAGTAAACAGAGGCAGTGAGTCAGTGAGTCAGTTCGCGGCAGGTGCAGGTGGGGTTGGGTTGATTTGATCCGCCTGCCTTTTGAGTTGAGCTTCAGTTCCGGAGGATACTTGCCTCCACTCACCACAACTTGCCTCCACTTGAGTAGTTAGAAAGAAAGACGAAATTTGGAATATTCTCTTGGCTTTTCTGGACTTCGGGGTACCACTCACTCCGAATGCTACGATGGAGGATGGAGGTAGGGAGAGGGCAGTAGCCCGTGATGCGTGATGCATGCATGTATTCGAGTTACTCGAATCAAATGGGACCCGTGTGTGTGCGCGCGTGATACTAATCCAGACTCCTCTTTTTATGTGTGTGTGAAGATGATTATATGGCTATGAGCGTCACCGGAGCAGAGCTAGCTACTACCAAACTGAATGAAAATCGATCACTAACTGAGAAAGAAAATAATTAATGCTAGTAATACAAGTCCGGCGAGCGAGCAAGGAAACAGGACTCACCAACGAAGCAGCTAGACAGACAGATAGCTAGGGGGCTGGCTCCTGCAGCTTCATCAACAACCAGTCAAAGCCAGGGAGAAATGCACGGACAAGAAGGGCTAGAGTGTATAGCAGGGGAAGAGGAAGAAGATTGTCCAAGGAATGGTTGGAGGAGGCCGCCGGCGGGGAGGCCCTATTTATGGAGGCCACGCAAAGTGTAGATTGCACACGGCAGGGATCGGAGGGGGGAATATCCGCTCCACCTCACTCCCGGCCAGCCTCGTCGGTCAACCACGACGACGACGGCTCCACCAAATTTCCGGTCCGGCCAGGCCAGGCAATTAACTCGACTCGATCGAGTCAACTCCTGCGGTCGGTCGACGCACACCGTGTGCTCTGGCACTGGTGCCCGATCTGTCATGGCTCTCTCTGCAACCTCCAGCAGCTTAGCCAAATGTTTAAAACTGTGTCACGTTCAGTGCATGACCACCGTCCGTCCGCCCTTCACACCTTCTGGACTTCCTAGTGAAGAACTAATTTTTAGACAATATATATTTGGAAAAAGTAAGCCAACTCCAACGCTAGACGACATTTTCCTTTTTTTCTTTCTTTGAGAAGTCGCCAGACGATAAATCGTCCGGCCGCTTTCGTTTAGAGCCAAACTTGGCCCAAACGGGACGTGCCCAAACAGACAAATTGTCCGCAGGTGTCTCTTTTTTGTCTGGCCCAACTCCAAATCTGAAACAAATTTGGGCCACAAATGGGTTTGTGAGGACATAAACAGACACTCTCACTGGTTGCTCTTGTCCGATGCGTCTGTTGGCTGGCCCAGAAATCAGTGACCTCTCTGCCTCCCTGCTCTGCTACCCCGCTGGACGCTCGCGCCGCCGCAGCCCCACCGCCGTTGGTGCACCGAAGTCTCGCTCCCTGCCACCGCAGGCACTAGCAACCGGAGCAGCACGCTGTCGTCGCTCTATTCCTTGGGCTCCCCGCCCCTCTATTCTAGTGAACAGGGACAGGGACTCCACCTCGACGTAGGTGCAAGGTTGGGCAGCTGCTCCAGCGGCGGCGCGCGACAAGGCACGACACTCCGACTGTTGCTGCTTCGGGGGCGAGCGGCAAGGCGTGGCTGGGGAACTCTGGCTGGTGCTGCTTCCGGAGCGAGCGGGAAGGCGCAGCTGGGGAGCTCCGGCTGCTGCTGCTCCTGTGTGCGAGCCCCGCGGCTTCTTTTTTTCGTCCGTTTGGTCCTGCTGCACGTTGAGTGCAGATGCGTCGCTCGACCATCCGCACCCCTGGAGCTGTCCGTTTGGGGTCTAGCATTGGAATTGTCCTAATGTCTTGGAGTATCCTGTGATACAGGAGCATAGGTCCTTCCATGATACAGACTTCTGGGCCCTTGGATCTCAGATCCAACGGCATAGGAGGAGCTGCTGTACTTGCGCACATTTTTCAGATTCTACAATGTTTTTTTTTGCAAAAAAGAAGTGCATCATTTCACAGGAGCTCTTGGATCTGAGATTCAACGGCCGAGCTCGCACGGGAGCACCTAAGCCGTGCACCTAAGCTTAGGTGCTCCTGGAGCACCAGATATTTTCCCTTAATGTCTTGTCCTTCATATGTTGCCGTGGTATGAATTGTCTGAATGAACCGATCGATACCGCCTTGTGAGTTGTGACCAATGATCAACACAAACAACACGTACGCAATCCAGTTCCAGTCAGTCAAGGACACCCGTCCTTATCTACACTTGGCTCTCAAGTTGACCACTACGAATTAACTAGCTATCTAAACACGGCAAATCCTTGTATTTACCGTGTTTTATTATTCAGTAATGTTAAAAAAATTAAAGTTAGATTTTTAATCATGAAAAATCGAGCGTTTTTATGACAATTGTAGTTTTTGTGGTGACGACAATTTCATTTAGCAAGCATGACAAAAAACTGAACACGGCAAGGATTTGCCATGCTTGCTAAACACATTCAACCAACGTCTGATTTTTAGGCATGGCAAATTGAATGTTCTTCATGCCAAATTGTGTTTGCTAGGTTTAGTTGGCAAGCTTGACAAATCCACCTCGGTTCATTTCTCCCACGGAAATTGCCGTGTTTGTCAACTAAATTTGTCATCCCCAAGCCAACATAAATTGCCGTTCAATTTGCTATCCCTAAAAACCGGATGTTAGATTCCTAGCATTTCATTTGCACGCCAGTCAGTCAAGCACACGCCGTGTCCCTGTCTTTCCCGCGACCTATTAGGCTCTATCCGAAATTCCCTGGTAGTTCACTCGTTGAATTTTCTTTTCCTGCAATAACTATGCCATATGAGGAATGAAATGACAGTCTTCTTCCTCTCGAACGCGCTAATAGGGATATCAACATCAACGAGGCATGCCGACGTCTTCCCACGGCAAATGAGGCTGAGTTTTTGGGATTTTCTTAACTTCTTTTGAGTCACACTCTTGTTTTTGTAGGACTATTACTGTTTTACAATAGTTTTTGTTTCTGTAGGAATATTAACATCAACGTCAAACACTGTCTTGTACTCATTCGCTGGGAATTGATGAGGGAGATCTTTTTGATATTATGGAGCAAAAGAAGCAATATGAAGCGGCTCCGATCACACGTCAATGTGGTCTCGATGGAGACCCCCGATGATTAACATAATATTAACATAAAGTAACGTTGGAGCAGGGGTGTCAGTGTACTCAACACATGCAGAGTATGGACATCTGTCTGTGGTATGTATATTCAATCAGCCAAGTTAGTCGACCGTTCCACTTTAAAATACTCGTATGTTACGTCATTAGGTGTACCAAACAGATACAAGTAAGGTTAAAACTATGTCATCTGATCCCAATCACGTCATTGATCTGCTAACCTAGTTTGTTTTCTTGCATTATCAAATTAACTGGTACGCCCCTCTAGAAAAAAGACGTGGCAGGTGGAGAAGAAAGCCCTTGATAGTAGTATCAAATGTGGCCATCGTTCTGTAATTTTATTACATGTTGTCTGTAGAACTGGCAATAATTTGTGAGCCCGAATTATTGGCATGTCACAACTCTGAAAATACTAGCATTTCGATGTGTAAAACATGAGAGTCATTTACCCAAAACCATCACACTTGGGGCTAGGGTAACAACTTGATATTACATTTGTGCCAGGGCACAAAAAACCGCCGAAATTGCGCCTAATCTGTAACGCGGAGCACCGATGCTCAAATTTGGTCGCGAAAACAGTGGATCTGACCGGTTGGGCCCACTTGTCAGGCTGATGTGGCATGCCTACATGGATAGTTCGCTGAGGTGGCTGGAGGGCCCACCTGTCGGCCTCTCTCTTATTTCCCCCTCTCTCTCCCCAAGTCACCTTCTTCCTCAGCAGCCCCGACACAAACACCATATCCAGCACCGCCACCGGAGCCTTACCCCAGCGAGCCACCCAACCCCGGCGAGCCTCCCCGCCGCCCCAACCACCTACCAACCGCCGCCACAAGCCACTGGCCCGCGTGGATCCAGCCCCAGCCGCACCTCCAGCACTTGTCCAGCCCAGATCCGGCAAGGATCCGCCATGTCGCCCAGATCGCTGCCTGGCGCTAGCATTGAGTCGGAAAGGAGCACGACTACAGGAGACCTCGCCCCGTGTGTTCTTGCTTCCACCGCCGTTGGCTGCTGCTTGCCTGCGGGTGGTCCTTCCCCTCTCCGCCGCAGCGACCTCGCCGTGGTCACCACCCTACGACTGTCCACATGAGGGGTCATGGATAGCAGCGGTAGCTCGTCTGCCTCTCCGTCGAGCGCATGCGGGGTAGGCGGAGCAGCCATGGAGCATCGGCGCGGTGGGCATTCTCACGCCGGTACAGAAGGTGGCCCGCGGATCCGCCGGCGATGGCGATGACGACGCGAGGTCGCCCGCGCCAGAGCAAGCTCGTCGTCGAGATGATTGCATGCGTATGGTCCTCTCTTGTCTGCCGCAGTGATAACCCACAAGTATAGGGGATCACAACAGTTTTCGAGGGTAGAGTATTCAACCCAAATTTATTGATTCGACACAAGGGGAGCCAAAGAATATTCTCAAGTATTAGCAGTTGAGTTGTCAATTCAACCACACCTGGATAACTTAATATCTGCAGCAAAGTATTTGGTAGCAAAGTAATATGATAATAGTGATAACGGTAGCAAAAGTAATATTTTTGGATTTTGTAGTGATTGTAGCAGTAGCAACAGAAAAGTAAATAAGCGAAGAACAATATGTGGAAAGCTCGTAGGCATTGGATCGGTGATGGATAATTATGTCGGATGCGATTCATGTTGGGGAACGTAGTAATTTCAAAAAAATTCCTACGCACACGCAAGATCATGGTGATGTATAGCAACGAGAGGGGAGAGTGTTGTCCACGTACCCTCGTAGACCGAAAGTGGAAGCGTTAACACAACGCGGTTGATGTAGTCGTACGTCTTCATGATCCGACCGATCAAGTACCGAACGCACGGCACCTCCGAGTTCAGCACACGTTCAGCTCGATGACGTCCCTCGAACTCCGATCCAGCCGAGTGTTGAGGGAGAGTTTCGTCAGCACGACGGCGTGGTGACGATGATGATGTTCTACCGACGCAGGGCTTCGCCTAAGCACCGCTACGATATTATCGAGGTGTAATATGGTGGAAGGGGGCACCGCACACGGCTAAAAGATCGTTGATCAATTGTGTGTCTAGAGGTGCCCCCTGCCCCCGTATATAAAGGAGCAAGGCGGGGTTCGGCCGGCCTAGAGGAGAGGCGCGCCAGGAGGAGTCCTACTCCTACCGGGAGTAGGACTCCCCCCCTTTTCCATGTTGGACTAGGAGAGAAAGGGGGAAGAGGTGGAGGGGAGGAAGAAGGGGGGGCGCCGCCCCCCTCTCCTTGTCCTATTCGGACTAGGGGGGGGGGAAGGGGCGCGCGGCCCTGCCCTGGTCTCCTCTCCTCTCTTCCACCTAGGCCCACTAAGGCCCATTAAGTTACCGGGGGGTTCCGGTAACCTCCCGGTACTCCGGAAAAATCCCGATTTCACCCGGAACACTTCCGATGTCCAAACATAGGCTTCCAATATATCAATCTTTATGTCTCGACCATTTCGAGACTCCTCGTCATGTCCGTGATCACATCCGGGACTCCGAACAACCTTCGGTACATCAAAACATATAAACTCATAATATAACTGTCATCGTAACGTTAAGCGTGCGGACCCTGCGGGTTCGAGAACTATGTAGACATGACCGAGACACCTCTCCGGTCAATAACCAATAGCGGAACCTGGATGCTCATATTGGTTCCCACATATTCTACGAAGATCTTTATCGGTCAAACCGCATAACAACATACGTTGTTCCCTTTGTCATCGGTATGTTACTTGCCCGAGATTCGATCGTCGGTATCTCGATACCTAGTTCAATCTCGTTACCGGCAAGTCTCTTTACTCGTTCCGTAATACATCATCCCGCAACTAACTCATTAGTCACAATGCTTGCAAGGCTTATAGTGATGTGTATTACTGAGTGGGCCCAGAGATACCTCTCCGACAATCGGAGTGACAAATCCTAATCTCGAAATACGCCAACCCAACAAGTACCTTTGGAGACACCTGTAGAGCACCTTTATAATCACCCAGTTACGTTGTGACATTTGGTAGCACACAAAGTGTTCCTCCGGTAAACGGAAGTTGCATAATCTCATAGTCATAGGAACACGTATAAGTCATGAAGAAAGCAATAGCAACATACTAAACGATCGAGTGCTAAGCTAACGGAATGGGTCAAGTCAATCACATCATTCTCCTAATGATGTGATCCCGTTAATCAAATGACAACTCATGTCTATGGCTAGGAAACATAACCATCTTTGATCAATGAGCTAGTCAAGTAGAGGCATACTAGTGACACTCTGTTTGTCTATGTATCCACACATGTATTATGTTTCCGGTTAATACAATTCTAGCATGAATAATAAACATTTATCATGATATAAGGAAATAAATAATAACTTTATTATTGCCTCTAGGGCATATTTCCTTCAGTCTCCCACTTGCACTAGAGTCAATAATCTAGATTACACAGTAATGATTCTTACACCCATGGAGTCTTGGTGCTGATCATGTTTTGCTCGTGGAAGAGGCTTAGTCAACAGATCTGCAACATTCAGATCCGTATGTATCTTGCAAATTTCTTTGTCTTCCACCTGGACTAAATCCCGGATGGAATTGAAGCGTCTTTTGATGTGCTTGGTTCTCTTGTGAAATCTGGATTCCTTTGCTAAGGCAATTGCACCAGTATTGTCACAAAAGATTTTCATTGGTCCCGATGCACTAGGTATGACACCTAGATCGGATATGAACTCCTTCATCCAGACTCCTTCATTTGCTGCTTCCGAAGCAGCTATGTACTCCGCTTCACACGTAGATCCCGCCACGACACTTTGCTTAGAACTGCACCAACTGACAGCGCCACCGTTCAATGTAAACACGTATCCGGTTTGCGATTTAGAATCGTCCGGATCAGTGTCAAAGCTTGCATCAACGTAACCATTTACGGTGAGCTCTTTGTCACCTCCATAAACGAGAAACATATCCTTAGTCCTTTTCAGGTATTTCAGGATGTTCTTGACCGCTGTCCAGTGATCCACTCCTAGATTACTTTGGTACCTCCCTGCTAAACTTATAGCAAGGCACACATCAGGTCTGGTACACAGCATTGCATACATGATAGAGCCTATGGCTAAAGCATAGGGAACATCTTTCATCTTCTCTCTATCTTCTGCAGTGGTCGGGCATTGAGTCTTACTCAATCTCACACCTTGTAGTACATGCAAGAACCCTTTCTTTGCTTGATCCATTTTGAACTTCTTCAAAACTTTGTCAAGGTATGTGCTTTGTGAAAGTCCAATTAAGCGTCTTGATCTATCTCTATAGATCTTGATGCCCAATATATATGCAGCTTTACCGAGGTTTTTCATTGAAAAACTCTTATTCAAGTATCCCTTTATGCTATCCAGAAATTCTATATCATTTCCAATTAGCAATATGTCATCCACATATAATATCAGAAATGCTACAGAGCTCCCACTCACTTTCTTGTAAATACAGGCTTCTCCAAAAGTCTGTATAAAACCAAATGCTTTGATCACACTATCAAAGCGTTTATTCCAACTCCGAGAGGCTTGCACCAGTCCATAAATGGATCGCTGGAGCTTGCACACTTTGTTAGCTCCCTTTGGATCGACAAAACCTTCCGGTTGCATCATATACAACTCTTCTTCCAGAAATCCATTCAGGAATGCAGTTTTGCATCCATTTGCCAAATTTCATAATCATAAAATGCGGCAATTGCTAACATGATTCGGACAGACTTAAGCATCGCTACGGGTGAGAAGGTCTCATCGTAGTCAATCCCTTGAACTTGTCAAAAACCTTTTGCAACAAGTCGAGCTTTATAGGCAGTAACATTACCGTCAGCGTCAGTCTTCTTCTTGAAGATCCATTTATTTTCAATGGCTTGCCGATCATCGGGCAAGTCAACCAAAGTCCATACTTTGTTCTCATACATGGATCCCATCTCGGATTTCATGGCCTCAAGCCATTTTGCGGAATCTGGGCTCACCATCGCTTCTTCATAGTTCGTAGGTTCGTCATGGTCTGGCAACATAACCTCCAGAACAGGATTACCGTACCACTCTGGTGCGGATCTTAATCTGGTTGACCTACGAGGTTCAGTAATAACTTGATCTGAAGTTTCATGATCATTATCATTAACTTCCTCACTAATTGGTGTAGGTGTCGTAGAAACTGGTTTCTGTGATGATCTACTTTCCAATAAGGGAGCAGGGACAGTTACCTCATCAAGTTCTACTTTCCTCCCACTCACTTCTTTCGAGAGAAACTCCTTCTCTAGAAAGGATCCATTCTTAGCAACGAATGTCTTGCCTTCGGATCTGTGATAGAAGGTGTACCCAACAGTCTCCTTTGGGTATCCTATGAAGACACATTTCTCTGATTTAGGTTCGAGCTTATCAGGTTGAAGTTTCTTCACATAAGCATCGCAACCCCAAACTTTAAGATACGACAACTTTGGTTTCTTGCCAAACCATAGTTCATAAGGCGTCGTCTCAACAGATTTCGATGGTGTCCTATTTAGAGTGAATGCAGCCGTCTCTAAAGCATAACCCCAAAACGATAGTGGTAAATCAGTAAGAGACATCATAGATCGCACCATATCTAGTAAAGTACGATTACGACGTTCGGACACACCATTACGTTGTGGTGTTCCGGGTGGCGTGAGTTGCAAAACTATTCCGCGTTGTTTCAAATGTAGGCCAAACTTGTAACTCAAATATCCTCCTCCATGATCTGATCGTAGAAATTTTATTTTCTTGTTACGATGATTTTCAACTTCGCTCTGAAATTCTTTGAACTTTTCAAATGTTTCAGACTTATGTTTCATTAAGTAGATATACCCATATCTGCTCAAATCATCTGTGAAGGTGAGAAAATAACGATATCCGCCACGAGCCTCAATATTCATCGGACCACATACATCTGTATGTATGATTTCCAACAAATCAGTTGCTCTCTCCATAGTACTGGAGAACGGTGTTTTAGTCATCTTGCCCATGAGACACGGTTCACAAGTACCAAGTGATTCATAATCAAGTGATTCCAAAAGTCCATCATTATGGAGTTTCTTCATGCGCTTTACACCGATATGACCTAAACGACAGTGCCACAAATAAGTTGCACTATCAGTATCAACTCTGCATCTTTTGGCTTCAATATTATGAATATGTGTATCACTACTATCGAGATTCAACAAAAATAGACCACTCTTCAAGGGTGCATGACCATAAAAGATATTATTCATATAAATAGAACAACCATTATTCTCTGATTTAAATGAATAACCGTCTTGCATCAAACAAGATCCAGATATAATGTTCATGCTTAACGCTGGCACCAAATAACAATTATTTAGGTCTAAAACTAATCCCGAAGGTAGATGAAGAGGTAGCGTGCCGACCGCGATCACATCGACTTTGGAACCATTTCCCACGCGCATCATCACCTCGTCCTTAGCCAATCTTCGCTTAATCCGTAGCCCCTGTTTCGAGTTGCAAATATTAGCAAACAGAACCAGTATCAAATACCCAGGTGCTACTGCGAGCATTAGTAAGGTACACATCAATAACATGTATATCACATATACCTTTGTTAACCTTGCCATCCTTCTTATCCGCCAAATACTTGGGGCAGTTCCGCTTCCAGTGACTAGTCTGCTTGCAGTAGAAGCACTCAGTTTCAGGCTTAGGTCCAGACTTGGGTTTCTTCTCCTGAACAACAACTTGCTTGCTGTTCTTCTTGAAGTTCCCCTTCTTCTTCCCTTTGCCCTTTTTCTTGAAACTAGTGGTCTTATTGACCATCAACACTTGATGCTCCTTTTTGATTTCTACCTCCGCCGCCTTTAGCATTGCGAAGAGCTCGGGAATTGTCTTATTCATCCCTTGCATGTTATAGTTCATCACGAAGCTCTTGTAGCTTGGTGGCAGTGATTGAAGAATTCTGTCAATGACGCTATCATCCGGAAGATTAACTCCCAGTTGAATCAAGTGATTATTATACCCAGACATTTTGAGTATATGCTCACTGACAGAACTATTCTCTTCCATCTTGCAGCTGTAGAACTTATTGGAGACTTCATATCTCTCAATCCGGGCATTTGCTTGAAATATTAACTTCAACTCCTGGAACATCTCATATGCTCCATGACGTTCAAAACGTCGTTGAAGACCCGGTCTAAGCCGTAAAGCATGGCACACTGAACTATCGAGTATTCATCAGCTTTGCTCTGCCAGACGTTCATAATTTCTGGTGTTGCTCTTGCAGCAGGCCTGGCACCCAGCGGTGCTTCCAGGACGTAATTCTTCTGTGCAGCAATGAGGATAATCCTCAAGTTACGGACCCAGTCCGTGTAATTGCTACCATCATCTTTCAACTTTGCTTTCTCAAGGAACGCATTAAAATTCAATGGAACAACAACACGGGCCATTTATCTACAATTAACATAGACAAGTAAGATACTATCAGGTACTAAGTTCATGATAAATTCAAGTTCAATTAATCATATTACTTAAGAACTCCCACTTAGATAGACATCCCTCTAATCCTCTAAGTGATCACGTGATCCATATCAACTAAACCATGTCCGATCATCACGTGAGATGGAGTAGTTTCAATGGTGAACATCACTATGTTGATCATATCTACTATATGATTCACGCTCGACATTTCGGTCTCCGTGTTCCGAGGCCATATCTGCATATGCTAGGCTCATCAAGTTTAACCTGAGTATTCCGCGTGTGCAACTGTTTTGCACCCGTTGTATTTGAACATAGATCCTATCACACCCGATCATCACGTGGTGTCTCAGCACGAAGAACTTTCGCAACGGTGCATACTCAGGGAGAACACTTTTATCTTGAAATTTTAGTGAGAGATCATCTTATAATGCTACCGTCAATCAAAGCAAGATAAGATGCATAAAAGATAAACATCACATGCAATCAATATAAGTGATATGATATGGCCATCATCATCTTGTGCTTGTGATCTCCATCTCTGAAGCACCGTCATGATGACCATCGTCACCGGCGCGACACCTTGATCTCCATCATAGCATCGTTCTCGTCTCGCCAACTATTGCTTTTACGACTATCGCTACCGCTTAGTGATAAAGTAAAACAATTACATGGCGATTGCATTTCATACAATAAAGCGACAACCATATGGCTCCTGCCAGTTGCCGATAACTCGGTTACAAAACATGATCATCTCATACAATAAAATATAGCATCATGTCTTGACCATATCACATCACAACACGCCCTGCAAAAACAAGTTAGACGTCCTCTACTTTGTTGTTGCAAGTTTTACATGGCTGCTACGGCCTTAGCAAGAACCGTTCTTACCTACGCATCAAAACCACAACCATAGTTTGTCAAGTTGGTGTTGTTTTAACCTTCGCAAGGACCGAGCGTAGCCACACTCGGTTCAACTAAAGTGAGAGAGACAGACACCCGCTAGTCACCTTTAAGCAACGAGTGCTCGCAACGGTGAAACCAGTCTCGCGTAAGCGTACGCGTAATGTCGGTCCGGGCCGCTTCATCTCACAATACCGCTGAACCAAAGTATGACATGCTGGTAAGCAGTATGACTTATATCGCCCACAACTCACTTGTGTTCTACTCGTGCATAACATCAACGCATAAAACCAGGCTCGGATGCCACTGTTGGGGAACGTAGTAATTTCAAAAAAATTCCTACGCACACACAAGATCATGGTGATGTATAGCAACGAGAGGGGAGAGTGTTGTCCACGTACCCTCGTAGACCGAAAGCGGAAGCGTTAACACAACGCGGTTGATGTAGTCGTACGTCTTCACGATCCGACCGATCATTTACCGAACGCACGGCACCTCCGAGTTCAGCACACGTTCAGCTCGATGACGTCCCTCGAACTCCGATCCAGCCGAGTGTTGAGGGAGAGTTTCGTCAGCACGACGGTGTGGTGACGATGATGATGTTCTACCGACGCAGGGCTTCGCCTAAGCACCGCTACGATATTATCGAGGTGTAATATGGTGGAGGGGGGCACCGCACACGGCTAAAAGATCGTTGATCAATTGTGTGTCTAGAGGTGCCCCCTGCCCCCGTATATAAAGGAGCAAGGGGGAGGGGGGGGGGGGTTCGGCCGGCCTAGAGGAGAGGCACGCCAGGAGGAGTCCTACTCCTACCGGGAGTAGGACTCCTCCCTTTTCCATGTTGGACTAGGAGAGAAAGGGGGAAGAGGTGGAGGGGAGGAAGGAAGGGGGGGCGCCGCCCCCCTCTCCTTGTCCTATTCGGACGGGGGGGGGGGGGGGGAGGGGCGCGCGGCCCTGCCCTGGTCTCCTCTCCTCTCTTCCACCTAGGCCCACTAAGGCCCATTAAGTTACCCGGGGGTTCCGGTAACCTCCCGGTACTCCGGAAAAATCCCGATTTCACCCGGAACACTTCCGATGTCCAAACATAGGCTTCCAATATATCAATCTTTATTTCTCGACCATTTAGAGACTCCTCGTCATGTCCGTGATCACATCCGGGACTCCGAACAACCTTCGGTACATCAAAACATATAAACTCATAATATAACTGTCATTGTAACGTTAAGCGTGCGGACCCTGCGGGTTCGAGAACTATGTAGACATGACCGAGACACCTCTCCGGTCAATAACCAATAGCGGAACCTGGATGCTCATATTGGTTCCCACATATTCTACGAAGATCTTTATCGGTCAAACCGCATAACAACATACGTTGTTCCCTTTGTCATCGGTATGTTACTTGCCCGAGATTCGATCGTCGGTATCTCGATACCTAGTTCAATATCGTTACCGGCAAGTCTCTTTACTCGTTCCGTAATACATCATCCCGCAACTAACTCATTAGTCACAATGCTTGCAAGGCTTATAGTGATGTGTATTACTGAGTGGGCCCAGAGATACCTCTCCGACAATCGGAGTGACAAATCCTAATCTCGAAATACGCCAACCCAACAAGTACCTTTGGAGACACCTGTAGAGCACCTTTATAATCACCCAGTTACGTTGTGACGTTTGGTAGCACACAAAGTGTTCCTCCGGTAAACGGGAGTTGCATAATCTCATAGTCATAGGAACATGTATAAGTCATGAAGAAAGCAATAGCAACATACTAAACGATCGAGTGCTAAGCTAACGGAATGGGTCAAGTCAATCACATCATTCTCCTAATGATGTGATCCCGTTAATCAAATGACAATTCATGTCTATGGCTAGGAAACATAACCATCTTTGATCAACGAGCTAGTCTAGTAGAGGCATACTAGTGACACTCTGTTTGTCTATGTATTCACACATGTATTATGTTTCCGGTTAATACAATTCTAGCATGAATAATAAACATTTATCATGATATAAGGAAATAAATAATAACTTTATTATTGCCTCTAGGGCATATTTCCTTCAGTTCATCATGTAACATTCATAACATAAGGTGACACAAAACTAGCTCCAATTCATCAATGTAATGTAGGCATGTATTCCGAATATAGTCATACGTGCTTATGGAAAAGAACTTGCATGACATCTTTTGTCCTACCCTCCCGTGGCAGCGGGGTCCTATTGGAAACTAAGGGATATTAAGGCCTCCTTTTAATAGAGTATCGGACCAAAGCATTAACACATAGTGAATACATGAACTCCTCAAACTACGGTCATCACCGGGAGTGGTCCCGATTATCGTCACTTCGGGGTTGCCGGAACATAACACATAGTAGGTGACTATTGACTTGCAAGATAGGATCAAGAACTCACATATATTCATGAAAACATAATAGGTTCAGATCCGAAATCATGGCACTCGGGCCCTAGTGACAAGCATTAAGCATAGCAAAGTCATAGCAACATCAATCTCAGAACATAATGGATACTAGGGATCAAACCCTAACAAAACTAACTCGATTACATGATAGATCTCATCCAACCCATCACCGTCCAGCAAGCCTACGATGGAATTACTCACGCACGGCGGTGAGCATCATGAAATTGGTGATGGAGGATGGTTGATGATGACGACGGCGACGGATTCCCCTCTCCAGAGCCCCGAACGGACTCCAGATCAGCCCTCCCGAGAGAGTTTAGGGTTTGGCAGCGGCTCCGTATCGTAAAACGCGATGAATCCTTCTCTCTGATTTTTTCTCCCCGAACACGAATATATGGAGTTGGAGTTGAGGTCGGTGGAGCTCCAGGGGGCCCACGAGGCAGGGGCGCGCCCAGGGGGCAGGCGCGCCTCCCACCCTCGTGGACAGGGTGTGGGCCCCCTGGTCTTGATTCTTTCGCCAATATTTTTTATTATTTCCAAAAACAATCTCCGTGGAGTTTCAGGTCATTCCGAGAACGTTTGTTTCTGCACAAAGATAACACCATGGCAATTCTGCTGAAAACAGCGTCAGTCCAGGTTAGTTCCATTCAAATCATGCAAGTTAGAGTCCAAAACAAGGGCAAAAGTGTTTGGAAAAGTAGATACGACGGAGACGTATCAACTCCCCCAAGCTTAAACCTTTGCTTGTCCTCAAGCAATTCAGTTGACAAACTGAAAGTGATAAAGAAAAACTTTTACAAACTCTGTTTGCTCTTGTTGTTGTAAATATGTAAAGCCAGCATTGCAAGTTTTTAGCAAATATTATGACTAACCATATTCACAATAACACTTAGGTCTCATGTTTACTCATATCAATGGCATAATCAACTAGCAAGCAATAATAAAAAATCTCGGATGACAACACTTTCTCAAAACAATCATAATATGGTATAACAAGATGGTATCTCACTAGCCCTTTCTGAGACCGCAAAACATAAATGCAGAGCACCTTTGAAGATCAAGGACTAACTAGACATTGTAATTCATGGTAAAAGAGATCCAGTCATAGTCATACCCAATATAAATTAATAGTAATGGATGCAAATGACAGCGGTGCTCTCCAACTGGTGCTTTTTAATAAGAGGGTGATGACTCAACATAAAAGTAAATAGATAGGCCCTTCGCAGAGGGAAGCAGGGATTTGTAGAGGTGTCAGAGCTCGATTTTTGAAATAGAGATAAATAATATTTGGAGCGGCATACTTTCATTGTCAACATAACAACCAAGAGATGGTGATATCTTCCATGCTACACACATTATAGGCGGTTCCCAAACAGAATGGTAAAGTTTATACTCCCCCTCCACCAACAAGCATCAACCCATGGCTTGCTCGAAACAACGAGTGCCTCCAACTAGCAACAGCCCTGGGGGAGTTTTGTTTGCAATTATTTCGATTTGATTTGCTTAAAGCATGGGACTGGGCATCCCGGTGACCAGCCATGTTCTCGTGAGTGAGGAGCGGAGTCCACTCCTATTGAGAATAATCCGCCTAACATGGAAGATACAGACAACCCTAGTTGATACATGAGCTATTCGAGCATACAAAACAGAATTTCATTTGAAGGTTTAGAGTTTGGCACATACAAATTTACTTGGAACGGCAGGTAAATACCGCATATAGGAAGGTATGGTGGACACTTATGGCATAACTTTGGGGTTTAAGGGATTGGATGCACAAGCAGTATTCCCTCTTAGTACAAGTGAAGGCTAGCAAAAGACTGGGAAGCGACCAGCTAGAGAGCGACAACAGTCATGAACATGCATTAAAATTAATAAACATTGAGTGCAAGCATGAGTAGGATATAATCCACCATGAACATAAATATCGTGGAGGCTATGTTGATTTTGTTTCAACTACATGCGTGAACATGTGCCAAGTCAAGCCACTTGAATCATTGAAAGGAGGATACCACCCTACTATACCACATTACAACCATTTTAATAGCATGTTGGCACGTAAGGTAAACCATTATAAACTCCTAGCTAATTAAGCATGGCATAAGCAACTATAATCTCTAATTGTCATTGCAAACATGTTTATTCATAATAGGCTGAATCAGGAACGATGAACTAATCATATTTACAAAAACAAGATAGGTCGAGTTCATACCAGCTTCTCTCATCTCAATCAGCCCATCATATATCGTCATTATTGCCTTTCACTTGCACGACCGTGTGGATAATAATAAGAGTGCACGTGCATTGGACTAAGCTGGAATCTGCAAGCATTTAATTGAAGGGAGAAGACAAGGTAATATGGGCTCTTGGTTAGATCAACAATAATCCATATAAGAGCCACTTTAACAATTTCATCACGGTCTTCTCCTATCAACCCCCAAAGAAAAGAAAAGAAAAAAAAACTATTTACACGAGAAAGCTCCCAACAAGCAAAAGAAGAATGGTAAATCTTTTTGGGTTTTCTTTTAATTACTACTACTACGAACATGAAAAGTAAACTAGCTAAAAGCTACAACTATTATTTTTTGTTTTTCTTAAGGTTCTTCAAACACACAAGAAGAAAGCATAAAAAGGGAAATAAACTAGCATGGATAGTACAATGAAAAAGTATGAGCACCGACAACTAGCAATGAGTGTGTGAACATGAATGTAATGTCGGTGAGAAATACGTACTCCCCCAAGCTTAGGCTTTTGGCCTAAGTTGGTCTATTGCCACGGCTGGCGGGCGGATATCCGTAGTTATAACTGGGGTCATACTGAGAAGAAGCCTCGGATTGCCACTGGTTGGCAATCATCTCCGGATCCCACTGGTAATCAGACTGTCGTGGAGGATCAAATTGTGGTCCCGGCTCTGGCTCTGTAGCTGATTTAGGGTTCCGGTAGGCTTGGATGGTCGCCAACGGAACGAGATACTGGCCTGCAGATAAATCAAACAAGGAAGGACCAGGCAAAGTAATAATCTCAGGGTGATTTTTATCAAATAACAGTCTGTATTTAAGCGCCCTTTCCCTATTCTTAACAATACAATCATGTGCTACCATAGTCTTATAGTCTAGAAAAACAGTAGGCAGCAATTTTTCTTCTTTCTCATAGTGCCTAATAGGTATGTTATAGTATGCAGCGAGGCGCGAGGCGAAGATGCCTCCCAAGATGGGGCCCTTCGTACGGTTAAGATTTAACCGCCTTGCAACAATAGCGCCCATACTGAATGTGTCATCTCGAAACAAGTCATGGAACAAAATAATAATATCAGGGACACTCAGGTTTCCACAGTTTCCGCGACCAATTAAGCATCTACTATCAAATATAGCAAAGTAACGTAGAACAGGAAAATGTATGCTAGTGATTCGTGCATTGGAAACTTTCCTCGTTTCCCCTACAACAATTGTATCAATAAACCCCTCCACATCGTTACTATGTGGTTCCTCTATGAAACCCGGAAAAGGTAACTTGCAAACCTCACAGAATTCTCGAAGGGTCATCTCCTTATACTCATCATATAAATAAAAATCCACCATAGGTGGTGACCTCCTAGAATGGAAATGAAAATTTTGCACAAAGGTATTGGTGAGTAAGAGATACTGTTCGCGTTGGTCGCGGAGGAAGTCGGTGAGGCCTGCATTCTTAGCCACCTCATAAAAATCATCATAAATCCCGGCTGCTCTCAAGAAATCATCACAAGGCCATTCGCACGGCCGAACCTCCGCGGTACGAGGCATATTATATTTAGGCATCTCTTCTTCTTCACTTTGCTTATCCTTCGAGCTTCGGCTCGAAGAGCCCCTCAAAAATCTCTTCATCATTTTCTGAAAATTTCTGAAATTTAGTAACTTCAAATAAAAGTGAACCAAACTCAACAATATTGATAGCAACTACTCCCACAAGTGCCTAGAGACTATATCATGCATTAGAACTACTTGGAACCATATAAATTTGACATGCAAGCTCAAGAACATGGTCACCTAGGCAGCACAAATATGCAATGAATAAAGCACTAGAACAAAAACTAATTGGACCATTGGAGGAGTCACATACCAAAGATCAATCCCCCAAAGCAGTTTTGTGAGAGGTGCTTTGAGCAAGGAGATCGAAAATTGCAGCAAAATGAGCTAGAACTCGTGCTTGAGCTGGTTGGTGATTTTTTTGGGAGGAAGAAGGAGTATGTGGGTGCAGGAATAAGTGGAGGGGAGCCACCGTGGGCCCACGAGGCAGGGGGCGCGCCCCGGGGGGTGGGCGCGCCCTGGACCCTCGTGGCCAGGTGCCATCTCCCCCTGCTGTGTTCTCAGTGCCAGATATTCTCAAATATTCCAGAAGAAATCATACTTTAATTTCGGGGCATTTGGAGAACTTTTATTTTTGGGGTATTTTTTATTGCACGGATAAATCAGAAAACAGACAGAAAATACTAATTTTAATTTATTTCAACTAAATAACAGAAAGTAAAAGAAGGGTACAGAGAGTTGTGCTTTATAACTTCATCCATCTGATGCTCATCAAAAGGAATCCACTAACAAGGTTGATCAGGTCTTGTTAACAAACTCATTTCGAATAACATGAAACCGGAGAATTTTCGAATAGCACTAGGTTACCTCAACGGGGATATGCACATCCCCAACAATAAGTATATCATATTTCTTCTTGACAGTAGGAAGAGGAAATTCAAAACCTCCAATAATAATAGTTGGAATTTTTTCAATAGAATTGATACTATGGACTTGAGGTTGTTTCCTCGGAAAGTGTACCGTATGCTCGTTACCATTAACATGAAAAGTTACATTGCCTTTGTTGCAATCAATAACAGCCCCTGCAGTGTTCAAAAAGGGTCTACCAAGGATGATAGACATACTATCGTCCTCGGGAATATCAAGAATAACAAAGTCCGTTAGAATAGTAACGTTTGCAACCACAACAGGCACATCCTCACAAATACCGACAGGTATAGCAGTTGATTTATCAGCCATTTGCAAAGATATTTCAGTAGGTGTCAACTTATTCAAATCAAGTCTACGATATAAAGAGAGAGGCATAACACTAACACCAGCCCCAAGATCACATAGAGCAGTTTTAACATAGTTTCTTTTAATGGAGCATGGTATAGTTGGTACTCCTGGATCTCCTAGTTTCTTTGGTATTCCACCCTTAAATGTATAATTAGCAAGCATGGTGGAAATTTCAGCTTCCGGTATCTTTCTTTTATTTGTAACAATTTCTTTCATGTACTTAGCATAAGGATTCATTTTGAGCATATCAGTTAAACGCATACGCAAGAAGATAGGTCTAATCATTTCAGCAAAGCGCTCAAAATCCTTTTTTCTTGGATGGTTTGGGAGGAAAAGGCATGGGTTTCTGAACCCATGGCTCCCTTTCTTTACCGTGCTTCCTAGCAACAAAGTCTCTTATCATAATGTTGATTCTTTGATTGTGGGTTATCAAGATCAACATCAGGTTCAATCTCTACATCATTGTCATTGCTAGGTTGAGCATCAACATGAACATCATAATTAACATTATTACTAGGTTCATGTTCATTACCAGATTGTGTTTCAGCATCAGAAATAGAAATATCATTGGGATTCTCAGGTGTGTCTACAACAGGTTCACTAGAAGCATGCAAAGTCCTATCATTTTTCTTTTTCTTCCTTTTAGAAGGACTAGGCACATCAACATTAGTTCTCTGAGAATCTTGCTCAATTCTGTTAGGGTGGCCTCCAGGATACAAAGGTTCCTGAGTCATTTTACCAGTTCTAGTAGCCACTCTAACAGCAAAATCATTTTTCTTACTATTCAATTCATTGAGCAAATCATTCTGAGCTTTAAGTACTTGTTCTACTTGAGTGGTAACCATAGAAGCATGTTTACTAATGAGTTTAAGTTCACCTTTAACTCTAGACATATAATCACTCAAGTGTTCAATCATATAAGAATTGCGTTGCAATTGTCTACCAACATAAGCATTAAAGTTTTCTTGTTTGACAAAAATTATCAAACTCATCTAAGCATTGGCTAGCAGACTTATAACGAGGAATATCACCTTCATCAAATCTATAGAGAGAATTTACCTTTACTACCTGTGTCGGGTTATCAAGACCATGTGTTTCTTCAATAGGTGATAGATTAAAACAATGTATTTCTTCTACAGGCGGTAAATTAAGACCATGTATTTCTTCAACAGGAGGTAAATTCTTAACATCTTCAGCTTTAATACCTTTTTCTTTCATAGATTTCTTTGCCTCTTGCATATCATCAGGACTGAGAAATAGAACACCCCTTTTCTTCGGAGTTGGTTTAGGAATAGGCTCAGGAGTTGGCTCAGGAAGTGTCCAATTATTTTCAGTGGTCAACATATTATTCAATAGAATTTCAGCTTCATCCGGTGTTCTTTCCCTGAAAACATAACCAGCACAACTATCCAAGTGGTCCTTGGAAGCATCGGTTAGTCCATTATAAAGGATATCAAGTATTTCATTTTTCTTAAGAGGATGATCAGGCAAAACATTAAGTAATTGGAGAAGCCTCCCCCAAGCTTGTGGGAGACTCTCTTCTTCAATTTGCACAAAATTATATATTTCACTTAAAGCAGCTTGTTTCTTATGAGCGGGGAAATATTTAGTAGAGAAGTAATAAATCATATCCTGGGGACTACGCACACAACCAGGATCAAGAGAATTAAACCACGTCTTAGCATCACCCTTTAATGAGAACGAAAATAATTTAAGGATATAAAAGTAGCGAGTTCTCTAGTCATTCGTGAATAGGGTGGCTATATCATTTAATTTAGTAAGATGTGCCACAACAGTTTCAGATTCATGGCCATTGAAAGGATAAGATTCAACCAAGGTAATTATCTCAGGATCAATAGAGAATTCATAATCCTTATCAGTAACAAAGATAGGTGAAGTAGCATAAGCAGGATCATATTTCATTCTAGCATTCAAAGATCTTTGTTTCAGCTTAACTAATAATTTCTTAAGATCTCTCCTATCATTGCAAGCAAGAAAGTCTCTAGCAGTTTCTTCATCCATAACATAGCCCTCAGGCACAACAGGTAATTCATATTTAGGGGGAGAGCCTTCATCATCACTTTCATCAAAATTATCAGTTTCAATAATTTCATTCTCTCTAGCCCTAGCAAGTTGTTCATCAAGAAATTCACCAAGTGGTAAAGTATTATCAAGCATAGAAGTAGTTTCATCATAAGTATCATGCATAGCAGAAGTGGCATCATCAATAACATGCGACATATCAGAATTAATAGCAGAAGCAGGTTTAGGTGTCGCAAGCTTACTCAAAACAGAAGGTGAATCAAGTGCAGAGCTAGATGGCAGTTCTTTACCTCCCCTCATAGTTGAGGGATAAAATTTTGTTTTCTCGTCTTTCAAGTTCTTCATGGTGACCAGCAGATATAAATCCCAAGTGACTCAAAGAATAGAGCTATGCTCCCGGACAACGGCACCAGAAAATAGTCTTGATAACCCACAAGTATAGGGGATCGCAACAGTTTTCGAGGGTAGAGTATTCAACCCAAATTTATTGATTCGACACAAGGGGAGCCAAAGAATATTCTCAAGTATTAGCAGTTGAGTTGTCAATTCAACCACACCTGGATAACTTAATATCTGCAGCAAAGTATTTAGTAGCAAAGTAATATGATAATAGTGATAACGGTAGCAAAAGTAATATTTTTGGGTTTTGTAGTGATTGTAGCAGTAGCAACAGAAAAGTAAAAAAGCGAAGAACAATATGTGGAAAGCTCGTAGGCATTGGATCGGTGATGGATAACTATGTCGGATGCGGTTCATCATGTAACAGTCATAACATAGGGTGACACAGAACTAGCTCCAATTCATCAATGTAATGTAGGCATGTATTCCGAATATAGTCATACATGCTTATGGAAAAGAACTTGCATGCCATCTTTTGTCCTACCCTCCCGTGGCAGCACGGTCCTATTGGAAACTAAGGGATATTAAGGCCTCCTTTTAATAGAGTACCGGACCAAAGCATTAACTCATAGTGAATACATGAACTCCTCAAACTACGGTCATCACCGGGAGTGGTCCCAATTATTGTCACTTCGGGGTTGCCGGATCATAACACATAGTAGGTGACTATTAACTTGCAAGATAGGATCAAGAACTCACATATATTCATGAAAACATAATAGGTTCAGATCTGAAATCATGGCACTTGGGCCCTAGTGACAAGGATTAAGCATAGCAAAGTCATAGCAACATCAATCTCAGAACATAATGGATAGTAGGGATCAAACCCTAAACAAGCTAACTCGATTACATGATAGATCTCATCCAACCCATCACCGGCTAGCAAGCCTACGTTGGAATTACTCACGCACGGCGGTGAGCATCATGAAATTGGTGATGGAGGATGGTTGATGATGACGACGGCGTCGGTTTCCCCTCTCCGGAGCCCCGAACGGACTCCAGATCAGCCTTCCCGAGAGAGTTTAGGGCTTGGCGGCGGCTCCGTATCATAAAACGCGATGAATCCTTCTCTCTGATTTTTTCTCCCTGAACACGAATACCTGGAGTTGGAGTTGAGGTTGGTGGAGCTCCAGGGGGCCCATGAGGCAGGGGGGCGCGCCCAGGGGGCAGGCGCGCCTCCCACCCTCGTGGACAGGGTGTGGGCCCCCTGGTCTTGATTCTTTCGCCAGTATTTTTTATTATTTCCAAAAATAATCTCCGTGGAGTTTCAGGTCATTCCGAGAACGTTTTTTTCTGCACAAAAATAACACCATGGCAATTCTGCTTAAAACAGCGTCAGTCCGGGTTAGTTCCATTCAAATCATGCAAGTTAGAGTCCAAAACAAGGGCAAAAGTGTTTGGAAAAGTAGATACGACGGAGACGTATCATGCAGCGACCTTGCCGCAGTAGCGCCCTGCCACCGGCCACCGTCGTGAGCCCGCACGCCCGAGCTCAGGGAGGTGGCGTTGGAGGATCACGGGAGCGGCGGCGGCTAGTCTTGTTGGGGAACGTAGCATGCAATTTCAAAAAACTTCCTACGAACACGCAAGATCTATCTAGGAGATGCATAGCAACGAGAGGGGGAGAGTGTGTCCACGTACCCTCGTAGACCGAAAGCGGAAGTGTTATGTTAACGTGGTTGATGTAGTCGAACGTCTTCACCATCCAAGTACCGAACGTACAGCACCTCCGTGTTCAGCACACGTTCAGCTCGATGACGTCCCTCGAACTCTTGATCTAGTAGAGGGTCGAGGGAGAGTTCTGTCAGCACGACAGCATGGCGACGGTGTTGGTCATGTGATCCGCGCAGGGCTTCGCCTAAGCACTACGACGCTACGACCGGAGGCGTAAACTGTGGAGGGGGGCACCGCACACGGCTAAGAGAAATCTTGGTGTGCCATTGGGGTGCCCCCTGCCCACGTATATAAAGGAGGGGGGAGAGAGGCCGGCGGCCAGGAGGGGCGCGCCATGGGGGGAGTCCTACTTGGACTCCTAGTCCAAGTAGGATTCGCCCCCCCCCTTTTCCCTTCTTCCACGGGAGGTAAAAGGAAGGAGAGGGAGAGGGAAAGGGGGGCGCCGCCCCCTCGCCTAGTCCAATTCGGACTTCCATGGGGGGGGGCGGCCACCCCTTGCGGCCCTCCTCTCTCTCCACTAAGGCCCACTAAGGCCCATATTTCCCCGGGGGGTTCCGGTAACCCCTCGATACTCCGGTGAAATACCCGAATCACTCGGAACCATTCCGATGTCCAAATATAACCTTCCAATATATGAATCTTTACCTCTCGACCATTTCGAGACTCCTCGTCATGTCCATGATCTCGTCCAGGACTCCGAACAAACTTCAGTCACCAAAACACATAACTCATAATACAAATCGTCATTGAACGTTAAGCGTGCGGACCCTACTGGTTTGAGAACTATGTAGACATGACCGAGACACATCTCCGGTCAATAACCAATAGCGGAACCTGGATGCTCATATTGGCTCCTACATATTCTACGAAGATATTTATCGGTCGAACCGCATAACAACATACGTTGTTCCCTTTGTCATCGGTATGTTGCTTGCCCAAGATTCGATCGTCGGTATCATCATACCTAGTTCAATCTCGTTACCGGCAAGTCTCTTTACTTGTTCCGTAATGCATCATCCCGCAACTAACTCATTAGTCACATTGCTTGCAAGGCTTATAGTGATGTGCATTACCGAGAGGGCCCAGAGATACCTCTCCGATTCACAGAGTGACAAATCCTAATCTTGATCTATGCCAACCCAACAAACACCTTCGGAGACCCCTGTAGAGCATCTTTATAATCACCCAGTTACGTTGTGACGTTTGATAGCACACAAGGTGTTCCTCCGGTATTCGGGAGTTGCATAATCTCATAGTCAGAGGAACATGTATAAGTCATGAAGAAAGCAATAGCAATAAAACTAAACGATCATTATGCTAAGCTAACGGATGGGTCTTGTCCATCACATCATTCTCTAATGATGTGATCTCGTTCATCAAATGACAACACATGTCTATGGTCAGGAAACATAACCATCTTTGATCAACGAGCTAGTCAAGTAGAGGCATACTAGGGTCACTCTGTTTTGTCTATGTATTCACACATGTACTAAGTTTCCGGTTAACACAATTCTAGCATGAATAATAAACATTTATCATGAAATAAGGAAATATAAATAACAACTTTATTATTGCCTCTAGGGCATATTTCCTTCAGTCTCCCACTTGCACTAGAGTCAATAATCTAGATTACATAGTAATGATTCTAACACCCATGGAGTCTTGGTGCTGATCATGTTTTGCTCGTGGAAGAGGCTTAGTCAACGAGCCTGCAACATTCAGATCCATATGTATTTTGCAAATCTCTATGTCTCCCTCCTTTACTTGATCACGGATGGAATTGAAGCGTCTCTTGATGTGTTTGGTTCTTTTGTGAAATATGGATTCCTTTGCCAAGGCTATTGCTCCAGTATTGTCACAAAAGATTTTCATTGGACCCGATGCACTAGGTATTACACCTAGATCGGATATGAACTCCATCATCGAGACTCCTTCATTTGCTGCTTCCGAAGCAGCTATGTACTCCGCTTCACACGTAGACCCTGCCACGACGCTCTGCTTGGAACTGCACCAACTTACAGCTCCACCATTAAATATAAATACGTATCCAGTTTGCGACTTAGAGTTATCCGGATTAGTGTCAAAGCTTGCATCGACGTAACCATTTACGACAAGCTCTTTGTCACCTCCATAAACGAGAAACATATCCTTAGTCCTTTTCAGGTATTCCAGGATGTTCTTGACCGCTGTCCAGTGATCCACTCCTGGATTACTTTGGTACCTCCCTGCTAAACTTATAGCAAGGCACACATCAGGTCTGGTACACAGCATTGCATACATGATAGAACCTATGGCTGAGGCACAGGGAATGACTTTCATTTTCTCTCTATCTTCTGCAGTGGTCGGGCATTGAGTCTGACTCAATTTCACACCTTGTAACACAGGCAAGAACCCTTTCTTTGACTGATCCATTTTGAACTTCTTCAAAACATTATCAAGGTATGTGCTTTGTGAAAGTCCAATTAAGCGTCTTGATCTATCTCTATAGATCTTGATGACCAATATATAAGCAGCTTCACCGAGGTATTTCATTGAAAAATTCTTATTCAAGTATCCTTTTATGCTATCCAGAAATTCTGTATCATTTCCAATCAACAATATGTCATCCACATATAATATTAGAAATGCTACAGAGCTCCCACTCACTTTCTTGTAAATACAGGCTTCTCCAAAAGTCTGTATAAAACCATATGCTTTGATCACACTATCAAAGCATATATTCCAACTCCGAGAGGATTGCACCAGTCCATAAATGGATCAGTGGAGCTTGCACACTTTGTTACCACCTTTAGGATCAACAAAACCTTCTGGTTGCATCATATACAACTCTTCTTTAAGATATCCATTAAGGAATGCAATTTTGACATCCATTTGCCAGATTTCATAATCATAAAATGCAGCAATTGCTAACATGATTCGGACAGACTTAAGCATCGCTACGGGTGAGAAGGTCTCATCGTAGTCAACTCCTTGAACTTGTCGAAAACCTTTCGCAACAAGTCGAGCTTTGTAGACAGTAACATTACCGTCAACGTCAGTCTTCTTCTTGAAGATCCATTTATTCTCTATGGCTTGCCGATCATCGGGCAAGTCAACCAAAGTCCACACTTTGTTCTCATACATGGATCCCATCTCAGATTTCATGGCCTCAAGCCATCTCGCGGAATCTGGGCTCATCATCGCTTCCTCATAGTTCGTAGGTTCGTCATGGTCTAGTAACATGACTTCCAGAACAGGATTACCGTACCACTCTGGTGTGGAACGTACTCTGGTTGACGTACGAGGTTCGGTAGTAACTTGATCTGAACTTTCATGATCATCATCATTAACTTCCTCACTAATTGGTGTAGGCATCACTGGAACTGATTTCTGTAATGAACTACTTTCCAATTCGGGAGAAGGTACAATTACCTCATCAAGTTCTACTTTCCTCCCACTCACTTCTTTCGAGAGAAACTCCTTCTCTAGAAAGGATCCATTCTTAGCAACGAAAATCTTGCCTTCGGATCTGTGATAGATGGTGTACCCAACAGTCTCCTTTGGGTATCCTATGAAGATGCATTTCTCTAATTTGGGTTCGAGCTTATCAGGTTGAAGCTTTTTCACATAAGCATCGCAGCCTCAACTTCAAGAAACGACAGCTTAGGTTTCTTGCCAAACCATAGTTCATATGGTGTCGTCTCAACGGATTTAGATGGTGCCCTATTTAACGTGAATGCAGCCGTCTCTAAAGCATAACCCCAAAACGATAGTGGTAAATCGGTAAGAGACATCATAGATCGCACCATATCTAATAAAGTACGGTTACGACGTTCGGACACACCATTATGCTGTGGTGTTCCAGGTGGCGTGAGTTGCAAAACTATTCCACATTGTTTCAAATGAAGACCAAACTCGTAACTCAAATATTCACCACCACGATCAGATCGTAGAAACTTTATTTTCTTGTTACGATGATTTTCCTTTTCACTCTGAAATTCTTTGAACTTTTCAAATGTTTCAGACTTATGTTTCATCAAGTAGATATACCCATATCTGCTCAAATCATCTGTGAAGGTCAGAAAATAATGATCCCCGCCGCGAGCCTCAACACTCATCGGACCGCATACATCAGTATGTATTATTTCCAATAAGTCAGTTGCTCGCTCCATTGTTCCGGAGAACGGAGTTTTAGTCATCTTGCCCATGAGGCATGGTTCGCAAGCATCAAGTGATTCATAATCAAGTGATTCCAAAAGCCCATCAGCATGGAGTTTCTTCATGCGCTTTACACCAATATGACCTAAACGGCAGTGCCACAAATAAGTTGCACTATCATTATAAACTTTGCATCTTTTGGCTTCAATATTATGAATATGTGTATCACTACAATCGATTCAACAAAAATAGACCACTCATCAAGGGTGCATGACCATAAAAGATATTACTCGTATAAATA
Source organism: Triticum aestivum (assembly GCF_018294505.1). NCBI lineage: Eukaryota > Viridiplantae > Streptophyta > Magnoliopsida > Poales > Poaceae > Triticum > Triticum aestivum. Next base: position 515,795,624 of record NC_057808.1, on the reverse strand, counting down.
GAACAACCATTGTTCTCTGATTTAAATGAATAACCGTCTCACATCAAACAAGATCCAGATATAATGTTCATGCTCAACGCTGGCACCAAATAACAATTATTCAGGTCTAAAACTTATCCCGACGGTAGATGTAGAGGTAGCGTGCCGACGGCGATCACATCGACTTTGAAACCATTTCCCACGCGCATCGTCAACTCGTCCTTAGCCAATCATCATTTAATCCGTAGCCCCTGTTTCGAGTTGCAAATATGAGCAACAGAACCAGTATCAAATACCCAGGCGCTACTACGAGCATTAATAAGGTACAAATCAATGACATGTATATCAAATATACCTTTCACTTTGCCATCCTTCTTATCTGCCAAATACTTGGGGCAGTTCCACTTCCAGTGACCAGTCCCTTTGCAGTAGAAGCACCCAGTTTCAGGCTTAGGTCCAGACTTGGGCTTCTTCCCGGGAGCAGCAACTTGCTTGCTATTCTTCTTGAAGTTCCCCTTCTTCCTTTTGCCCTTTTTCTTGAAACTAGTGGTCTTATTAACCATCAACACACGATGCTCCTTCTTGATTTCTACCTCCGCAGCCTTTAGCATCGCGAAGAGCTCAGGAATTGTCTTTTCCATCCCTTGCATATTGCTACCTCTTGAGCACTGTGTTGGTTTTCCCTTGAAGAGGAAAGGGTGATGCAGTAAAGTAGCGTAAGTATTTCCCTCAGTTTTTTTGAACCAAGGTATCAATCCAGTAGGAGACCATGCGCGAGTCCCACGCACCTACACAAACAAACAAGAACCTCGCAACCAACGCAATAAAGGGGTTGTCAATCCCTTCACGGTCACTTACGAGAGTGAGATCTGATAGATATGATAAGATAATATTTTTGGTATTTTTATAATAGAGAGTAAATAAAGATGCAAAGTAAATAAACGACAATGGAAATAACTAAGTGTTGGAAGATTAATATGATGGAAAATAGACCCGGGGGCCATAGGTTTCACTAGTGGCTTCTCTCAAGAGCATAAGTATTACGGTGGTTAACGAATTACTCTCGAGCAATTGATAGAATTGAGCATATTTATGATAATATCTAGGTATGATCATGTATATAGGCATCACGTCCACGACAAGTAGACCGAAACGATTCTGCATCTACTACTATTACTCCACACATCGACCGCTATCCAGCATGCATCTAGAGTATTAAGTTCATAAGAACAGAGTAATGCTTTAAGTAAGATGACATGATGTAGAGGGATAAACTCATGCAATATGATATAAACCCCATCTTTTTATCCTCGATGGCAACAATACAATACGTGCCTTGCTGCCCCTGCCGTCACTGGGAAAGGACACCGCAAGATTGAACCCAAAGCTAAGCACTTCTCCCATTGCAAGAAAGATCAATCTAGTAGGCCAAACCAAACTGATAATTCGAAGAGACTTGCAAAGATAACCAATCATACATAAAAGAATTCAGAGGAGATTCAAATATTGTTCATAGATAAACTTGATCATAAACCCACAATTCATCGGATCTCGACAAACAGACCACAAAAGAAGATTACATCGAATAGATCTCCAAGAAGATCGAGGAGAACATGGTATTGAGATCCAAAGAGAGAGAAGAAGCCATCTAGCTAATAACTATGGACCCGAAGGTCTGAGGTAAACTACTCACACATCATCGAAGGGGCTATGGTGTTGATGTAGAAGCCCTCCGTGATCAATGCCCCCTCCGGCGGAGCGCCGAAAAAGGCCCCAATATGGCATCTCATGGGTACAGAAGGTTGCGGCGGTGGAAATAGGGTTTTGGCTCTTGTTCTAATCGTTTGGGGGTACGTAGGTATATATAGGCGAAAGAAGTCGGGCAGGGGAGCCACGAGGGGGCCACGAGGGTGGGTGGCACGCCCAGGGGGGTAGGCGCGCCCCCTGCCTCGTGCCCTCCTTGTTGCTTTCTTGACGTGGACTCCAAGTCCTCTGGACCACGTTCGTTCCGAAAATCACATTCCCGAAGGTTTCATTCCGTTTGGACTCCGTTTGATATTCCTTTTCTGCGAAACACTAAAATAGGCAAAAAAAACAGCAATCTAGGCTGGGCCTCCGGTTAATAGGTTAGTCCCAAAAATAATATAAAAGTGTATAATAAAGCCCAATAAACATCCAAAACAGAATATAATATAGCATGGAACAATAAAAAATTATAGATACGTTGGAGACGTATCACATATTATAGTTCATCACGAAGCCTTTATAGCTTGGTGGCAGTGATTGAAGAACTCTGTCAATCACACTATCATCAAGAAGATTAACTCCCAGCTGAGTCAAGTGGTTATGGTACCCAGACATTCTAAGTATGTGTTCACTAACAAAACTATTCTCCTCCATCTTGCAGCTATAGAACTTGTTGGAGACTTCATATGTCTTAGCTCGGGCATTTGCTTGAAATATTAACTTCAACTCCTGAAACATCTCATATGATCCATGACGTTCAAAACGTCTTTGAAGTCTCGATTCTAAGCCGTAACGCATGGCACACTGAACTATCGAGTAGTCATCAGCTTTGCTCTGCCTGACGTTCATAACGTCCGGAGTTGCTCCTGCAGCGGGTCTTGCACCTAGCGGTGCTTCCAGGACGTAATTCTTCTGTGCAGCAATGAGGATAATCCTCAAGTTACGGACCCAGTCCGTGTAATTGCTACCATCATCTTTCAACTTAGCTTTCTCTAGGAACGCATTAAAATTCAAGGGAACGGTAGCACGGGCCATTGATCTACAACAATATAGATATGCAAAAAACTATCAGGTACTAAGTTCATGATAAATTAAAGTTCAATTAATCATATTACTTAAGAACTCCCACTTAGATAGACATCCCTCTAGTCATCTAAATGATCACGTGATCCACATCAACTAAACCATGTCCAATCATGACGTGAGATGGAGTAGTTTTCAATGGTGAGCATCTCTATGTTGATCATATCTACTATATGATTCATGTTCGACCTTTCGGTCTCAGTGTTCCGAGGCCATATCTGCATATGCTAGGCTCGTCAAGTTTAACCCGAGTATTCTGCTGTGCAAAACTGGCTTGCACCCATTGTATGTGAACGTAGAGCTTATCACACCCGATCATCACGTGGTGTCTCAGCACGACGAACTGTAGCAACGGTGCATACTTAGGGAGAACACTTATACCATGAAATTTAGTGAGGGATCATCTTATAATGCTACCGCCGAACTAAGCAAAATATGATTCATAAAAGATAAACATCACATGTAATCAAAATATGTGACATGATATGGCCATCATCATCTTGTGCCTTTGATCTCCATCTCGAAAGCACCGTCATGATCTCCATCATCACCGGCTTGACACCTTGATCTCCATCGTAGCATCGTTGTTGTCTCGCCAACTATTGCTTCTACGACTATCACTACCGCTTAGTGATAAAGTAAAGCAATTACATGGTGATTGCATTTCATACAATAAAGCGACAACCATAAGGCTCCTGCCAGTTGCTGATAACTTTTACAAAACATGAATATCTCATACAAAAAACTTATATCACATCATGTCTTGACCATATCACATCACAACAAGCCCTGCAAAAACAAGTTAGACGTCCTTTACTTTGTTGTTGCAAGTTTTACGTGGCTGCTACGGGCTTCTAGCAAGAACCGTTCTTACCTACGCATCAAAACCACAACGATTTTTCGTGAAGTGTGTTGTTTTAACTTTCAACAAGGACCAGCCGTAGTCAAACTCGATTCAACTAAAGTTGGAGAAACAGACACCCGCCAGCCACCTGTGTGCAAAGCACGTCGGTAGAACCAGTCTCATGAACGCGGTCATGTAATGTCGGTCCGGGCCGCTTCATCCAACAATACCGCCGAATCAAAGTAAGACGTTGGTGGTAAGCAGTATGACTATTATCGTCCACAACTCTTTGTGTTCTACTCGTGCATATCATCTACGCATAGACCTGGCTCGGATGCTGAGGTCTACTACGCAACTTTATTCTTGTAGACACGTGTTGGGCCTCCAAGCGCAGAGTTCTATAGGACAGTAGAAATTTTCCCTCAAGTGGATGACCTAAGGTTTATCAATCCGTGGGAGGTGTAGGATGAAGATGGTCTCTCTCAAACGACCCTGCAACCAAATACAAGAAAACTCTTGTGTCCCCAACACACCCAATACAATGGCAAATTGTATAGGTGCACTTGTTCGGCGAAGAGATGGTGATACAAGTGTAATATTGATGGTAGAAATATATTTTTATAATCTGAATAAATAAAAACAGCAAGGTAGCAAATAGTAAACAGGCACAAAAACGGTATTGCAATGCTTAAAAATGAGGCCTAGGGTCCGTACTTTCACTAGTGCAACCTCTCAACAATGCTAACATAGTTGGAGCATATGATTATCCCTCAAAGTGCAATAAAGAATCACTCCCGAGTTCCTATTAGCGGAGACCAAAAGATAGGAATTGTTTGTAGGTCACGAAACCACCTCAAAGCTATTTTTTCCGTTCAATCTATTCAAGAGTTCGTACTAAAATAACACAAAGCTATTTTTTCCGTTCGATCTATCCTAGAGTTCATACTATAATAACACCAAAGCAAATTCATATTCATAATACTCAATCCACACAAATAACTATAAAGAGACCCCCAAAGTTTCCGTTGGAGAAAAATGTGCATCAACCCCTATGCATAGATTACCCCAATATCACTGCGGGAATCCGCGAGTTGAATGCCATAACACATATCAAGTGAATCAATAGGATACCTCATTGTCACGTCAAGTATTCATATTGCAAGACATATATCATGTGTTCTCATCTCTGAAGATTCAATCCGACAAGACAAAACTTTGAAGGGTAAAGATTCAATTCATCATAACAAGAGTATAGAGGGGAGAAACATCACATGATCCGACTATATTAACAAAGCCCATGATATAGATCACGACAGAGAGAGATCAAACACATAACTACTGGTACAAGCCCTCAGCCCCGAGGGTGGACTACCCCCTCCTCATCGTGGTGGCTGCCGGGATGATGAAGATGGCCACCGGAGATGATTCCCCCCTCCGGCAGGGTGCCGGAACGGGGTCTAGATTGGTTTTCGGTGGCTACAGAGCCTTGCAGGGGCGGAACTTCTCGTCTAGGTTAACCCCGAAGGGTTTCAGAATATTTGTGAATTTATAGGGCAAAGAGAGGGTGCGGGAGGCCACCGAGGTGGGCACAACCCACCTGGGCGCGCCAGGGGGCCCTGGCATGCCCTGGCGGGTTGTGCCCCCCTCGGGGCACCCCCCCAGGTGGAGCTCAGGCCCATTGCGTTCCCTCAGGTCCAGAAAAAATCTCCGTAAAGTTTCGTTGCATTTGGACTCCGTTTGATATTGATTTCCTGCGATGTAAAAAACAAGAAAAAAACAGCAACTGGCACTGGGCACTGGGTCAATAGGTTAGTCCCAAAAAATGATATAAATTTTCCATAAAATGATTGTAAAACACCCAAGAATGATAAAATAACAGCATGAATACTTCATAAATTATAGATACGTTGAAGACGTATCAGCATCCCCAAGCTTAATTCCTACCCGTCCTCGAGTAGGTAAATGATAAAAGAAATAATTTATGAAGTGTGAATGCTAGCAAAGTGCATAAATTTGATCAATGATAATTTCAATCACTTTTTCTAGCATCATAACAACAATTCTTTCTTATAAAACTTCTCATGTTATAGTAGCAACCAATTCACATGTTAAGGTTCAAACAATGAACTCTCTTGAAACCCAACAACCTATGTTCTCAGTCACCAAGCAATTGCAATTCAACTTATTCAACAGAGTTTAAGTAAGAGCTCCACATACTCAACCATCATATAGTCTTCTATGATAGCTAACACTCACCGCATACACATGAGCAAAACGTTTCAACCGGACACATAGAAAGATAGGGGCTTATTGTTTTGCCTCCCAACGTATTCACCTGAAGGGTGATGTCAACAATAATAACTCATGCTACCCATATTCAACTGGACATATGTGCCTAGATCTTTCTCACCACATGATGCTTGCCAAAAGAGAAAAATAAAAAGGAATAGAGAGAAAAACTTTGACTCTTTGCATAAAAGTAAATACATAAAAGTAGAAGATAGGCCCTTCCACAGGGAAGCAGAGGTTGCCATGCGCTTATTTGTTTGTATGCTCAATCCCTTAGGGCAAAAGAACGTCACGTTGTATTGCCCCTTAAGATGGCAACCTTTATTATGCAGTCTGTCGCTTTTATTCTTTGCCATCCAAATTCATACAACGCTCAATTTTCTCTTACACTAAATGATCTAACACTTTTAGAAGCAATTTTTATTGCCTTATTGCACCGATGACAACTTACTTGAAGGATCTTTCTCAATCCATAGGTAGGTATGGTGGACACTTGAAAATGAGATTTGGGTTTAAGGGTTTTTGGATGCACAAGTAGTATCTCTACTTGATGCGGAATTTTTGGCTAGCAAAGATGGGGGCAAGCACCACATGTTGAAGGATCTATAACAATATAACTTCTATGTGAATATGAACAAACGTAAATCATTACGTTGTCTTCCTTGTCCAACGTCAACAATTTTGGCATATAATATTTTGATGGGGGCTCATAATCACAAAATATTTCCATGATAGTGTATTTGCATGTGAAAGTTCTCTTCCTTATACTAATTAATCATGAATTGCTTGTATGACCAATATTGTGATTGTCAAGCCTCAAAAGATTTCACTTTCTAAACCCAATGTGAAGCTACCACTAGGCATGATATGATTTCAACTTCATTAAATTCAATTTATTCAGCAATTTACTCATAGGATATAAGTGAAGCACAAGAGTAAATGACAAACTACTCCAAAAAGATATAATTGAAGATCATGCGAGTAGTTAAGTAAATAAGTAGCTAATTGTGGACTCTCTTTTATTTAAAAACTTTCAGATCTAAGTATTTTATTAAAACAGCAAGCAAAACAAAACAAAATGACACTTCAAGGATAGCACACATCATGTGAAGAAGTAAAAAATTAAGCTCAACCGATACTAACCCATAATTGTTGAAGAAGAATGGTGGGATGCCTACCGGGGCATCCCCAAGCCTAGATGCTTGAGACTTCTTGAAATATTATTTTGGGATGCCTTGGGCATCCCCAAGCTTGAGCTTTTTTGTCTCCTTAATTCCTCTCATATCACGGTTTTCCTAAATCTCAAAAACTTCATCCACACAAAACTCAACAAGAACTCGTGAGATATGTTAGTATGGTAAAGTGCAAACCATTCACTTTGGTACTGTCAAAGACAAGATTCATAATTGTTCTCAAACAATGACTACTGTAGCATATCATTTCTACAATTTATACTGAGCAATATAAGCCATAGAAACTAGAAAACAAGCAAACTATGCATTGAAAACAAAATCTGTCAAAAAAAGAACAGTCTGTTGTAATCTGCACTAAAACCATACTTCTGCTACTCCAAAAATTATGAAAAAATTAGGACCACGCGAGCAATTTGTATATTAAACTTCTGAAAAAATAATCAAATCAAAAGCACTCTTCTGTAAAAAATGAGACTTATTTTCGTGAGCGCAAAAGTTTCTATTTTCCAATAAGATCAAATCTACTATCACCCAACATGATCTCAAAGGCTTTACTTGGCACTTTATTTAAAAAAGCTATAAAACATGATCACTACAGTAGCATAATCATATGAACACACAAAAACAGTAGGTAAAAGTGTTGGGTTGTCTCCCAACAAGCGCTTTTCTTTAATGCCTTTTAAGCTAGACATGATGATTTCAATGATGCTCGGATAGAAGATATGAATTGAAACATAACAAGGGCATCATGAATCACATGGCAGGCATTTAAGTCTAACCCACTTCCTATGCATAGGGATTTTGTGAGCAAACAACTTATGGGAACAAGAATCAACTAGCATAGGAAGGCAAAACAAGCATAACTTCAAATTTTCAACACATAGGGAGGAAACTTGATATTATTGCAATTCCTACAAGCATAAGTTCCTCCCTCATAATAATTTTCAGTAGCTTCATGAATGAATTCAACAATATAGCTATCACATAAAGCATTCTTTCCATGATCCTTTTATTACCCTCCACATAAGCAAATTTAGTCTCATGAATGGTAGTGTAAGCAAACTCAACAAAATAACTATCATGAGATTGAAAATTAAAATCATGATGACAAGTTTCATGATTATCATTATTCAATATAGCATACATGTCATTACCATAATCATAATAGATAGGAGGCATGCTTTCATGATAATAAATTCTCTCATCAAAACTTGAGGGACTAAAAATATCATCTTTATCAAATATAGCATCCCCAAGCTTATGCCTTTGCATATCATTAGCATCATGGATATTCAAAGAATTTATTAACAACATTGCAATCATGTTCATCATTCAAATATTTTGTGACAAACATTTATTGACTTCTTCTTCTAACAATTGAGCACAATTTTCCGATCCAACATTTTCACGAAAGATATTATAAAGATGATCAATAATATGATGCAACCTCAATTCCATTTTTTTAGTTTTCTTTTATTAACCAAACTAGTGATAAAACAAGAAACTAAAAGATTCAATTGCAAGATCTAAAGATATAACTTCAAGCACTCACCTCCCAGGCAACGGCGCCAGAAAAGAGCTTGATGTCTACTATGCAACTTTATTCTTGTAGACATGTGTTGGGCCTCCAAGTGCAGAGTTTTGTAGGACAGTAGCAATTTTCCCTCAAGTGGATGACCTGAGCTTTATCAATCCGTGGGAGGTGTAGGATGAAGATGGTCTCTCTCAAACGACCCTGCAACCAAATACAAGAAATCTCTTATGTCCCCAACACACCCAATACAATGGAAAATTGTATAGGTGCACTAGTTCGGCGAAGAGATGGTGATACAAGTGTAATATTGATGGTAGAAATATATTTTTATAATCTGAATAAATAAAAACAGCAAGGTAGCAAATAGTAAACGGGCAAAAAAATAGTATTGCAATGCTTAAAAATGAGGCCTAGGGTCCGTACTTTCACTAGTGCAACCTCTCAACAATGCTAACATAGTTGGATCATATGATTATCCCTCAAAGTGCAATAAAGAATCACTCCCGAGTTCCTATTAGCGGAGAACAAAAGATAGGAATTGTTTGTAGGTCACGAAACCACCTCAAAGCTATTTTTTCGTTCGATCTATTCAAGAGTTCGTACAAAAATAACACAAAGCTATTTTTTCCGTTCGATCTATCCTAGAGTTCGTACTAGAATAACACCAAAGCAAATTCATATTCATAATACTCAATCCACAAAAAGAACTATAAAGAGACCCCAAAGTTTCCGTCGGAGAAAAACATGCATCAACCCCTATGCATAGATTACCCCAATATCACCGCGGGAATCAGCGAGTTGAATGCCATAACACATATCAGGTGTATCAATAGGATACCTCATTGTCACCTCAAGTATTCATATTGCAAGACATATATCATGTGTTCTCATCTCTGAATATTCAATCTGACAAGACAAAACTTTGAAGGGTAAAGATTCAATTCATCATAACAAGAGTATAGAGGGGAGAAACATCATATGATCCGACTATATTAACAAAGCTCATTATATAGATCACGAGAGAGAGAGATCAAACACATAGCTACTGGTACAAACCCTCGGCCCCGATGGTGGACTACTCCCTCCTCATCGTGGTGGCCGCCGGGATGATGAAGATGGACACCGGAGATGATTCCCCCCTCCGGCAGGGTGCCGGAACGGGGTCTAGATTGGTTTTCGGTGGCTACACAGCCTTGCGGCGGTGGAACTTCTCGTCTAGGTTAACCCCGAAGGGTTTCGGAATATTTATGAATTTATAGGACAAACCGGGGGTGCGGGAGGCCATCGAGGTGGGCACAACCCACCTGGGCGCGCCAGGGGGCCCTGGCGCACCCTGGTGGGTTGTGCCCCCTCGGGGCACCCCCCAGGTGCAGCTCAGTCCCATTGGGTTCCCTCTGGTCAAGAAAAAACCTCCGTAAAGTTTCGTTGCGTTTGGACTCCGTTTGATATTGATTTCCTGCGATGTAAAAAACAAGCAAAAAAGAGCAACTGGCACTGGCACTTGGTCAATAGGTTAGCCCCAAAAAATGATATAAAGTTGCCATAAAATGATTGTAAAACACCCAATAATGATAAAATAACAGCATGAATACTTCATAAATTGTAGATACGTTGGAGACGTATCAGATGCCACTGTTGGGAAACGTAGCATTCAATTTCAAAAAAATTCCTACGAACACGCAAGATCTATCTAGGAGATGCATAGCAACGAGAGGGGGAGAGTGTGCCCATGTACCCTCGTAGACCGAAAGCGGAAGCGTTATGTTAACGCGGTTGATGTAGTCGAACGTCTTCACGATCCAACTGATTCAAGTACCGAACGTACGTCACCTCCGTGTTCAGCACACGTTCATCTCGATGACCTCAAACTCTTGATCCAGTAGAGGGTCGAGGGAGAGTTCCTTCAGCACGACGGCATGGCGACGGTGTTGGTGATGTGATCCGCGCAGGGCTTCGCCTAAGCACTACGACGCTATGACCGGAGGCGTAAACTGTGGAGGGGGGCACCGCACACGGCTAAGAGAAATCTTGGTGTGCCTTTGGGGTGCCCCTTGCCCACGTATATAAGGGGGAGAGAGGCCGGCAGCCAGGAGGGGCGCACCATGGGGGGAGTCCTACTTGGACTCCTAGTCCAAGTAGGATTCACCCCCCCTTTTCCTTTCTTCCACCGGAGGGAAAAGGAAGGAGAGGGAGAGGGAAAGGGGGGCGCCGCCGCCTCCCCTAGTCCAATTCGAACTGCCATGGGGGGGAGGGCGCGGCCACCCCTTCGGCCCTCCTCTCTCTCCACTAAGGCCCGCTATGGCCCATATTTCCCCCGGGGGGTTCCGGTAACCCCTCGGTACTCCGGTAAAATACCCGAATCACTCGGAACCATTCCGATGTCCAAATATAATCTTCCAAAATATTAATATTTAGCTCTCGACCATTTCGAGACTCCTCATCATGTCCGTGATCTCATCTGGGACTCCGTACAAACTTCGGTCACCAAAACACATAACTCATAATACAAATCGTCATTCAACGTTAAGCGTGCGTACCCTACGGGTTCGAGAACTATGTAGACATGACCGAGACACATCTCCGGTCAATAACCAATACCGAAACCTGGATGCTCATATTGGCTCCTACATATTCTTCAAAGATCTTTATCGGTCAAACCGCATAACAACATACGTTATTCCCTTTGTCATCGGTTTGTTACTTGCCTGAGATTCGATCGTCGGTATCATCATACATAGTTCAATCTCCTTACCGGAAAGTCTCTTTACTCGTTCTGTAATGCACCATCCCGCAACTAACTCATTAGTCACATTGCTTGCAAGGCCTATAGTGATGTGCATTACCAAGAGGGCCCAGAGATACCTCTCCGATACACAGAGTGACAAATCCTAATCTTGATCTATGCCAACCCAAAAAACACCTTCAGAGACACCTGTAGAGTATCTTTATAATCATCCAGTTACGTTGTGACGTTTGATAGCACACCAGGTGTTCCTCCGGTATTCGGGAGTTGCATAATCTCATAGTCAGAGGAACATGTATAAGTCATGAAGAAAGCAATAGCAATAAAACTAAATGATCATTATGCTAAGCTAACGGATGGGTCTTGTCCATCACATCATTCTCTAATCATGTGATCTCGTTCATCAAATGACAACACATGTCTATGGTCAGGAAACATAACCATCTTTGATCAACGAGCTAGTCAAGTAGAGGCATACTAGGGACACTCAGTTTTGTCTATGTATTCACACATGGCTCTAGGTCAGAGAATTGTTGAACTGAAGCACAATGTTGACTATGAAAAAGCCCAGTTCAAGAAGCATATGGCCAAGCTCAATGTGACAGATGTCCAGAACTTCAAGCAAATGATGCATGAGCTCAATTAGGCGTTTCACAAGAAACGTGACGAAGCCAAAGGTTCATGAGAGCGCATGAAACAGCTCGCTGCCAAATGTGTTCAAGCTTACAATGAAGCTGAGAAGTGCAAGGCACTTGGGCGTCCTGGCATCGATCCCAAAATGGCTGCCAAGAAGAAGAAGCCAATTGTAGCCCCAACCGAAGCATCAAGGCGGAAAGAACCTTGCATTGTCTTCCCCGCCAGCATGACAGGCATGAAGCCTAAGGTCCCCACTGTGGCTTCTGATCTCAAGAAAACAAGATCTGCCGGAGCCGAAGCCAGAAAGCGCAAGAACAAGAACACCACTGATGATGTGCCACCAACCAAGGAGAGAAAAACAAAGAAAGTTCGGGCTGCTCCCACAGAGCCCCTTGTCGTCGAGCCAATTTCAGTTGCTCGTCCTGCGTCTGCACATCAAGAGCGTTGATTGATAGTTCACGAGCATGCTACCTCAGAGGCTCATGAAGCTCAAGAAGATTTAGCTGCTGACCACACCGAAGCTGAAGACATTGGTCCCCAAGACTTTCCTCAGATCAAGCACCAACTGGTATCATCGCCTGTTCTCACGAACAGCGAACTCATCAGCATTGGTCGTCCTCTGACGCCAATTGCACAGGATACCTCATGGGCTGACCACCCACAAGACTCCACCCGTGAAGAAGAATCTCCAAGTACTCCCCCAACTCTAGTCACCTCTTCGGTGCTTGACGATGATGACTTTGTGGCCCATCCAACTCCCTCTCCACAAGCGTCGCGCGCATTTCGCAGGCTTCGCAAAGGACCAAGGCCACAAGTCGCTCAGTCGAGCGTTCCAGAAGAAGAAGAGCACAACCACTCAGTATCAAACCAAGTGTTTTCTGAAGCCTCTCCATCTGCGAACGTCTCTGTGTCTGCGGCCAATGCGGCTGAAGACATTCCGGCTGCATCAGCCGATGAACAAGAAGAACCAAGAGAAGAAGAAGAACGTGTTGCTACACCCCCATCCAACCCAGAAGTTGTTCTCGAGGAGAACGTGTCCGACCCTCCAGCTACTCGAGTGGAGGTTGATAACATTGAGGCGGCCACCACCATCAATACTGAAGCCAATGACGTGGTCATGGCTGAAGCTAATGTGGCGCCTGAAATCTCTATGGCGCCTGAAGCTAATGTGGTGCCTGAAGCCAATGTGGTATCAGAAGTAAATGCACCTGAAGTCAATGCTGCACCTGATGCAAATCTGCAGCCTGAAGTTAATGCCACTGCTCCTATACCGCCTCCAAGGCCACACACCATCGAGCAAGCATTTGATCAAGGTCAGTTGGTTACTGTTAGATGGCCCATTCTGGTTCCTCCACCTGCTGCCGGTCCACAATTTGACTATCATGTCAAGCACAGGCCTCAGGTCCAGAAGCCTAAGCCAAGGTTGCCAAGGTTTCCAGGTACAGCAACTTCCCCAGGATCTTTCAATGCAAATGGCTTCATTGCACACAATACCTTCTTCGATAGCACCAAGAATGCCTACACCAAGCCAAGAATTTCATCTGATCGGTTCTGGAGCTATCAGCAGCGCAGTTACTACTCGTGTGTTCTTTATGATCAAGGGCGCATTTTTCCCCATATGCATCTAGACTGTGAAGCCATTGCAGCCCTGCCCTGCCTAGAAGAAGCCCTTGATTGTTTCAGAGATGCTGGTCTACTGAAGTTTGTGACTGATAAAGAGCATTGGAATGAAGAGCTTCTGCTACAATTCTATGCTACCCTCCACATTCGCGGCTACAACAGGGATCCGAAGACTTGGATCCTTGAGTGGATGACAGACAATGTCCATCATGAAGCCAAAGCTCTTGATATCATTGAGCTAACTGGCCCGCCCACTCCAGGTGAACTCTTCGAGCCTGGTTGTCAGCTTCACCGCAATGCTTTGGAGAGCATCTTCCAGAAGCCTGAGCCCAACATGAGCCAAATGTTGAGCATGATGAAGCCTCTGCCTCGCGACGCTGAATATCCAAAGGAATTCTTTGTTAAAGACCTAGAGTATCTGCTCCACACCATTTATCATATCATCCGACGAACTCTATGGCCTATCAAAGGACATTCTCCTGCAGCGAAGCTTGAAGGAGCAATGAAGACATTGGTTTTCTACATTCTCAATGGCATCAGCTTTAATGCTCAAGACTTATTCATTAGGCAATTGGCTGCATCTGGATCTGACATCTTTGGTCTGAAGTTCTACGCTCCATGGGTTGTGCGCCTTATCAAGTTTCATTCAGCTGTCAACTATCAACCTTCTGCTCGCAACCATTTGATATTCTTGCCAGAGGTTGATATGTCTGTCGAAGCCATCTACCCAGAACCTGCCAAGGAGCCTGTTTATCTTCACAATGTTGATCATCAAAGCTTCACTCAGCCTATTGAAGGAGTTCTGGCTGCCACTCGTGTTTATCCTTTGGCTGGCAATACACGTGCACCTCACCGTGCCCATACTGAAGCCACTGATAGCACCATTGCTCAAAGGCATCAGAAGCGATCTCGTGTTCTCAACGACCGAGAGGTTCTCGTCGCCCTGCATCAAAAATAGGATAATCATCACTACTGGCTAAAGCGTCAGATGCAAAGCCTCTTGGTGGATGTCAACCGCATTCGCAACCTTGCCACCAAGAATGCCTTTGTCACTCATGAAACCAGTAGGAGATCATGGAAGAGTTTGACCTTGCTCAGTGCTGAAGCTGATCTTCAAGACGATGGCTTCACTGAATGATTCAAGTTTGACTCCACTCCTCCCAGAAATGTTGTACTGCGTCGAACTCCCTCACTCGAAGACTCTGAGTACTCTTCCTCTGCAGCAACAGTTGATGCCAGAGTCATTGATGATGAAGATGATGCTACTTCACCACCTCCAACTTCGGCGCGTGTCGACAGTGCACCAAGTTCTTCTGCACGACCAAACCTCAACGACGACCCTGCTGCTTCACCTACTCCTCATGGGAACGAGTAGAGGCTCTATGTCTTCACACCTTTTTGGTCCTTACTGAATAAAGAGGGAGAAGCATATGAGTTGATAGTCTTCAAGCGGGTCCATATGGGTGGTTGCTATACTTTTGCCAAGTGTTTACAACTCTCGCTTTTGATACATTTGGTTCTTTGAGTTGTAACACTTAAACTTGATGGTCGTCTGCTACTTTTTCTGCTATTCTGTGATGCGATGATAAATTCCGCATGCGTGATGATAAATCCCACACGAAGTCATATTGCAGACGTTCATTTTTCATTATGCATATCATTATCTTCATTACATCTTTTATGCATGATGAATTGCCTTCATAAGTTGAAGAGGATCTCCACAAGTACAACCTGTCATGTGCATTTGCATTCAAAAAGCAAAAATACTTATATGCACATCTTCAGGGGGAGCCTTTTGCTACTTGTGAAGACAATACCTTAATCCTTTTCAATTTCACATACTTTTATCCCCGTTTAAAACTTCAACCAATTTGTCATCAATCACCAAAAAGGGAGAGATTGTAAGTGCATCTAGTGCCACCCCTAGTTGGTTTTGGAGTATTGACGACAAACCTGGTTGAGGGACTAATGTGTTTGTGAGAATTGCAGGATAACATAGGTAGTAGTTCCTCATTGATTCGGTTTACCTATCGGAGATGACCCCTAAAAATGTGTGAAGATATTGAAGACAATGGTGGTATGTGAAGATATTCACATTGAAGACTATGACATGAGAAGACATCGCATGAAGACTATGGAGCGCGAAGACTTAGTTGTTTCTTCGTTTCCTTTTCTTCTTTGTTGAGTCATAGGAACCACCGTACTGTTAAGTGGGGTCCAAGTGAACAAAGTCAGAGTGACTGAAGTGATGCTCAACCAAATCCTATGTCTTCGAGCGAAGACAATGAGAGCAAATCTTATCCAGAGTCGGATAAGTCAGTTTTACTTGTAGCCCAAGTCAAGCTGCCGCGTGTGTTTGAAATCTAACCGTTGGGACACGTGTCAGTTCCTTAGTGACCCAGGGTCATTTCGGACAAATCAGGCCGGGTTGCCTAGTGGCTATAAATAGCCCACCCCCTACACCATAAATTGGTGGTTGCTCAGAGTTAGTGCACGGCTTTTGTCGTTTGAGAGCAACCCACCTCCGAAGCATTTGAGAGAGAGATCCTTGCGAGGACAAAGCCCAAAACACCCAGAGCCAAAGAGTGTTAGGAATCATTGAAGTCTTTCTGTCCGCGTGATCTGAAGACTTGTTACACTTGAGGACTGTGAATCCTCCAGCCGGTTAGGCGTCGCATTCTGAGCATCCAAGAGTCATTCTGGATTGCCGGTGAATGAAGTCTGTGAAGGTTCAGAAGTCTACCTTGAAGACTTACCAGAGTGATTGGGCGAGGACTGGGTGTCCCTAGCTCAAGGGGAATAAGGTGAAGACACGGTATTCTGAGTTAAATATCAGCCTCCCTAACCAGACGTACAATTGTCACAGCAACTGGAACTGGTCAAACAAATCACTGTCTTCTCCAAGCTACTGGTTCTATCTCTTCCTTCTCTTTACTTACTGTTTGTCTTTGTGAAGTCATTGCCTGCTTGCATTATCTGTTTGACTTCACCGTGTGACTACTTGTTCCGATTGGCTTCATACTATCTTCCATCCTGATCCATACTACCTAGCTGCTAATAGTCTTCGTGCTTTCACTTCATTGAATACTTGACTATGGCTTGCCTAGTGTAGTCTACCTTCCGTTGCATATCAATAGGATCATTTCTATTGTTTGTCTTCGAAACTCCCATGTTTTGAAGACTTTCATAAAAATCGCCTATTCACCCCCCTCTAGTCGATATCCAGCTCTTTCAATTGGTATCAGAGCAAGGTACTCCCTTGTTCTGTGTGATTCGGTTTGACCACCTGGAGTTTTAGCTATGTCGACTGCAGGGATAATCAAAGTCTCCACTGCGTGCCCCGTCTTCGATGGCACTGAATACCCCTACTGGAAGAACAAGATGCATATGCACCTTGAAGCCAGTGATGTCGACCTCTGGTATGTCGTCAAGAACGGCGTTCCCAAGACTGGTGAAGGTGTCACACCTGCTGATGTCAAGAAGTTCGTTCAACTGGATTCTACTGCCAAGAACATCATCTGTGGTCATTTAACCAAAGGACAGTATGGCCGTGTGAGTGCTCTGGAAACATCGAAGCTAGTCTGGGACTGGCTCTCCATGGTCAACGAAGGCGTCTCAACCCAGAGAGATCAAAGGATCAGTATCCTTCGCAACCTCTTCAATCGCTTCAAGAGACACGACAATGAGAACGTCCAGCTCACATTCGATCGCCTCACTGACATCACAAATGAGCTTCAGGCACTTGGTGCCACTGAGATCACCAAGCATGAAATCATCAAGACACTCCTGAGATCACTTGACAGCTTGTTTGACACCCTAGCCCGGATGATTCAAGAGCGCCCTGACTTCAAGACTCTCGATCCGTCTGACATACTTGAGAGGCTCAACACACATGAGTTTCAGCTATCTGAGAAACGAGATATCTATGGTCCCAACTATGGCCGAACTCGCGCTTTGAAGGCAAAGGTTGTTTCCTCATCTGAAGAAGAATCTGATTGCAGTTCTGGTGATCCTGAAGACATTGGAAAGGAGCTTGCTATGCTTGTGAAGAAGTTCCAGAAATTCACTAAGAAGAAAGGCTTCAGAAAGTCTTCACGATCCAGTTCAAGAAATGATGAAGCTTCTACCCATGACCACAAGAAGAGAACATGCCACAAGTGCAAGAAACCTGGTCACTACATCTCTGAGTGTCCATAGTGGGACAATGAGAAGAAGAAGAAGAAGAAGAAGAACAAGGAATATGATTCTGATGACAAGAAAAGAAGAAATCCTCAAAGTCTTCTTCCAAGTCTACATCGAAGTCTTCATCACACAAGAAGAGTTCATCTGGCAAGGCTCGTGCGTTTGTTGGCAAGGAGATGGATTCAGAGGAGGAGTCTGCTTCTGAGGAGGCAGAGGTGGAGTCTAAGGAGGAGTCCGACTCTGGCATTGCAAGTCTGGCTCTAGCTACTGCCTACGTTGCCAAGTCCATCTTCAACACTGAAGACAATGGCTCCGCCGCCAACGCCGATGCTAATGACAAGGATGACTCTGCTCCCACCTACTGCTTCATGGCACGCGGTGCCAAGGTAAAATCACGCGATGCTTACTTCCAAACATCAAGTGAAGATGACTCTGATTGTGAATCCAAACCTAGCTACAAAACACTTGCTAAAATTGTAACTGAACAAAAGAAAGCTATGGAACATATTCAAAAACTGTTAGACAAAAGCGATGACCTGTTGGACGCGGAAATGACCCAATCTCAGTCCTTAACTGAAGACATTAAAAATCTTCATGTTAAGTACGAGGAACTTGAAAGTCGTCATGAAGCGCTCTCAACAACTCATGAAAAGCTTTCCTACGATTATCTTCAAAGGAAGCAAGAACTTGAGAAATTGAGAACGATTCATGAAGATCTTCAAAAGGAGAACGAGTCACTCCGCGCTCAATAGATCAGTCACGCTGAGGAAGGATTTGAACCACCATGTATAAAATGTGTTGAGCGTGATAACGCTACATCTGTTGCTGAATGTTCCACTGCTGCTACTGTTGCAATATCTTCAACTGCTGATGTGGTACCTAACCCCTCTGCTGAGGATACCACTACTATTGCTGATGAAAATGCTAGGTTGAAGACATTGCTTGAGACTGGGATGTACAAAAGTCTCAAAGGGCATCAGACATTATGTGATGTCCTCAAAAAGCAGATTCTGAACCGAAATCCTAGGAAAGAGGGTGTTGGGTTCGAGACGAAAATGAATGTTGATGGTTCTTACTGGAAGCCTGAGCAGTACCCCAAAACCACATGGGTTGCTGCTAAGGAACCTTTAGTGGATCCATCCACCTGATCTGGCTTCACTTGTGCTAACCCTATTATCATTGATGAATCCTTTGATGCAAACTATAAACTGTTTAAGAATCAGAATGGTGAAGTGTTTGCCAGGTACATTGGTACTAACTGCAGAAATGGACCACCTATGAAGAAGATCTGGGTAACCAAAAGTTGTCTTGAGAATCTTCCTGTGAATGTCATCATGACACCACCTGGGAAGAAGACAAACCCCAGACCAAAGGCTTCATATGGTCCAAAGGCTTCATACAGACAGAGGACTCACCTGAGTCACCCTAACGCCAATGTTTTGCAGGGAAATCATACTCAGACCCATGAATATGAGCGCGTTTCCTCAAACCGCTATGTTCATAGAACCAAGAACTTTTCTGCTTATTCTTATGAGTATTATTCTCCTCCTGCAAGGCTATTTGCTAGGGCTCCAAAGCCTAAGTTCTCAGATGCTGCACTAAGACTCATTTCTTCGAAGCCACCCCTGAAAATGTGGGTGGTTAAGAAAACTTAACTCTCTTTTGCAGGGAAGGGTCTCCAGCCGGAAATCAAAGGCGTCCGATGCTATTGCTGGGGACCTAAAACATCTTGTAGGGTGCAAGATAAAATGCCCAAATGGACTTATTATGTATTTTGTTCCTGAATCGCTTGCCAGTCATCCTATCAGTCCTAACTTGGATCTAAGCTTTCATAATCCGCTTGCTCGTCAAATGTTTATGCTTCACAATACTCTTGGTGAAGCCTATCCCCCTAACTGTACTGTAGGGTATGACACCAAAGTCTTCAGAATGGATTATGGACAGCGGATGCACTAACGACTGTTGGGGAACGTAGTAATTTCAAAAATTTCCTACGCACACGCAGGATCATGGTGATGCATAGCAACGAGAGGGGAGAGTGTAGTCTATGTACCCTCGTAGACCGTTCGCGGAAGCGTTATATCAACGCGGTTGATGTAGTCGTACGTCTTCATGATCCGACCGATCCAAGTACCGAAAGCACGGCACCTTCGAGTTCTGCACACGTTTGGCTCGGTGACGTCCTCGCCTTCTCGATCTAGCAAGAGGGGCGAAGTAGTAGATGAGTTCCGGCAGCACGATGGCGTGGCGACGGTGTTGGTGAAGAACAATCTTCGCAGGGCTTCGCCTAAGCACTACGAAAACTATGACGGAGGATAAACTAGAGGGGACGGGGTTGCCAGCACACGGCTTGGTGTTTCTTGATGTGTCTTGGGTGATAGCCCTACCCCTCTATTTATATGTTGAGCCTTGGGGTCGAAACTTGGAGTAAAAGCCTCCACAAAGTCGGTTTCACCCGAAAGGCAAGAGTCCTTCTCGGACTCCAGGGCCAGACGCCAGGGTTCCCGGCGTCTGGCCCCTGGATTCCGCAAAACTTCCTTTTGCGCTTTCCAAAAACCTTGTGGGCTTTCCCCTTTGGCCCAAATAAAGTGTTCTCGTACCCAAACATTTCGGGAAACATCCGGAACCCCTTCCGGTGAACTCCGGGACCCTTCCGGAGTCCAAACACTATTATCTCATATATCAATATTTATCTCCGGACCATTCCGGAGTTCCTCGTCATGTCCGTGATCTTATCCGGAACTCCGAACAACATTCGGTTACCAACATACATAACTCATAAATACTATATCATCAACGAACGTTAAGCGTGCGGACCCTACGGGTTCGAGAACTATGTAGACATGACCGAGACACTTCTCTGGTCAATAACCAATAGCGGAACCTGGATGCCCATATTGGCTCCTACATATTCTACGAAGATCTTTATCGGTCGAACCGCATAACAACATACGTTGTTCCCTTTGTCATCGGTATGTTATTTGCCCGAGATTCGATCGTCGGTATCTTAATACCTAGTTCAATCTCATTACCGGCAAGTCTCTTTACTCGTTTTGTAATACATCATTCCGCAACTAACTCATTAGTTGCAATGCTTGCAAGGCTTATAGTGATGTGCATTACCGAGTGGGCCCAGAGATACCTCTTCGACAATCGGAGTGACAAATGCTAATCTCGAAATACGCCAACCCAACAAGTACCTTTGGAGACACCTGTAGAGCACCTTTATAATCACCCAGTTACGTTGTGACATTTGGTAGCACACAAAGTGTTCCTCCGGTAAACGGGAGTTGCATAATCTCATAGTCATAGGAACATGTATAAGTCATGAAGAAAGCAATAACAGAATACTAAACGATCGTGTGCTAAGCTAACGGAATGGGTCAAGTCAATCACATCATTCTCCTAATGATGTGATCCCGTTAATCAAATGACAACTCATGTCTATGGCTAGGAAACATAACCATCTTTGATCAACGAGCTAGTCAAGTAGAGGCATACTAGCGACACTCTATTTGTCTATGTATTCACACATGTATTATGTTTCCGGTTAATACAATTCTAGCATGAATAATAAACATTTATCATGAAATATGGAAATAAATAATAACTTTATTATTTCCTCTAGGGCATATTTCCTTCAGTCTCCCACTTGCACGAGAGTCAATAATCTAGTTCACATCGCCATGTGATTTAACATCAATTGTTCACATCTTTATGTGGTTAACACCCATAGTTCACATCGACATGTGACCAACACCCAAAGGGTTTACTAGAATCAGTAATATAGTTCACATCGCTATGTGATTAATACCCAAAGAGTACTAAGGTGTGATCATGTTTTGCTTGTCAAATAATTTTAGTCAACGGTTCTGCCAAATTCAGATCCGTATGTATTATGCAAATTTCTATGTCAACAGTGCTCTGCACGGAGCTACTCTAGCTAATTGCTCCCACTTTCAATATGTATCTAGATCGAGACTTATAGTCATCCAGATTTGTGTCACGACGAACCTTTTGTCACCTCCATAATCAAGAAACATATCCTTATTCCACCAAGGATAATTTTTGACCGCTGTCCAGTGATCTACTCCTAGATCACTATTGTACTCCCTTGCCGAAATCAGTGTAGGGTATACAATAGATCTGGTACACAACATGGCATACTTTATAGAACCTATGGCTGAGGCATAGGGAATGACTTTTCATTCTCTTTCTATCTTCTGTCGTGGTCGGGCTTTGAGTCTTACTCAATTTCACACCTTGTAACACAGGCAAGAACTCTTTCTTTGACTGTTGCATTTTGAACCACTTCAAAATCTTGTCAAGGTATGTACTCATTGAAAACACTTATCAAGCATCTTGATATATCTCTATAGATCTTGATGCTCAATATGTAAGCAGCTTTACCGAGGTCTTTCTTTGAACAACTCCTTTCAAATACTCCTTTATGCTTTCCAGAAAATTCTACATTATTTCCGATCAACAATACGTCATACATATATTTATCAGAAATGTTGTAGTGCTCCCACTCACTTTCTTGTAAATACAGGCTTCACCGCAAGTCTGTATAAAACTATATGCTTTGATCAACTCATCAAAGCGTATATTCCAACTCCGAGATGCTTGCACCAGTCCATAGATGGATCGCTGGAGCTTGCACATTTTGTTAGCACCTTTAGGATCGACAAAACCTTCTGGTTGCATCATATACAACTCTTCTTTAAGAAATCCATTAAGGAATGTAGTTTTGACATCCATTTGCCAGATTTCATAAAATGTGGCAATTTGCTAACATGATTCGAACAGACTTAAGCATCGCTAAGAGTGAGAAAATCTCATCATAGTCAACACCTTGAACTTTGTCAAAAAAAAAATTTCGACAAGTCTAGCTTTGTAGATAGTAACACTACTATCAGCGTCCGTCTTCCGCTTGAAGATCCATTTATTTTCTATGGCTTGCCGATCATCGGGCAAATCAATCAAAGTCCACACTTTGTTCTCATACATGGATCCTATCTCAGATTTCATGGCCTCAAACCATTTCGCGGAATCTAGGCTCATCATCGCTTCCTCATAGTTCGTAGGTTCGTCATGGTCAAGTAACATGACCTCCAGAATAGGATTACCGTACCATTCTGGTGCGGATCTTACTCTGGTTAACCTACGAGGTTCAGTAGTAACTTGATTTGAAGTTTCATGATCATCATCATTAACTTCCTCACTAATTGGTGTAGGCATCACTGGAACTGATTTCTGTGATGAACTACTTTCCAATGCGGGAGAAGGTACAATTACCTTATCAAGTTCTACTTTCCTCCCACTCACTTCTTTCGAGAGAAACTTCTTCTCTAGAAAGGATCCATTCTCAGCAACGAATATCTTGCCTTCGGATCTGTGATAGAAGGTGTGCCCAACAGTTACTTTTGGGTATCCTATGAAGATTTACTTCTCCGATTTGGGTTCGAGCTTATCATGTTGAAACTTTTTCACATAAGCATCATAGTTCCAAACTTTTAAGAAACGACAGCTTAGGTTTCTCGCCAAACCATAGTTCATACGGTGTCATCTCCACGGATTTAGATGGTGCCCTATTTAACGTGAATGTAGCTGTCTCTAATGCATAACCCCAAAACAATAGTGGTAGATCGGTAAGAGACATCATAGATCGCACCATATCTAATAAAGTACGGTTACGATGTTCGGACACACCATTACACGGTGGTGTTCCAGGTGGCGTGAGTAGTGAAACTATTTCACATTGTTTTTACTGAAGGCCAAACTCGTTAACTCAAATATTTTACCTCTGCGATCATATCGTAGAAACTTTTATTTTCTTGTTACGATGATTCTCCACTTCACTCTGAAATTATTTGAACTTTTCAAATGTTTCAGACTTGTGTTTCATCAAGTAGATATACCCATATCTGCTCAGATCACTTGTGAAGGTCAGAAAATAACGATACTTGCCGCGAGCCTTAACACTCACCGGACCGCATACATCAGTATGTATTATTTCCAATAAGTCAGTTGCTCGCTCCATTGTTCCGGCGTTTTAGTCATCTTGCCCATGAGTCATGGTTCGCAAGCATCAAGTGATTCCAAAAATCCATCAGCATGGAGTTTCTTCACGCGCTTTACACCAATATGACCTAAACGGCAGTGCCACAAATATGTTGCACTATCATTATTAACTTTGCATCTTTTGGCATCAATATTATGAATATGTGTATCACACGATCGAGATCCAACAAACCATTTTCATTGGGCGTATGACCATAGAAGGTTTTATTCATGTAAACAGAACAACAATTATTCTCTAACTTACATGAATAACCGTATTGCAATAAACATGATCAAATCATATTCATGCTCAACGCAAACACCAAATAACACTTATTTAGGTTCAACACTAATCCCGAAAGTATAGGGAGTGTGCGATGATGATCATGTCAATTTTGGAACTACTTCCAACACACATCGTCACCTCACCCTCAACTACTCTCTATTTATTCTGTAACTCCTGTTTCAAGTTACTAATTTTTAGCAACCTACCCAGGGGCTACTATAAACACTAGTAAGGTACACATCAATAACCTGTATATCAAATATAGCTTTGTTCACTTTGCCATCCTTCTTACCCACCAAATACTTGGGGCAATTCTGTTTCCAGTGACTAGTCCCTTTGTAGTAGAAGCACTCAGTTTCAGGCTTAGGTCCAGACTTGGGTTTTTTCACTTGAGCAGCAACTTGCTTGCTGTTCTTTTTGAAGTTCCCCTTTTATCCCTTTACCCTTTTCTTGAAACTAGTGGTCTTGTTAATCATCAACACTTGATGTTCTTTCTTGATTTCTACCTTCATCAATTTCATCATCATGAAAAGTTCGAGAATCATTTTCGTCATCCCTTGCATACTATAGTTCATCACGAAGTTCTACTAACTTGGTGGTGGTGACTAGAGAATTCTGTCAATCACTATCTTATCTAGAAGATTAACACCCACTTGATTCAAGCAATTGTAGTACCCAGACAATCTGAGCACATGCTCACTGGTTGAGCTATTCTCCTCCATCTTGTAGGCAAAGTACTATCAGAGGTCTCATACCTCTCGACACGGGCGTGAGTATGAAATACCAATTTCAACTCTTGGAACATCTCATGTGTCTTGGGGAACGTAGCAGAAATTCAAAATTTTCTACGCATCACCAAGATCAATCTATGGAGTAATCTAGCAATGAGGGAAAGGGGAGTGCATCTACATACCATTGTAGATCGCGATGCGGAAGCGTTGCAAGAACGCGGATGAAGGAGTCATACTCGTAGCGATTCAGATCGCGGTTGATTCCGATCTAAGCACCGAACCATGGGCCCTCCGCGTTCAACACACGTGCAGCCCGGTGACGTCTCCCACGCCTTGATCCAGCAAGGAGAGAGGGAGAGTTTGGGGAAGACTCCGTCCAGCAGCAGCACAACGGCATGGTGGTGATGGAGGAGCGTGGCACTCCAGCAGGGCTTCGCCAAGCACTGCGAGAGACGAGGAGGGAGAGGGGTAGGGCTGCGCCAAGAGAGAGATGTTCTCATGTGTATGGCAGCCCCAAAACCCCCACTATATATAGGGGAGGGGGAGGGGCTGCGCCCCCATCTAGGGTTCCCCCCCAAGGGGTGCGGCCAGCCCTAGATGGGACTTGGAGGGGCGGCCAAGGGGGGAGAGAGGGGGGCGCACCACTAGGTGGGCCTTAGGCCCATCTGAGCCTAGGGTTTCCCCCTTCCCCCCTTCCTGCGCCCTGGGCCCCTTTTGGGAGGCGCACCAGCCCACCTAGGGGCTGGTCCCTTCCCACACTTGGCCCACGCAGCCCTCTGGGGCCGGTGGCCCCACCTGGTGGACCCCCGGGACCCTCCCGGTGGTCCCGGTACGTTATCGATAGCACCCAAAAATTTTCCGGTGACCAAAACAGGACTTCCCATATATAAATTTTTACCTCCGGACCATTCCGGAACTCCTCGTGACGTCCGGGATCTCATCCGGGACTTCGAACAACATTCGGTAACCACGTATATCTATTCCCTATAACCCTAGCGTCATCAAACCTTAAGTGTGTAGACCCTATGGGTTCGGGAACCATGCAGACATGACCGAGACGTTCTCCGGTCAATAACCAACAGCGGGATCTGGATACCCATGTTGGATCCCACATGTTCCACGATGTCGGGGATTCAATCAATCCCGTATACAATTCCCTTTGTCTATCGGTATGTTACTTGCCCGAGATTCGATCGTCGGTATCACGATACCTTGTTCAATCTCGTTACTGGCAAGTCTCTTTACTCGTTCCGTAACACATCATCCCGTGATCAACTCCTTGGTCACATTGTGCACATTATGATGATGTCCTACCGAGTGGGCCCAGAGATACCTCTCCGTTTACACGGAGTGACAAATCCCAGTCTTGATTCGTGCCAACCCAACAGACACTTTCGGAGATACCTGTAGTGCACCTTTATAGCCACCCAGTTACGTTGTGACGTTTGGTACACCCAAAGCATTCCTACGGTATCCGGGAGTTGCACAATCTCATGGTCTAAGTAAATGATACTTGACATTAGAAAAGCTCTTGGCAAACGAACTACACGATCTTGTGCTAGGCTTAGGATTGGGTCTTGTCCATCACATCATTCTCCTAATGATGTGATCCCGTTATCAACGACATCCAATGTCCATGGTCAGGAAACCGTAACCATCTATTGATCAACGAGCTAGTCAACTAGAGGCTTACTAGGGACATGGTGTTGTCTATGTATCCACACATGTATCTGAGTTTCCTATCAATACAATTTTAGCATGGATAATAAACGATTATCATGAACAAGGAAATATAATAATAACCAATTTATTATTGCCTCTAGGGCATATTTCCAACAGTCTCCCACTTGCACTAGAGTCAATAATCTAGTTCACATCACCATGTGATTAACACTCATAGGTCACATCACCAGGTCACATCATTTGAAAGTACTATTAAGCGTTTTAGATCTATCCTTATAGATCTTGATGCTCAATGTTCAAGTAGCTTAATCCAGGTTTTCCATTGAAAAACACCTTTCAAATAACCCTGTATGCTTTCCAGAAATTCTACATCATTTCTGATCAACAACATGTTAACAACATATACTCATCAAAAATTCTATAGTGCTCCACTCACTTCTTTGGAAATACAAGTTTCTCATAAACCTTGTATAAACCCAAAATCTTTGATCATCTCATCAAAGCGTACATTCCAACTCCGAGATGCTTACTCCAGTCCTTAGAAGGATTGCTGGAGCCTTGCATACTTGTTAGCATCTTTCAAGATTGACAAAACCTTCTGGTTGTATCACATACAACCTTTCCTCAAGAAAATCGTCGAGGAAACAATGTTTTGACTTCCTATCTGCAAGATTTCATAAATAATGCAGTAAGTGCTAATACAATTCCAACAGACTCTTAGCATCGCTACGAGTGAGAAAGTCTCATCGTAGTCAACTCCTTGAACTTGTCGGAAAACATCTCAATGACAAGCCTAGCTTTCTTAATGGTGACACTTACCATCATTGTCTGTCTTCCTTTTAAAATCCATCTGCACCCAACAGCCTTACGACCATCAAGTATTTCTTCCAAAGTCTATACTTTGCTTTTATACATGGATCCTCTCTCGGATTTCATGGCCTCGAGCCATTCGTCGGAATCCGGGCCCACCATCGCTTCTCCATAGCTCGTAGGTTCATTGTTGTCTAGCAACATGACTTCCAAGACAGGATCACGTACTACTCTGAAGTAGTACGCATCCTCGTCGTCCTACGAGGTCTGGTAGTGACTTGATCCGAAGTTTCATGATCACTATCATAAGCTTCCACTTCAATTGGTGTAGGTGCCACAGGAACAACTTCCTGTGCCCTGCTACACACTAGTTGAAGTTATGGTTCAATAACCTCATCAAGTCTCCAGCATCCTCCCACTCAATTCTTTCGAGAGAACTTTTCCTCGAGAAAGGACTCGTTTCTAGAAGCAATTACTTTTGCTTCCAGATCTGAAATAGGAGGTATACCCAACTGTTTTGGGTATTCTATGAAGATGCATTTATCCGCTTTGGGTTCGAGCTTATTAGCCTGAAACTTTTTCACATAAGCATCGCAGCCCCAAACTTTTAAGAAACGACAACTTAGGTTTCTCTAAACGGTGTCTTCTCAACGGAATTGCGTGGTGCCCCTTTTAAAGTGAATGCGGTTGTCTCTAATGCCTAACCCATAAACGATAGTGGTAATTCGATAAGAGACATCATGGTATGCACCATATCCAATAGGGTGCAGTTATGATGTTCGGACACACCATCACAATATGGTGTTCCAGGCGGTATTAGTCGTGAAATAATTTCCACAATTTCTTAATTGTGTGCCAAACTCGTAACTCAGATATTCATCTCTATGATCATATCACAGACATTTTATCCTCTTGTCACGACGATCTTCAACTTCACTCTAAAATTACTTGAACCTTTCAATAATTCAGACTTGTGTTTCATCAAGTAAATATTCTTAGCATCAACTCAAATCATCTGTGAAGTAAGAACATAACGATATCCACTGCATGCCTCAGCACTCATTGGACTGCACACATCAAATGTATTACTTCCAACAAGTTGCTCTCTTGTTCCATCTTACTGAAAACGAGGCCTTTCAGTCATCTTGCCCATGTGGTATGATTTGCATGTCTCAAGTGATTCAAAATCAAGTGAGTCCAAACGATCCATCTGCATGGAGTTTCTTCATGCATATATACCAATAGACATGGTTCGCATGTCTCAATCTTTTCAAAAACGAGTGAGTCCAAAGATCCATCTACATGGAGCTTCTTCATGCGTTCTATACCAATATGACTCAAATGGCAGTGCCACAAGTATGTGGTACTATCATTACTATTTTATATCTTTTGGCACGAACATGTGTATCACTGCGATCGAGATTCATTTTAGGTGCAAGACCATTAAAGGTATTATTCAAATAAACAGAGTATCCATTATTCACCTTAAATGAATAACCATATTGCAATAAACATAATCCAATCATGTTTATGCTCAACGCTAACACCAATCTCGATGGTAGAGGGAGCATGCGATGCTTGATCACATCAACCTTGGAAACACTTCCAACACACATCGTCATCTCACCTTTAGCTAGTCTCCATTTATTCCGCAGCTTTTATTTCGAGTTACTTACGCTTAGCAACCGAACCGGTATCTAATACCCTGGTGCTGCTAGGAGTACTAGTAAAGTACACATTCATATAATGTATATCCAATATACTTCTGTCGACCTTGCATGCCTTCTCATCTACCAAGTATCTAGGGTGGTTCTGCTTCAGTGACCGTTCCCCTCATCACAGAAGCACTTAGTCTCGGGTTTGGGTCCAACCTTGGGATTCTTCACTAGAGCAGCAAATGATTTGCTGTTTCATGAAGTATCCCCTTTGTCCTTGCCCTTCTAGAAACTAGTGGTTTTACAAACCATCAACAATTGATGCTCCTTCTTGATTTCTACTTTCGCGGTGTCAAACATCGCGAGTTGCTCAAGGATCATCATGTCTATCCCTGATATGTTATAGTTCATCACAAAGCTCTAATAGCTTGGTGGCAGTGACTATGGAGAACCATCACTATCTCATCTGGAAGATTAACTCCCACTCGATTGAAGTGATTGTAGTACTCAGACAATCTGAGCACATGCTCAACGATTGAGCTTTTCTCCCTTAGTTTGCAGGCTTAAGAAACTTGTCAGAGGTCTCATACCTCTTGACGTGGGCACTAGTCTGAAATCCCAATTTCAGTCTTCGGAACATATCATATGTTCTGCGACGTTTCAAAAACGTCTTTGGTGCCACAATTCTAAACCTTTAGCATTACACATTGAACTGTCACGTAGTCATCAAAATGTGTATGTCAGATGTTTCACAACATCTACAGACGACGCTGAGGTTCAGCACACCGAGCGGTGCATTAAGGACATAAGCCTTCTGTGCAGCAATGAGGACAATCCTCAGTTCACGGACCCAGTCCGCATAATTGCTACTATCAACTTTCAACTAAATTTTCTCTAGGAACATATCTTAAACAGTAGAGCTACAGCGTAAGCTATGACATAATTTGCAAAGACCTTTTGACTATGTTCATGATAATTGAGTTCATCTGATTATTAAATGAACTCCCACTCAGATAGACATCCCTCTAGTCATCTAAGTGATACATGATCCGAGTCAAACTAGGCTGTGTCCGATCATCACGTGAGACGGACTAGTCATCATCGGTGAACATCTCCATGTTGATCATATCTACTATATGACTCATGTTCGACCTTTCGGTCTCTTGTGTTCCGAGGCTATGTCTGTACATGCTAGGCTCGTCAAGTCAACCTAAGTGTTTCGCATGTGTTCCGAGGCCATGTCTGTACATGCTAGGCTCGTCAACACCCGTTGTATTCGAACGTTAGAATCTATCACACCCGATCATCACATGGTGCTTCGAAACAACGAACCTTCGCCATGGTGCACAGTTAGGGGGAACACGTCTCTTGAAATTTTAGTGAGGGATCATCTTATTTATGCTACCGTCGTTCTAAGCAAATAAGATGTAAACATGATAAACTTCACATGCAAATCATAAAGTGACGTGATATGGCCAATATCATCCTGCGCCTTTGATCTCCATCTTCGAGGCGCGGCATGATCACCTTCGTCACCGGCATGACACCATGATCTCCATCATCATGATCTCCATCATTGTGTCTTCATGAAGTTGTCTCGCCAACTATTACTTCTACTACTATGGCTAACGGTTAGCAATAAAGTAAAGTAATTACATGGCGTTTTCATTGACACGCGGGTCATACAATAAATTAAGACAACTCCTATGGCTCCTGCCGGTTGTCATACTCATCGACATGCAAGTTGTGATTCCTATTACAAGAACATGATCAATCTCATACATCACATATATCATTCATCACATCCTTTTGGCCATATCACATCACATAGCATATCCTGCAAGAACAAGTTAGACGTCCTCTAATTGTTGTTGCATGTTTTACGTGGCTGCTATGGGATTCTAGCAAGAACGTTTCTTACCTACGCAAAAGCCACAACGTGATATGCCAATTTCTATTTACCCTTCATAAGGACCCTTTTCATCGAATCCGATCCGACTAAAGTGGGAGAGACAGACACCCGCTAGCCACCTTATGCAACTAGTGCATGTCAGTCGGTGGAACCTGTCTCACGTAAGTGTACGTGTAAGGTCGGTCTGGGCCGCTTCATCCCACGATGCCGCCGAATCAAGATAAGACTAGTAACGGCAAGTAAATTGACAAAATCGACGCCCACAACTACTTTGTGTTCTACTCGTGCATAGAAACTACGCATAGACCTAGCTCATGATGACACTGTTGGGGAACGTAGCAGAAATTAAAAAAATTCTATGCATCACCAAGATCAATCTATGGAGTAATTTAGCAACGAGGGAAAGGGGAGTGCATCTACATACCATTGTAGATCGCGATGCGGAAGCGTTGCAAGAACGCGGATGAAGGAGTCGTACTCGTAGAGATTCAGATCGCGGTCGATTCCGATCTAAGCACCGAACCACGGCGCCTCCGCGTTCAACACACGTGCAGCCCGGTGACATCTCCCACGCCTTGATCCAGCAAGGAGAGAGGGAGAGGTTGGGGAAGACTCCGTCCAGCAGCAGCACAACGGCATGGTGGTGATGGAGGAGCGTGGCACTCCAGCAGGGCTTCGCGAAGCACTGCGAGAGACGAGGAGGGAGAGGGGTAGGGCTCGCCAAGAGAGAGATGTTCTCATGTATATGGCAGCCCCAAAACCCCCACTATATATAGGGGAAGGGGAGGGGCTGCGCCCCCATCTAGGGTTCCCCCCCAAGGGGTGCGGCCAGCCCTAGATGGGACTTGGAGGGGCGGCCAAGGGGGGAGAGAGGGGGGCGCACCACTAGGTGGGCCTTAGGCCCATCTGAGCCTAGGGTTTCCCCCTTCCCCCCCTTCCTGCGCCCTGGGCCCCTTGTGGGAGGCGCACCAGCCCACTTAGGGGCTGGTCCCTTCCCACACTTGGCCCACGCAGCCCTCTGGGGCCGGTGGCCCCACCTGGTGGACCCCCGGGACCCTCCCAGTGGTCCCGGTATGTTACCGATAGCACCCGAAACTTTTCCGGTGACCAAAACAGGACCTCCCATATATAAATTTTTACCTCCGGACCATTCCGGAACTCCTCGTGACGCCCGGGATCTCATCCGGGACTCCGAACAACATTCGGTAACCACGTATATCTATTCCCTATAACCCTAGCGTCATCAAACCTTAAGTGTGTAGACCCTACGGGTTCGGGAACCATGCAGACATGACCGAGACGTTCTCCGGCCAATAACCAACAGCGGGATCTGGATACCCATGTTGGATCCCACATGTTCCATGATGAACTCAATGGATGAACCACGATGTCGGGGATTCAATCAATCCCGTATACAATTCTCTTTGTCTATCGGTATGTTACTTGCCCGAGATTCGATCATCGGTATCACGATACCTTGTTCAATCTTGTTACCGGCAAGTCTCTTTACTCGTTCCATAACACATCATCCCGTGATCAACTCCTTGGTCACATTGTGCACATTATGATGATGTCCTACCGAGTGGGCCCAGAGATACCTCTCCGTTTACACGGAGTGACAAATCCCAGTCTTGATTCGTGCCAACCCAACAGACACTTTCGGAGATACCTGTAGTGCACCTTTATAGCCACCCAGTTACGTTGTGACGTTTGGTACACCCAAAGCATTCCTACGGTATCCGGGAGTTGCACAATCTCATGGTCTAAGGAAATGATACTTGACATTCGAAAAGCTCTTAGCAAACGAACTACACGATCTTGTGCTAGGCTTAGGATTGGGTCTTGTCCATCACATCATTCTCCTAATGATGTGATCCCGTTATCAACGACATCCAATGTCCATGGTCAGGAAACCGTAACCATCTATTGATCAACGAGCTAGTCAACTAGAGGCTTACTAGGGACATGGTGTTGTCTATGTATCCACACATGTATCTGAGTTTCCTATCAATACAATTTTAGCATGGATAATAAACGATTATCATGAACAAGGAAATATAATAATAACCAATTTATTATTGCCTCTAGGGCATATTTCCAACAATGTGCTCCATGGCGTTCAAAACATTTTTGAAGTCCCGGTTCTAAGACGTAAAGCATGGTGCGCTAAACTATCAAGTAGTCATCATACCGAGCTTTGTCAAAACGTTCATAACATCTGCATCTGCTCCTGCAATAGTTCTGTCACCTAGCGGTGTATCAAGGACACAATTTTTCTGTGCGGCAATGAGGAAAATCCTCGGATCACGGACCAAGTCCGCATCATTGCTACTAACATCTTTCAACATAGTTTTCTCTAGGAACATATCAAAATATAAACAGGGAGCAAAACGCGAGCTATTGATCTACAACATAGATATGTTAATACTACAAGGACTAAGTTCATGATAAATTTAAGTTCAATTAATCATATTACTTAAGAACTCCCACTTAGATAGGCATCCCTCTAATCTTCTAAGTG
The DNA here is from genome assembly GCF_018294505.1 of Triticum aestivum. NCBI lineage: Eukaryota > Viridiplantae > Streptophyta > Magnoliopsida > Poales > Poaceae > Triticum > Triticum aestivum. The sequence continues at coordinate 515,762,114 of NC_057808.1, read as the reverse complement.
ATTACGTGATCCATATCAACTAAACCATGTCCGATCATCACGTGAGATGGAGTAGTTTCAATGGTGAACATCGCTATGTTGATCATATCTACTATATGATTCACGCTCGACCTTTCGGTCTCAGTGTTCCGAGGCCATATCTGTTATATGCTAGGCTCGTCAAGTTTAACCTGAGTATTCCGCGTGTGCAACTGTTTTGCACCTGTTGTATTTGAACGTAGAGCCTATCACACCCGATCATCATGTGGTGTCTCAGCACGAAGAACTTTCGCAACGGTGCATACTCAGGGAGAACACTTATACCTTGATAATTTAGTGAGAGATCTTCTTATAATGCTACCGTCAATCAAAGCAAGATAAGATGCATAAAAGATAAACATCACATGGAATCAATATAAGTGATATGATATGGCCATCATCATCTTGTACTTGTGATCTCCATCTCCGAAGCACCGTCATGATCACCATCGTTACCGGCGCGACACCTTGATCTCCATCATAGCATCGTTGTCGTCTCGCCAACTTATGCTTCTACGACTATCGCTACCGCTTAGTGATAAAGTAAAGCATTACAGGGCGTTTGCATTGCATACAATAAAGTGACAACCATATGGCTCCTGCCAGTTGCTGATAACTCAGTTACAAAACATGATCATCTCATACAATAAAATATAGCATCATGCCTTGACCATATCACATCACAACATGCCCTGCAAAAACAAGTTAGACGTCCTCTACTTTGTTGTTGCAAGTTTTACGTGGCCGCTACGGGCTGAGTACGAACCGTCCTTACCTACGCATCAAAACCACAACGATAGTTTGTCAAGTTAGTGTTGTTTTAACCTTCTCAAGGACCGGGCGTAGCCACACTCGGTTCAACTAAAGTTGGAGAAACTGACACCCGCTAGTCACCTGTGTGCATAGCACGGCGGTAAAACCAGTCTCGCGTAAGCATACACGTAATGTCAGTCCGGGCCGCTTCATCCAACAACATCGCCGAACCAAAGTATGACATGCTGGTAAGCAGTATGGCTTATATCGCCCACAACTCACTTGTGTTCTACTCGTGCATATAACATCTACGCATAAAACCTGGCTCTGATACCACTGTTGGGGAACGTAGTAATTTCAAAAATTTCCTACGCACACGTAGGATCATGGTGATGCATAGCAACGAGAGGGGAGAGTGTAGTCTACGTACCCTCGTAGACCGTTCGCGGAAGCGTTATATCAACGCGGTTGATGTAGTCGTACGTCTTCACGATCCGACCGGTCCAAGTACCCAAAGCACGGCACCTCCGAGTTCTGCACACGTTCGGCTCGGTGACGTCCTCGCCTTCTCGATCCAGCAAGAGGGGCGAAGTAGTAGATGAGTTCCGGCAGCACGACGGCGTGGCGACGGTGTTGGTGAAGAACAATCTTCGTAGGGCTTCGCCTAAGCACTACAAAAACTATGACAGAGGATAAACTAGAGGGGACGGGGTTGCCGGCACACGGCTTGGTGTTTCTTGATGTGTCTTGGGTGCTAGCCCTACACCTCTATTTATATGTTGAGCCTTGGGGTCGAAACTTGGAGTAAAAGCCTCCACAAAGTCGGTTCCACCCGAAAGGCAAGAGTCCTTCTCGGACTCCAGGGCCAGACGCCAGGGTTCCCGGCGTCTGGACCCAGATGCCAGGGACCCTGGCGTCTGGCCCCTGGATTCCGCAAAACTTCCTTTTGCACTTTCCAAAAACCTTGTGGGCTTTCCCCTTTGGCCCAAATAAAGTGTTCTCGTACCCAAACATTTCGGGAAACATCCGGAACCCCTTCCGGTGAATTCCGGAACCCTTCCGGAGTCCAAACACTATTATCCCATATATCAATACCCAGACGCCAAGGACCCTGGCGTCTGGCCCCTGGATTCTGCAAAACTTCCTTTTGCGCTTTCCATAAACCTTGTGGGCTTTCCCCTTTGGCCCAAATAAAGTGTTCTCGTACCCAAACATTTCGGGAAACATCCGGAACCCCTTTCGGTGAATTCCGGAACCCTTCCGAAGTCCAAACACTATTATCCCATACATCAATATTTATCTCCGGACCATTCTGGAGTTCCTCGTCATGTCCGTGATCATATCCGGAACTCCGAACAACATTCAGTTACCAACATACATAACTCATAAATACTATATCGTCAACGAACGTTAAGCATGCGGACCCTACGGGTTCGAGAACTATGTAGACATGACCGAGACACTTCTCTGGTCAATAACCAATAGCGGAACCTGGATGCCCATATTGGCTCCTACATATTCTACGAAGATCTTTATCGGTCGAACCGCATAACAACATACGTTGTTCCCTTTGTCATCGGTATATTATTTGCCCGAGATTCGATCGTCGGTATCTTAATACCTAGTTCAATCTCGTTACCGGCAAGTCTCTTTACTCGTTCTGTAATACATCATTCTGCAACTAACTCATTAGTTGCAATGCTTGCAAGGCTTATAGTGATGTGCATTACCGAGTGGGCCCAGAGATACCTCTCCGACAATCGGAGTGACAAATCCTAATCTCGAAATACGCCAACCCAACAAGTACCTTTGGAGACACCTGTAGAGCACCTTTATAATCACCCAGTTACGCTGTGACATTTGGTAGCACACAAAGTGTTCCTCCGGTAAACGGGAGTTGCATAATCTCATAGTCATAGGAACATGTATAAGTCATGAAGAAAGCAATAACAGAATACTAAACGGTCGTGTGCTAAGCTAACGGAATGGGTCAAGTCAATCACATCATTCTCCTAATGATGTTATCCCGTTAATCAAATGACAACTCATGTCTATGGCTAGGAAGCATAACCATCTTTGATCAACGAGCTAGTCAAGTAGAGGCATACTAGCGACACTCTGTTTGTCTATGTATTCACACATGTATTATGTTTACGGTTAATACAATTCTAGCATGAATAATAAACATTTATCATGAAATAAGGAAATAAATAATAACTTTATTATTGCCTCTAGGGCATATTTCCTTCAACCACATGACTGGTGATCGAAGTCTTCTTATGGACTCAACTTTACGTTCATCTGACAAGAGTCACATCACATTTGCTGATACTGGTAAAAGCAAGGTATTGGGTCTAGGTAGAGTTGCAATCTCAAAGGATCAATACATGGATAAAGTCATGCTTGTTGAATCCCTTGGTTTCAACTTAATGTCTGTCACAATGCTTTGTGACTTAAACATGATTGTGATATTTGGAAAATATCGTTGCCTTGTACTAATGGAATCTGACAAGTCTCTAGTCTTTGAAGGATATCGGCAAGATGATCTGTATATGGTAGATTTCTCAGCAGGACCACAGATGGCCGTATGTCTTCTAGCAAAAGCTTCAGAGTGCTGGCTTTGGCATCGAAGGCTAGGGCATGATGGCATGAGGAACTTGCACACTCTTGCAAAGAAGAAGCACGTCATAGGCATTGAGGGCGTCAAGTTCAAGAAAGATCATCTGTGCGGTGCCTGGGAAGCTGGGAAGATGACTAGGGCCAAGCATCCCTCGAAGACAATCATGACGACATCCCAACCCTTCGAGTTGCTACACATGGACTTATTTGGCCCTACTCACTACTCTACTCTTACTACCACTACTTGCCTTTATGGTTTCGTCATTGTTGATGATTATTCAAGATATAGCTGGGTGCATATAATCCTCTACAAGAATGAAGTGCAGGATGTCTTCAGACGCTTCGCCAATCGTGCCATGACAAACTATGGCGTCAAGATCAAGCATATCAGAAGTGACAACGGCACAGAGTTCAAGAACACCGGCCTCGACCTTTACCTGGATACATTGGGCATCACTCATGAGTTCTCTGCTCTGTACACACCTCAGCAGAATGGCATCGTGGAGCGCCAGAACAGAACTCTCATCGAGATGGCTTGAACGATGCTTGATGAGTACAAGACTCCAAGGAAGTCCTGGCCTGAAGCCATTGATACTGCATGCCATGTCATCAACCGAGTTTATCTTCACAAGCTTCTAAAGAAGACATCCTATGAACTCCTAACAGGTAAGAAGCCAAATGTCAGTCACTTCAGAGTATTTGGTGCTAGGTGCTGGATCAAGGATCCACATCACACTTCATTTGCACCGAAAGCACATGAAGGTTTTATGCTTGGTTACGAAAAGGATTCGCACTCCTATAGAGTTTTCAACCTCTTTCACTATAAAGTGGTTGAAATTGTGGATGTGCGGTTTGATGAGACTAACGGCTCGCAAAGAGAGCACCTGCCAAATGTGCTAGATGAAGTACCTCCTAGTGAATCAATCAAGTTCATGGGAACTGGAGAGATCATTCCTTCTGAGGCTCAGGCTGAAGACGAACTTATCATTTCTGCACCTAGTCAACCATAAGACAATGCTCGGCCTGAAAACAATCCTCCAAATGATGACAATGATCAGAAAGAGCAAAATCTTCGTCCAGTTCATCCTCGTGTTGCAAATGAAGTACAGATTGAGAAGATAATTGATAGCATCAACGCACCTGGTCCACTCACTCGTTCAAGAGCAACACAGCTAGCAAATTTCTGTGGGCACTTTGCACTTGTCTCAATCTCTGAACCCAAGAAAGTTGCTGAAGCCTTCATGGAACCTAAATGGATTCAAGCTATGCAAGAAGAGCTTCAACAGTGTGAGCTGAACAATGTGTGGGAATTGGTCAAGCGTCCTGATCCTCGCAAGCACAACATCATAGGCACCAAATGGATATATCGCAACAAGCAAGATGAGCATGGTCAAGTTGTCAGAAACAAGGCTCGTCTTGTTGCACAAGGATACACCCAAGTGGAAGGGATTGACTTCGATGAAACGTTTGCGCCGGTGGCTAGGCTTGAAGCCATTCGCATACTGCTAGCCTAGGCCAACCATCACAACATCCTTCTGTATCAAATGGATGTGAAGAGTGCTATTCTCAATGGCAAGATTGAAGAAGAAGTGTATGTCGCACAACCACATGGCTTTGAAGACCCAAAACATCCTGTATGGTATACAAGCTCAACAAGGCACTGTATGGCCTCAAACAAGCCCCTCGCGCTTGGTATGACACACTCAAAGACTTCCTGAAGAGCAAAGGCTTCAAACCTGGTTCCCTGGATCCCACACTCTTCACGAAGACATATGATGGTGAACTGTTTGCGTGCCAAATCTATGTGGATGACATTATCTTCGGCTGCACTGACAAGAGATACAGTGATGAGTTTGGACACATGATGCAAGAGCAATAACAGATGTCCATGATGGGTGAGCTAAAGTTCTTCCTTGGTCTTCAAATTCGTCAGCAACGCAACGGCATCTTCATATCTCAAGAGAAATGCCTCAAAGATTGCCTGAAGAAGTTTGGAATGCAAGACTGCAAAGGATACACGACGCCAATGCCAACCAAAAGTCATTTGAGTCCCGACGCCAATGGTAAAGATTTCGATCAAAAGGTATACCGCTCCATGATTGGTTCTTTACTTTATTTATGTGCATCTAGGCCAGATATAATGCTTAGTGTTTGCATGTGTGCCCGATTCCAAGCGGCACCAAAGGAATCGCATCACTTAGCTGTGAAGCGAATTCTTCGATATTTGGCTTACACCCAACACTAGGATTATGGTATCCAAAGGGCTAAGAGTTTGATCTAGTTGGATTCTTAGATGCTGATTATGCTGATGACAAAGTTGATCGCAAGTCCACATCAGGCACATGTCACTTTCTGGGACGATCACTTGTCTGTTGGTCTTCAAAGAAGCAGAACTGTGTATCTCTCTCCACTGCTGAATCTGAATACATTGCTGCTGGATCTTGCTGCGCTCAACTTCTATGGATGAAGCAAACTCTCAAGGACTATGGTGTCCATCTGAAGCATGTGCCACTCTACTGCGACAATGAAAGCGCCATCAAGATTGCCAACAACCCAGTTCAACACTCGAAGACAAAGCACATTGAAATTCGTAATCACTTTCTCAGAGATCATGTCATGAAGGAAGATATTGATATCATTCACGTCAACACTGAAGAGCAACTGGCAGATATCTTCACAAAGCCCTTGGATGAGAAAAGGTTTTGCAAGTTGCGGTGTGAGCTAAATATCTTGGAATCCTCGAATGTCCTGTGATTAGGCACACATCCTAACACTTATGCATGTTGATGACTTAGATGTGCAACACACGAAGTAATGTATATCCTCAATCCATGAAGACTTACACTCTGAGTGTGAATACACTAATGCAAAATTTGACTTCGGAGCGCCACGATAATTGTGCGCCGTGTCTGGGTCTAATACTTCCTATACGGTGGGTAACGCCACCACCAAACTTTTGTTTGAAGTGTTTCTCTTGGCGTTACATTTGCAAAGTCTTCGCATTTGATTTATCTTCAACATTGATTTGACTTCATGTTTGTCTTCACTATGTCGATTTGGTCTTACTCAGATATATATATATATATATATATATATATATATATATATATATATATATATATATAGTTGTGTTCTGTCCTCTACAGCATTCACTTATAGCTATGTCTTCTTGTTTGAATCTTTTGGACTAAGTGAATGTGATCGGACCCTAGTATGCTTCTACCTCAAACTCTATCTATCCAAATCATATGCATTATGTTGAAATTGTCGAATGTCTTCTCTGCGTCCTTGTCAGCAGAGGATACAGAGGCAAAAATTAAATTTGTTTTAAATGCTCAGTCCTTATTGCCTGAAACCCAGAGAAGCCGGAACGACCACCCCCACAGTCCAGGCGTGCGTGGGAACATGGAACAACTTCCAATGTGTTGCATGTTTGCCACGTGTCCTTCAGATGTGAACCGCCAGGGGCACCTGCGTAATTGTGCTGTGCTGTCCCTATCCTCTTATAAATACACATCTCGTGCGGTTAAAATCTTTCTTCCACCTCTCCACCTTGCACAAACCCTAGCGCCACCGCTAGCTCGCGAAGACGCCGGCGACGAAGCGCTTAGCTGCCGCGACCTCGTCGACGCCGTCCTCACGCCGGCCGCGGACCTCGTCTTCTCCGCCGCCGCCGTAGGTGTCCTCCGTCGCCAAGTTAGGGCACGGAAGATCGAACTGCTCGGCATCCCTTCTACTCCGTCTAGCAGTTCATCGTGTGGCAATTAAAACTCTCTTTTTTACTGTCTTTTTGATCTATTGGATTCACCTTTTCTTACCAAATGTAGTTTCTGCTACCACAAATCTGAATCTATCCTGCTCTGCATCTCATATCTCGCCAGGTATATTCACTTATGCTTCACAACAAGTTAGATTCCTCACTTGTACTTATTCTTGGATTCATACAAATCTGGAACCAACTCTCACCAAATAAGTGAATGTCTTCGCGCTATGAGGTCAATGTCTTCAAACTGATTTATCTTCAAAATCTTCTGAGAATGCATATGACCTCTTCCCCTTCCCTCGCATCTCTAATGCTGTCATAGGTACATGTCCGTGGGAGCATCCCTTGGTTCTCATAGTCTGCATTCATTTGCAGAATTCTTACAGTGTCACATCAATTCTCCAGAAGCTAGTTCTTGCCTGACCAGCAGACGGAAGCCTTTGACAGCTTTGAAGCCATTCAGTCTGAACTACATGGCAACAGAAAATTCAGCAAGAAAGGGCGGCAGGCAGCACCGAGGAGGGACATCAAGGGATTTACCACCAGATCTCTATGAGCTGTACAAAACTGATCCAGAAGAGGATTACAATCAGCGCAAAACTCGAATCCAATGGATTCGCAGATACTGGGCAGAACAATGGTTCAAGTACCGATTCGTCACCCGGGAATATGCTGAAAAGAATGCCATCAAGCGACCTTGGGGAGATATTCTCTACAGAAATCTTCCACCCGAGAACAGAGCTGAAGCTATTGCTCAGGGTTTCTACCCTTGCATGGTCCGTGGACCACAGCCTGCTGATGCTGACCCATCATCTCTACTATGGTGTCGAGAAGACAGCTTGTTCAAGCGCAACTTCACATTTGCCAAGAACTCTGCTATGAAGAACAAGAAAAGCCTCGGACGCAACTTCAATCCTGGCCCTTCTGCTCCACGGGCTGATGGCACACGTGATGCCAATCCCAATGTCATCGGCCCCTTCGACAACTTTGATGGTCTTCTCTCCCACATTGCCGCTCAGAGGGCCACAGTGGATCAGTCTGGAGATGAAGCTGATTCTGATGAAGCTCTTGCTCCACCGAAGCCTCAAAAGCTGAAGAAGACAGAGGCTTCGGAACCTGCTGCTGCACCAAGCGCTTCACGTGCGAAGCCACTGGCCACTGCTCCTCCTGCACCAAGTGTCCATTCTGAAGATCTATCTCGCGTCTCCAAGAAGAAAGAGAAGCCTCAAAGGAAAATTGTCAAGAGTTCTGGTCAAGCGCTGACCCCTGCTGCAGTACTGAGGAATGAGAACGAAGCCATTGATCTGTCTAGTGACGACGATCTTGGCAACGATGCTCTCGAGATGTTGATAAAGAGCAAGCAAGAGGCGGAAATCTTCAATGATCTTCCCCTCTTCGATGTGGAAATCCTGCACAAGTTTATTGGTGAGTGGTTTGATAGCCCCAACCTCAGTTTTGCTAATCTTCAACTCCCTATTGGCCTCAGTGTCTCCTTCCATGGAGCCATTGCTCCTGAGCTGGCTCTAGCTCTGAGAATTGCTGAACTGAAGCACAAGATTGACTATGAAAAAGCCCAGTTCAAGAAGCATATGGCCAAGCTCAGTGTGACAGATGTCCAAAACTTCAAGCAAATGATGCATGAGCTCAATGATGCGTTTCACAAGAAACGTGACGAAGCCAAAGGTCCACGAGAGCGCATGAAACATCTCGCTGCCAAATGTGTTCAAGCTTACAATGAAGCTGAGAAGCGCAAGACACTTGGGCGTCCTGGCATCAACCCCAAAATGGTTGCCAAGAAGAAGAAGCCAACTGTAGCCCCAACCGAAGCATCAAGGCGGGAAGAACCTCGCATTGGCTTCCCCGCCAGCATGACAGGCGTGAAGCCTAAGGTCCCCACTGTGGATTCTGATCTCAAGAAAACAAGATCTGCCAAAGCCGAAGCCAGAAAGCGCAAGAACAAGAACACCACTGATGATGCGCCACCAACCAAGAAGAGAAAAACAAAGAAAGTTTGGGCTGCTCCCACAGAGCCCCTTGTCGTCGAGCCAATTTCAGTTGCTCGTCCTGCGTCTGCACATCAAGAGCGTCGATTGATAGTTCACGAGCCTGCTACCTCAGAGGCTTTTGTCTCGAATCAGGTCTGCTATTTCTATTCATAACTCTCTGGCTGGAATCGACCAAAATAGCCCTTAATGGCAATAAGAGGATCCCAACCACTACACGGTTCAAAATATCAATCGAATGATACCTCAATTGAACCTGCTGAGTCAGTTATTGGAAAGATATCACTATCAGCCTCACAGCAATCTTTAGGAAAATGCAGACACAGTAGTTTTTTCGAAACTTGTTCAGACACCGCAAGCAACTACCAGTATCGATCTTCTAAAGAAATCACCTTCGTTGCCGAAGTTCTTCAAGAAGATCTAGCTGCTGACCACACCGAAGCTGAAGACATTGGTCCCCAAGACAATGTAGCTGATCATGAAGTCCTTCCTCAGATCGAGCACCAACTGGTATCATCGCCTGTTCTCACGAACAGCGAACTCATCAGCATTGGTCGTCCTCTGACGCCAATTGCACAGGATGCCTCATGGGCTGATCACCCACAGGACTCCGCCCGTGAAGAAGAATCTCCAAGTACTCCCCCAACTCAAGTCACCTCTCCGGTGCTTGATGATGACGACTTTGTGGCCCATCCAACTCCCTCTCCACAAGCGTCGCCCGCATTTCGCAGGCTTCGCAAAGGACCAAGGCCACAAGTCGCTCAGTCGAGCGTTCCAGAAGAAGAAGAGCACAACCACTCAGTATCAAACCAAGTGTTTTCTGAAGCCTCTCCATCTACGAACGTCTCTGTGTCTGAAGCCAATGCGGCTGAAGACATTCCGGCTGCATCAGTCAATGAATAAGAAGAACCAAGAGAAGAAGAAGAACGTGTTGCTACACCCCCATCCAACCCAGAAGTTGTTCTCGAAGAGAACATGTCCGACCCTCCAGCTACTCGAGTGGAGGTTGATAACATTGAGGCGGCCACCACCACCAATACTGAAGCCAATGACGTGGTCATGGCTGAAGCTAATGTGGCGCCTGAAATCTCTGTGGCGCCTGAAGCTAATGTGGTGCCTGAAGCCAATGTGGTATCAGAAGTAAATGCACCTGAAGTCAATGCTGCACCTGATGCAAATCTGCAGCCTCAAGTTAATGCCACTGCTCCTATACCGCCTCCAAGGCCACACACCATCGAGCAAGCATTTGATCGTGGTCAGTTGGTTACTGTTAGATGGCCAATTCTGGTTCCTCCACCTGCTGCCGGTCCACAATTTGACTATCATGTCGAGCACAGGCCTCAGGTCCAGAAGCCTAAGCCAAGGTTGCCAAGGTTTCCAGGTACAGCAACTTCCCCAGGATCTTTCAATGCAAATGGCTTCATTGCACACAATACCTTCTTCGATAGCGCCAAGAATGCCTACACCAAGCCAAGAATTTCATCTGATCGGTTCTGGAGCTATCAGCAGCGCAGTTACTACTCATGTGTTCTTTATGATCAAGGGCGCATTTTTCCCCATATGCGTCTAGACTGTGAAGCCATTGCTGGCCTGCCCTGCCTAGAAGAAGCCCTTGATTGTTTCAGAGATGCTGGTCTGCTGAAGTTTGTGACTGATAAAGAGCATTGGAATGAAGAGCTTCTGCTACAATTCTATGCTACCCTCCACATTCGCGGCTACAACAGGGATCCGAAGACTTGGATCCTTGAGTGGTTGAAAGGCAATGTCCATCACGAAGCCAAAGCTCTTGATATCATTGAGCTAACTGGCCCGCCCACTCCAGGTGAACTCTTCGAGCCTGGTTGTCAGCTTCACCGCAATTCTTTGGAGAGCATCTTCGAGAAGCCTGAGCCCAACATGAGCCAAATGCTGAGCATGATGAAGCCTCTGCCTCGCGATGCTGAATATCCAAAGGAATTCTTTGTTGAAGACCTAGAGTATCTGCCCTGCACCATTTATCATATCATCCGGCGAACTCTATGGCCTATCAAAGGACATTCTCCTGCAGCGAAGCTTGAAGGAGCAATGAAGACATTGGTTTTCTACATTCTCAATGGCATCAGCTTCAATGCTCAAGACTTATTCATCAGGCAATTGGTTGCATCTGGATCTGACATCTTTGGTCTGAAGTTCTACGCTCCATGGGTTATGCGCCTTATCAAGTTCATTCAGCTGTCAACTATCAACCTTCTGCTCGCAACCATTTGATATTCTTGCCAGAGGTTGATATGTCTGTCGAAGCCATCTACCCAGAACCTGCCAAGGAGCCTGTTTATCTTCACAATGTTGATCATCAAAGCTTCACTCAGCCTATTGAAGGAGTTCTGGCTGCCACTCGTGTTTATCCTTTTGCTGGCAATACACATGCACCTCACCATGCCCATACTGAAGCCACTGATAGCACCATTGCTCAAAGGCATCGGAAGCGATCTCGTGTTCTCAACGACCGAGAGCTTCTCGTCGCCCTGCATCAAAAACAGGATACGCATCTGTTGGAAATATGCCCTAGAGGCAATAATAAATGGTTATTATTATATTTCTGTGTTCATGATAATAGTCTATTATTCATGCTATAATTGTATTGTCCGGAAATCGTAATACATGTGTGGATACATAGACCACAACCTGTCCCTAGTAAGCCTCTAGTTAACTAGCTCGTTGATCAACAGATAGTCATGGTTTCCTGACTATGGACATAGGATGTCATTGATAACGGGATCACATCATTAGGAGAATGATGTGATGGGCAAGACCCAACTTAAGCATAGCATAAAAGATCGTGTAGTTTCGTTTGCTAGAGCTTTTCCAATGTCAAGTATCTTTTCCTTAGACCATGAGATCGTGCAACTCCCGGATACCGTAGGAGTGCTTTGGGTGTGCCAAACGTCACAACGTAACTGGGTGACTATAAAGGTGCATTACGGGTATCTCCGAAAGCGTCTGTTGGGTTGGCACGGATCAAGACTGGGATTTGTCACTCCGTGTAAACGGAGAGGTATCTCTGGGCCCACTCGGTAATGCATCATCATAATGAGCTCAATGTGACTAAGGCGTTAGTCACGGGATCATGCATTGCGGTACGAGTAAAGAGACTTGCCGGTAACGAGATTGAACAAGGTATGGGGATACCGACGATCGAATCTCGGGCAAGTAACATACCGATTGACAAAGGGAATTGCATACGGATTGATTGAATCCTCGACACCGTGGTTCACCCGATGATATCATCATGGAACATGTGGGAGCCAACATGGGTATCCAGATCCCGCTGTTGGTTATTGACCGGAGAGGCGTCTCGGTCATGTCTGCATGTCTCCCGAACCCGTAGGGTCTACACACTTAAGGTCCGGTGACGCTAGGGTTGTAGAGATATATGTATGCGGAAACCCGAAAGTTGTTCGGAGTCCCGGATGAGATCCCGGACGTCACGAGAGGTTCCGGAATGGTCCGGAGGTGAAGAATTATATATAGGAAGTCCAGTTTTGGCCACCGGGAAAGTTTCGGGGGTTATCGGTATTGTACCGGGACCACCGGAAGGGTCCCGGGGGTCCACCGGGTGGGGCCACCTGTCCCGGAGGGCCCCGTGGGCTGAAAGTGGAGGGGAACCAGCCCCTAGTGGGCTGGGGCGCCCCCTTGGGCCTCCCCTCCATGCGCCTAGGGTTGGGAACCCTAGGGGGGGAGTTCCCCCTTGCCTTGGGGGGCAAGGCAACCCCTTCCCCCCCTTGGCCACCGCCCCCCCAACCCTAGATGGGTTTTGGCCGGCCTCCCCCTCCCAAGGGGTCCTATAAATAGTGGGGGGGAGGGAGGGCAGCAAACCTACAGCCTTTGGCGCCTCCCTCCTCCCCTGCAACACCTCTCTCTCTCGCGCAGAAGCTCGGCGAAGCCCTGCCGAAGAGCCGCTACATCCACCACCACGCCGTCGTGCTGTTGGATATCCATCAACCTCTCCTTCCCCCTTGCTGGATCAAGAAAGGAGGAGACGTCGCTGCACCGTACGTGTGTTGAACGCGGAGGTGCCGTACATTCGGCACTCGGTCATCGGTGATTTGGATCACGGCGAGTACGACTCCGTCATCCACGTTCATTGGAACGCTTCCGCTCGCGATCTACAACGGTATGTAGATGCACTCCCTTCCCCTCGTTGCTAGTAGACTCCATAGATGCATCTTGGTGAGCGTAGGAAAATTTTAAAATTATGCTACGATTCCCAACAGCACCACTACTGGCTAAAGCGTCAGATGCAAAGCCTCTTGGTGGATGTCAACCGCATTCGCAACCTTGCCACCAAGAATGCCTTTGTCACTCATGAAACCTGTAGGAGATCTCGGAAGAGTTTGACCTTGCCTAGTGCTGAAGCTGATCTTCAAGACGATGGCTTCACTGAAAGATTCAAGTTTGACTCCACTCCTCCCAGAAATGTTGTACTGCGTCGAACTCCCTCACTCGAAGACTCTGAGTACTCTTCCTCTGCAGCAACAGTTGATGCCAGAGTCATTGATGATGAAGATGATGCTACTTCACCACCTCCAACTTCGGCGCGTGTCGACAGTGCACCAAGTTCTTCTGCACGACCAAACCTCAACGACGACCCTGCTGCTTCACCTACTCCTCATGGGAACGAGTAGAGGCTCTATGTCTTCACACCTTTTTGGTCCTTACTGACAAAAGGGAGAGAAGCATATGAGTTGATAGTCTTCAAGCGGGTCCATATGGGTGGTTGCTATACTTTTGCCAAGTGTTTACAACTCTCGCTTTTGATACATTTGGTTCTTTGAGTTGTAACACTTAAACTCGATGGTCGTCTGCTACTTTTTCTGCTATTCTGTGATGCGATGATAAATTCCGCATGCGTGATGATAAATCCCACACGAAGTCATATTGCAGACGTTCATTTTTCATTATGCATATCATTATCTTCCTTACATCTTTTATGCATGATGAATTGCCTTCATAAGTTGAAGAGGATCTCCACAAGTACAACCTGCCATGTGCATTTGCATTCCAAAAGCAAAAATACTTATATGCACATCTTTAGGGGGGGCCTGTTGCTACTTGTGAAGACAATACCTTAATCCTTTACAATTTCACATACTTTTATCCCCGTTGAAAACTTCAACCAGTTTGTCATCAATCACCAAAAAGGGGGAGATTGTAAGTGCATCTAGTGCCACCCCTAGTTGGTTTTGGAGTATTGACGACAAACCTGGTTGAGGGACTAATGTGTTTGTGAGAATTGCAGGATAACACAGGTAGTAGTTCCTCATTGATTCGGTTTACCTCCGGAGATGACCCCTAAAAATGTGTGAAGACATTGAAGACAATGGTGGTATGTGAAGATATTCACATTGAAGACTATGACATGAGAAGACATCGCATGAAGACTATGGAGCGCGAAGAGTTAGTTGTTTCCTTGTTTCCTTTTCTTCTTTGTTGAGTCATAGGAACCACCGTACTGTTAAGTGGGGTTCAAGTGAACAAAGTCAGAGTGACTGAAGTGATGCTCAACCAAATCCTATGTCTTCGAGCGAAGACAATGAGAGCAAATCTTATCCAGAGTCGGATAAGTCAGCTTTACTTGTAGCCCAAGTCAAGCTGTCGCGTGTGTTTGAAATCTGACCGTTGGGACACGTGTCAGTTCCTTAGTGACCCAGGGTCATTTCGGACAAATCAGGCCGGGTTGCCTAGTGGCTATAAATAGCCCACCCCCTACACCATAAATTGGTGGCTGCTCAGAGTTAGTGCACGACTTTTGTCGTTTGAGAGCAACCCACCTCCGAAGCATTTGAGAGAGAGATCCTTGCGAGGACAAAGCCCAAAACACCCAGAGCCAAAGAGTGTTAGGCATCATTGAAGTCTTTCTGTCCGCGTGATCTGAAGACTTGTTACACTTGAGGACTATGAATCCTCTAGCCGGTTAGGCGTCGCGTTCTGAGCATCCAAGAGTTATTGTGAATTGCCGGTGAACGAAGTCTGTGAAGGTTCGGAAGTCTACCTTGAAGACTTACCAGAGTGATTGGGCGAGGACTGGGTGTCCTTAGCTCAAGGGGAATAAGGTGAAGACACGGTATTCTGAGTTAAATCTCAGCCTCCCTAACCAGACGT
Source organism: Triticum aestivum (assembly GCF_018294505.1). Taxonomy (NCBI): domain Eukaryota; kingdom Viridiplantae; phylum Streptophyta; class Magnoliopsida; order Poales; family Poaceae; genus Triticum; species Triticum aestivum. Next base: position 515,746,817 of record NC_057808.1, on the reverse strand, counting down.
ACAGTTGTCACAGCAACTGGAACTGGTCGAACAAATCACTGTCTTCTCCAAGCTACTGGTTCTATCTCTTCCTTCTCTTTACTTATTGTTTGTCTTCGTGAAGTCATTGCCTGCTTGCATTATCTGTTTGACTTCACTGTGTGACTACTTGTTCTGATTGGCTTCATACTATTTTCCATCCCGATCCATACTGCCTAGCTGCTAATAGTCTTCGTGCTTTCACTTTATTGAATATTTGACTATGGCTTGCCTAGTGTAGTCTACCTTCCGCTGCATATCAATAGGATCAATTCTATTTTTTGTCTTCGAAACTCCCATGTTTTGAAAACTTTCATAAAAATCGTCTATTCACCCCCCTCTAGTCGATATCCAGCTCTTTCAGGGCTCAAATCTCATCAACCAAGGCATTTTGTGAGTGGAGGAATGTATCTCGTACTTTACAAAACTACCCCAATTAAACTCATGCATTAATTTGGATTAAATCACAGTGCATGCATGCTTGGCCACTAGATGAGTAGGAACTTTATATGTATTGGTGTGTTCCTTTTTAATTCTTGCATGCAAAGATTTAATGCGCATTGGAAACTAAAAATGAGATGGAGATGAGTCCTCTAAATTGGAGATGCGCATGCAAAGTTTTTAGAAAAGAATATAAATATTTACCATAACAAATCTATATGATGTGAAAGTACATTCAATAATAAATCTAATGATATTGGTATGTTATTGTGTATGTTAATATTTTTGTTTATAAATTTGGTCAAAGTTTACAAAGCTTAACTTTGACCAAAGCTAATATGCGGACTAAATAAAAATGAAGTACTACAAGAATAACACGTCGACGTCGAAGGAAATTAGATGCTTGATTAGCCAGGAGATGTGCCAAGACCTTGCTCGCCGGTCCTGCCTTGCGGCTCAGCAAGTCATCACGCGTGTCTTTTATTTCCGGCGGTCCAAGGAGACCCTCCTGTCTGACGTTCCTCTCGTTGGCCCCCCTCTAGCTGCATCTAGCGACATGCGTGCAGTTGCTAGGAGACTCAAGCTCAAAGTCAGCCGCCGCCGTGAGCAGGGGCAAGCGTCGAACGGAAATCGACGAGTTATCAAGCTGTCGATCGGCCGATAAAGTCCGGGACGTGATGGTGCCAAGCGGATATTCACGCGAGAAGGCCTCTCGGGGTTTTTTAGGGAATCAGGATCAGCTAGCTGCTGCGTTTTTTTACATTTTTGACGGTGCTTGGCCTTTTCTCTTCCTTCAGTTGTTGACGTTTGTTTCGGCGGAGGAGTTTGCGTAAGAGCATTTACATCCGCACTTTGCAAATCCGGCCTATCAAAATTCCACGGACGCGATCTGAACCGGTCACGCCTTAAATTAGCCACTCTGCATCTGAGTATCTCATATTTTAACCGTTAAATCCATATAAAGCATGCAAATAAAATTATACGTACTACATACTACGTACTATCCTAGCTTATCTTCGTTGTCGGAGATGTCAACGTCGATTCGGGCGTCGGGTGGACGGGTGCACTGCATTCGGAGGTATTGCATACTACATAGTACCCTAGTTTATCTTTCTCCTCCTCCTCCAACTCCTCCTCTGGATCCACTGCATTCAGAGGTAGCTTCGCGACGATCCGAACTTCGCGCCTTGCTCGGATCTGCTCAAAAAGCTGCAGTCGGTGCTCTGGCGATAGAAATGGATAGCCCTATAGAAGTAGGTGTACAAAACACATACAAGTAAGGTTAAAACTATGTCATCTGATACTCTGGTGTCTGGTCCTTGCTCACCTAGCTTGTTTTCTTGCATTATCAAATTAACTGGTACGCCCCTCTAGAAAAAAACGTGGCAGATGGAGAAGAAAGCCCTTGACAGCAGTATCAAATATAGCAACTATTCGGTTTCAGTGAGGGAGGGACAATGATAGTGGCGCGCCTTTAGCTCGCTCCAGTGCTTGTAGTCGTCGCTAAGTGGTCCATGAATCTGTAAGTAATTTTTACTTCTACGCTTCGTTTGGATGTCTCCATTGGAGAGCTCCGTATTGAATTGGTCTGAATTCCAAATCAGTGAGGAAACTGAAATGGAACGAATACGAATTCACCTGTTTGGTTGTCCAATAAATTGGCCCTTGAAATGCCTCTGAGATTTCAATACCAAATCCTGTTTGGATGACAAACTTTGGAATTGCATAGCTACATTACCAGGTTATACCTTGTTCTACATGACTCAAAATTGAAATCTTACTACGAATACATATATAGCAACGAAAATAAATAAATGTTCTAGAAATGCATCAGGAAAACGCAAAATGGTTATACATGGACAACAATATATTGCATGTTTCCTCCACTCAATAATTATTGCAGTTTTGTTGCTGTCAAGAATATCAGGAACAGAGCATGTATTGCAGTTTATTCTACCAACAGGATCAGAATATTTGTATCTCTGAATTTTGTTTAGAAAGGCATAACATATCGGAACTGAATTTTGCCTAGATCAACATTCAGGTTTATTCTTACTTCCTTGTGTAATTTTGTTTATAAAGGCCTAGATCAAAATGACAAAAACAACACACACTTTCAGTTTTGGTGAACTGAATTAGATCAAAATGATGAAAACAACATAGAATTTTATGCTGTCTAACAAAGCAGAAGCGAACTTTCTGCTGTCGAAAGGAGCAGCACACATGCTACCATACATGTTCAGTTTGCTGTCGAACAGAGCAACATACATGCTTCATTCCCTCACTATAAAGATACACGCATGCAAAACATACAACATTTTTGAAGAACTCCATGAAAGCAAATTTCAAACGAATCAACGAAGCGCGGCGTGCCGCCAAGCACTACCTGCTAGTCCCTTCAATCGGCTTATGGATCAACGAAATTTCAGTAATCTGCATAACAAGAGGAGTTGTCAGGTGTGGTCACGCTATAGAAGAGGAGCTGCAGCTCCATAACAGAATTCAGATGAGAAAATTCTGTAGTCCAGTGTGATCTAAACTTTAGGAGCCATGGTAGGAAACTTAATACCCATACTGAACAATTGTCTACATTCTCTTGATTATGAAATCAGACAAGTCAGCAAAAAAATTTAATGACTGAACTTTGTTACTAACATCTGATATAAACATTGTAAATTAGCTAATCAGAGAGGGATATAGAGGGAGGAGGAGAAGAGGAGGTAGGCTATGGCCATGCTGGAAGAGTAGAAGAATTCATACAGGGAGCGGGCGGGCGGACATGGTGTAGAGGAGCAGAGGAGCTGCAGCTCCGTCGACCATGGTGCAGAAAGAGGGGGTGTACAGGAGGATGGAGGGGCATGGCATAGGGGGAAGGGTGGATCCAGCGGGTCAGGGCGCGGCTGAGCCAGAGGGGGGCATGGCGGATCCAGAGGGGGCGCGGGCTAGATGTCTCGGGCCGCCGCAGACCTCCATCTTGGTCGCCGACGGGCGTTGGGAGGGGACGCGGTACGGGGATAGGAGGAGGTACTGGGATGGGGAAGAGGGAGAGAGAACGGGGAAGAACGGCACCTGCGCAGCCGCCGGTGCTCGTGGTGGTCGCCGCCGCCGAGCTCCTAGGTCGTGGCCGACCTCCCTGCTCTGTTTTCTTATTTTTCGTGGTCGCGGGGGGATGAAGGGGTACGTTTTGCGGGCGCTCGCGATTTCAGCCCAAATCGGAGCGGTACCCCTCCGAAACGTGGGAGGAAGCTTTTCGTCGGAGGCAAAACGGTTTGGAATTGGCTTTTGTTTCCAATACGAATTCGTTGTCCATCCAAACGGCTGTATTCAGGGGCGGAGCTATGTGCATCCCTGAGGGGGCTGTGGCCCCCCCAGCCCATGACAAATTCCTGAAGAAATATTTTTTGGAGGGACATAGTTAGAAGAAATTTTCTCATTAGCCCCCCCAAACATGCACACTTTGCCTTTTTGCCCCCCAAACATTCCAGTCAAGCTCCGCCACTGGCTGTATTGCTGCTAGTTCAATACCAAATCCATTTCCTAGCCTCCAATGAAGACATCCAAATGCAATGCTAGTGTTTTTGTACCACCTTGACAGATGATGAATAGATCAAGAGTTTTCCCTTGAAAAATAAATAAATATAACCACTGTTCTGTAATTTTTTTACATATTTTCAATAGAACTAACAATAATTTGTGAGCCCGAATTATTGGTCTGTCATAACTCTGAAAATATTAGCGCATCTCGACGTGTAAAACATGAAGATAACAAGCATTCAGTTCACCTAAACAACTGAGAAACCAATCGACATGAATGAAAAAAAAACTCTCTTGGTACAAGAATAACACGTCGATGTCAAAGGAAATTACTCCCTTCATCTTATAATATAAGAACGTTTCCGAGAGCAACTCCAACGCGCCATTCAAACGGATGGCGATTTTGTCTGCTTTTTGTTCGTTTGGGTCGGCCGCCCGCTCGGCGTCCGCCCTGTTTATCATTTGGGTCGGCAATGTGTCCAACGCGTCGACCCATATTTGCCGGCGTGGCCAGCTGGCGGCCCATTTTTCAATAAATATGGACACATTTTGCATTATTTCACAAGCAAACATATTAAAAAATAGCATAGTTTCACAAACCAAATAAAGCATAGTTTCACAACAAATAAATTAAGCATAGTTTTACAAGCTGAATAAAAATTAAATTGTCTCAAATACATGTGAAAAAATACATCTATTGGTTGCCAACATGAGCCCACATATGCTCAACCAAATCTTTTTGCAGCTGCATGTGGGTTTCCCAATCACATATTTCATGATGAAATTGGATGACCTATTCAAACCTTGCCGCTCCTCCATGCTCAGGCACAACATTCTCACCCTGAAACTGAAACCCTTGATCATAGATACGTTCCGGGTACTCATCTTCTACGATTATATTGTACATCATCACACAAGCAGTCATCACCTCCCACAGCTTCTTGATGCTCCAAGTCCTAGCAGGATACCGAGCGATGCCCCATCGAGATTGCAAAATACCAAATGCACGCTCGACGTCCTTCCTAGCACTTTCTTGCTCTTGGGAAAATCCTTTCGTATTCTCTCCGACAGGATTGGGGATTGTCTTCACAATAATGGTCCACTAAGGATAGAGATACCGTCACCTAGGTAGTATCTTTTGTCGTAGTTGTGGCCGTTGATGGTAACATTCACCGGCGGGCTGTTGAGCCTTGCAAACACCGGCGAGCGTTGAAGCACATGGGTATCATTGTGCGATCCGGCCATGCCGAAGAAAGAGTGCCAGATCCAGAGATCTTGTGAGGCCACGGCCTCAAGTATGACAGTGCAAGCCCTGACATGGCCCTTATACTGCCCTTGCCAAGTAGAAGGGCAGTTCTTCCACTCCCAGTGCATGCAGTCTATACTGCCAAGTATCCCTAGGAAGCCCTTGCTGGCATTCATTGTCAACAAGCGGGTTGTATCTTGAGCAGTTGGCTCTCTCAAGTACTCAGGGCCAAACACAGCAATCACAGTGTAGACACGCTCATACCGACGTACCCATCAATGAAATCACCGGGCACTCCGTATGCTAGCATCCGGATGGCTTCAGTGCATTTCTGATAAGATGAGAAACCAATCTTTCCAAGGGCATCCTCTTTGCACTCAAAATAATCATCGTATACGACCACCCCCTCTCTAATACGACTGAAAAGATGCCTACTCATACGGAAATGCCGCCGAAATTTCTGATGTTTGAACAGCGGGTTGGTTGTGTCAAAGTAGTCCTTCCAAAGAAGGAAATGGCCGCTCTCTCGGTTGCGATTCAATGCCGGAAGGTGCCTCGGGATCGAGCCACGGAACAACGGCCGCTGCCTATTAAGGTGGTCATGGACCAACACGGCAACCAAGATCTCCTCCTCATTATCGGATGAGGAATCGTCGGAGTCGCAAAGGAAATTGTGGAAGAAAAACTCGTCGGCGGAGTCCATTTTGTACCTTAGCAAACTGCCGAACAGCTTGCGGGCGTCGACGAAGAAGCTGTCCAGCGAACGCGCGCTCGCTTGGACCAGGTAGCTGGCCTGGCGGCGTCCGACGAGCGTGCCGACGTCAGGACAACGGGCGTTGTCGGACGAAGGAGCTGGCCGGGGTGGGGAGGCGGCTTCCTGCTCGCGGCGGCGTCGGGGTGGGGGTGGGGTGGGGAAGCTTCGGTGCCCCGACAGCGAGGCGGTGGTGCCGGCGGTGTGGAAGGTGGCGGCGTTGGGGGAAGGTGTGTCGGCACCTGCTGCTGGCGGAGGCACCGAAAAAATGGGCGGCGGCGGCGACGAGGCGGCCGGGTGCGGGCGAGGGTTTGCTGTCAAGGGGTGGGAGAGGATGGCCAATGTGCCACCGACTGACGGGGCAGGGGAGTAGTTGGCGCGCGGCTCACGCGTCCGTCTCTTGTCCGCGCTGACGCAAATCAGGCTAAAAATGAACCTGGAATGGGTCAGCAGGCGGACGAAAAGCGGACACGCGTCCGTTGACTTTATATCCACCACGACCTAAACGGACGCACGGACGAAATGGGTCGCCGCGTGGAAGTTGGAGTTGCTCTGAACACTTCAGATGGAGGGAGCAGCTGATTAATTCGCCAGGAGATGTGCCACCTCAAGACCGCGTCCGTTTGAGTCAACTCCTGCGGTGGAAGCACACTGTCCTCTGGTAGTGGTGCCCGATCCGTCATGGCTCTCTCTGGCTGCAGCCTTCAACAGCAAGCGAATAAAACTGTACCACGTTAGTGCACGCCCACCGTCCATCCGTCCGCCCGCCCGCCCGCGCGCCTTTCACACCGTCCATATACAGGAAAAAACTATCCTCTGGTCCAGGATGCTACTCCTTCCTTCATGTGTCGCCGTGGTATGGTACGAATTGTTTGATCCATCGATGCCGCCTTGCGACCAATGATCAGTGCAAGCAATACGTGCGTACGCAGTCCAGTCGTCAACGACGTCAAGGACACCTCCGGTCTACCTCGGCTCGGCTTTCAACTTGACCGCTAATCAACTAGCTAGCTAATGGCAGTGTAGCACGGTGGCATAGTGCTGGTATTTGCCGTGCTTAATTATCGGTACTGTTCAAAAAAAATCTGATGTCAGGTGTTTAACCATGACAAACCAAACTTTTTCATGGCAATTTATAGTTGCCGCGATGATGGCAATTTTCTTCAGCAGCCATGGCAAATCCTCGCAAAAAACTAAACATGGCAAGGATTCACGTGCTTGCTAAAGAAATTTGTTATCCTAACGACAACTATAATTGCTATGGAAAACATTAGATTAGCCATGGTAAGATAAAAAATCTATGTTTGATTTATAGCAAAATCCTTAATTATATGCCCGCCAGTCGGTTAAGCATGTGCCGCGTCCACGTCTCCCCGCGACGAATTAGGCTTTATCTGAACTTCCCTAGCAGTTCACTCTCGCTGATTATTCTTTTCTTGCAATAACTATGTCATGCCATATCGAATACCTATATATGTATTATTGGCTTTCCATGGCTTTAGTTTCTGTAGGAGTATTTCCCACCAAAACCACTCTGCTCTATAGTATTTCTTAAAAGAATGAAAAAAAATACATTGAAGTCTCTGGAGCCTGACGGTCTTCTTCCTCTCGAAAGGACGGGTTACCAATATCAACGCGGTGTGTCGACGTCTTCTTCCCACGACGAATGAGACTGAAATTTGGGGATCTTGTGAACTTCCTTTGAATACCACTATTGATCTTTGTAGGATTACTGTTTTAGTATTGCTTTAGCTTCTGTAGGAATATTTCTTTTTTCGAAATGAAGGCATAAGATTTGCCTCATCTATTAAATAAGAAGAGAATAGAGTTTAGAGAATTACAACACACCCACACATTCGGCATGACAATTACTCACCCAAAAAATATTCCCTAATATTTTTGCGCCAGCGGCCATCCAAAGCTTCTGTAGGAATATTAACATCAACGTCAAACACTGTCTTGTATACTCATTAGCTGGGAATTGATGGGGCAGCAGAGGAAGCAAGAAGAAGCTGCTCGAATCACGTCAATGCGGTCACGACGGAGACCCCGGTGATTAATTAGTGCTTGCTCCTATCACAGATTAAGATAAAGCAGTAACGTTGGAGTGTATTACGGGAGTCAGTGTACTGAGCACATGCGAGTATGAACATCTGTCTGGTATCCGTATATTCAATTCAATCAGCTAAGTTAGTCGATCGTATCACTTTAAAATACTTCCATCTACGTCGTTAGGTGTACTGAACACAGACAAGTACGGTTCTTTTCTTTTTTTTTGCGGGAAAGAGGATTTCATTCATCAAGTAATATGATTACACTCAGCGGCAATGATGCTCGCGATCTCGTCGGGAGGGTTACGCAGCCAAACACATACAAGTACGGTTAAAACTATGCCATCTGATACCAATCACGTCAAGTTGACGCTATAACACACAAGTCCTGGCTAACCTAGTCCATCTAGCTTCCTTGTTCCCTTGCAACTTCTCAAAAAATAATAGTGATACAATAAAACAAAACGTGGCAGGTCAGTAGTTTGATTAAGAGTACGTATGTACTCCCTCCGTTTCTAAATATTTGTCTTTTTAGAGATTTTAAACGGACTATCACATACGGATGTATATAAACATATTCTAGACTGTAGATTCACTCATTTGCTCCGTATGTAGTCATTTGTTAAAATCTCTAAAAAGACAAATATTTAGGAATGAAGGGAGTATGACCAATTATTAGTGTGCACTAATTATTGGCCTGTCTAAACTCTGAAAACACTAGCATCTCGATGTGTGAAACATGAACATAAACAAGCCTTCGGTAGCAGATCGACATGAATGTGTGCTGTGTTGACTGTTAAAAGGACTTTTGTGTGTACAAATAACACGCGGATTTGGTGGATCCTGGCCTTTGCCGGCGGGAGGACTCCGTTTTTAGGGGCTTTCCTTAGTTTTGTTATGGTTTGTATCATGCTCAAAAAGACGAGGCGGCGACGGCTTTTTGAAGATGGAATGAGGTTCTCCCGTCTAGCCCCGTCCCGGTGATGCTGAAGCGTCGTCGGAGGGCGTGTGGAGATCTGTCGCGGATCTCGTGTGATTCGCCGGCGTTTGTCTTCGGTGGATCCGCCTGCATCCGATCTTTGTTCGTCTACGTTTGTGTGTTTGCAGGTTGGTTCCTTCCGATATACACTTCTCTTCATCGGTGATGGCTTTTGTTCTGGTGCGCTGGGCTTATTGGGCCTTAGCACGACGACTTCCTGACTGTCTACTACAACAATCTTTGTCTGGCTTCGGCGAGGGAGTGGCGATGACGGCGGCGGGCCTTCGGCTCGCTCCAATGTTTGTAGCCGTCACTAGGTGGTCTACGGATTCGGATGTAAATTTTACTTATATTGTTCTTTATACTACCTTGCTAGTTGATGAATAGATCAGAAGTTTTCTCGTAAAATAATAATAATAATTAATAACACGCGGATTTCATAGGATTTTTGTTGGGAGATTTCATAGGAAATTGGAGAATGCGTATAATTGTACACAACTAACTAGCCAGGTGATGTGCCAAGATCTTGTTCGCTGGTCTTCCCTTGCGGCTCGGCTAGTCATCAGTCATCACGCGTCACGCTCGCTCGTGATGGTCCAAGGTGACCCTCCGGTCTGATGTTTCTATCGCTGGCCCATCTAGCGACATGCATGCAGTTGCTCGGCAGCCTATAGCTAGGGCCAGGAGACTCTCAAGTCTCAAAGTCAGCTGCCGCCGTAGCAGGCAGGGGCGAGGGACGAAAGGAAATCGACAATCTATTAAGCTGTCGATCGGCCGAGAAAGTCCGGGACGTGATACCAAGTGGCATCAGCAAGCTGCAGCCTGGGAGGATATTCGCGCGAAAAGGCCTCTCGAGAAAATTTTGGAGATCAGCTTCGGCTAGCGGCTGCGTTGCAGGGCCTTTTCTCTTCCTTCCATTGTTGACGTTTTGCTTCGGCTGAGGAGTTTGCGAAAACGATAGTAGGCACCGTTGATTTCTGTCCCTTGTGCGATCCTTTTTCGACCCGCGCATCCCCGTCTCACCGGCCTCCGATCGATCAAGGCGTTTTCACGGTGACGTGCTAGCACCGGCAAAACGAAAAGAACGTTGACGATGCATGCGTCTGCCGTAGTAATATACTTTTCCATACGACTTTACCCTACTACGACAGGGTTCCAATGTCGTCGAGATAACGCGCACGGATGTCAGCAGTTTGCTGCCGCACACACCTATTGCTAAAAAAAAGAGCATCACTGACAGTTCCCTAAAAAAACTTTTTCCTACACATGGTTTTACGAGGTGTCCATATAATTTCAGGAAGGGTGACAGCTAAGCTGCTTTGGCAGTTTCCGTAAAAATCTTGCCTAAAAATGGTATTTAGGGTTTATAGTCACATGTCTTCTGAACACTCATGGATGTATCAGTTTTTTTTTTTTTTTGAAAATTTAAGTGTGAACTTTATATAAATAGAAAGCATGGGATCATTTGAGGGCTGGTATCAAATAGGTATCCCCTCCCCCTCGAACTCTCACTCCAAAAGAAAACGTAGTTTGATTGGGAACTGCCGAAATTCATGTTTCGACCGTATATATATCTTTCTTTTGTGCATAATATATACTTGCAATGGCTATATAATACTATCATAGATATCCAATTGAGACAGTCAAAGCCCGCACCATTTGTGAGTCCGAGGGAGTATGCTCGATGAGTGCCCTTGTTGATCAAAACATTGAGTTGAGTAATACATTATTTCACCCGCAAAATAATAATAATTAGCAGAAACAATACGTACGCAGTCCAGACGAAGACATCAGTCCTTATCTCCCCTTTGGCTTTCAAGTTGACCGCTAATTAATTAACTAGCTACCAGCACGGTACTAGCATGGTCCTTGTATTTACCGTGTTTAATTATATGCCTGTCAGTCAAGCACGCGCCGTATCGACGTCTTCCCGCGACAAATGAGTCTCTATCTGAATTTTGGGATTTCCTGGAATCTCTTAGCAGTTCACTCTTGTTGAACTTTTTAAATCATGCAATAACTACGCCATATCATATCCAATGTCTATATATGGATTATTGGTTTTCCATAGCTTTAGTTCCTGTAGGGTTTCCCCCGCAAAAAAAAAGTTCCTGTAGAATTTACTTTGTATCAAAACCACATTCGAATCTGTTCTCTACAAAATAGAGAAATTACATTGATGTCTCTAGAGATTGACCATCTTCTTCCTATCAGACGGGCCAACAGGGATATCGACATCAACGCGGCATGTCGACGTCTTCCTGTGACAAATGAGCCTGGATTTTGTGAATCTCTGAACTTCCTTAGAATTTCACTCTTGTTCCATTTTTTTCATGCAATAACTACGACACGTCTAATGGAATGTCTATATATGGATGGCTGTTTTTGTATTAGTTTAGTATCTGTAGGAATATTAACATCAGCGTCACATGACACTCTTTGTGCTCATTTGGTGAAACTAACGGGAGGTCTTTTTGATATCGCGGAGCAGAGGAAGCAAGATGAAGCGGCTCGAAGCACGTTAGTGCGGTTACGATGGAGACCCGCATGAGGCCACAGTAAGTTTTAAGTTTTAAGTTTTTGGATGATTAATTCGTACTCGTAGTCTTACCACAGATTAAGATAAAGCAGTAACGTTGGAGTGTATTACGGGATTCAAGTGTACTGAGCACATGCGAGTATGCATGGACATCTGTCTGGTATCCGTATATTCAATTAGCCAGGATAGTCGATCGTTTCACTTTAAAATACTCCCATCTACGTCGTTAGGTGTACTAAACACATGCAAGTACGGTTTAACTATGTCATCTGATACCAATCACGTCATCGATCGACACTCTGGAAGATGCTATCCTAGTTTGTTTTCTTGCATTATCAAATTATCAAACGCGGCGGGTGCGGAATATAACCTTGATACTAGAGCTGCCAATAATCTGTGCGCACTAATTTTTGGCCTGTATGAGAATACTGGTATCTCGAAGCATGAAGATACCACTTGAGTATATAACAGACTAACACGCCTTGAGTTCACCTAACGGACACCAGAAAACAGTCGATACGGAATGGACGGATGTGGTGTGTTCAACATTTCTGTTCACAATGACGTGTAGACTTCAAAGGAAATTAGAGATGCGTATGTGCATGGTTAATTAGCCAGGAGATGTGCCAAGACCTTGTTCGCTGGTCTTGCCTTGCGGCTCAGCTACAGCAACAACTACAGCTAGTCATCACGCGTCACCTCGTGTGTCCATGTGGTCCAAGAAGACCCTCCGGTCTGATGCTTCTGTCGTTGGCCCCTCTTGCTGTATCTACTCGCTTTGTTCCTAAATATTTGTTTTTAGAGATTTTAAATGAACTACCACATATAAATGTATATAGACATATTTTATAGTGTAGATTCATTCATTTTACTCTTTATGTAGTCACTTGTTAAAATCTGTAAAAATACAAATATTTAGAAACCGAAAGAGTAGCATTCTTTTTTTTTTTTTGAAAGGAAGGAGTAGCATTCTAACCACATGCATGCAGTTGCTCGGCAGCGTAGCTAGGATAGGAGACTCTGAAGTCTCAAAGTTAGCTGCCGCCGTAGCTTTGCTGGGCCAAGCGACGAAAGGAAATCCACAATCTATTAAGCTGTCCATCGGCCGGAAAAGTCCGGGACGTGATAGTGAGTAGTACCAAGTGGGATCAGCAAGCTGTAGCCTCGGAGGATATTCGCGCGAAAAGGGCTCTCGGGTTTTTTGGAAATCGGCTAGCTGCTGCGTTTGCAGCATGGCCTTTTCTCTTCCTTCCATTGTTGACGTTTGCTTCAGTTGAGTTGAGGAGTTTGTGAAAACGATAGGCACCGTTGATTTCTCTCGCATCCGTTCTTTTTCCCTCATCTTTTTCGATCTAGGCGTTTTCACGGTGACAAGCTCGCAAAGGCAAACGTTGACGATGTATCTACCATATATAGTGTTATAATTTTCCTTACGACTTTACGCACGACATAGTAGGGTTCCAATGCCGTCAAGGTAACGCACGGCACAACGATGTTTGCTGCCGCTGCCGCCGCCGCCGCCGCCGCCTACATTTCCTCCCGAGCTAGGCACTAGGAACGTGACACAAATGTGTACTACTCGGTTTGCATTGCCCGAGCAGCCGCGCCGCAAATTAAGTACAAAGTTGATGTGGATTTCTCCTTCATTTTTCTGCCATGCTTACGATCGTGGTTTCACTGGTCAACTTGATGGCTCCGTTCGCGGTGTCATCGGATGAGACACGACAGTACCCCGCTAAAGCACACCACACCACATGCAGCTGGAAAATCCTTTTCACATCCTCCATTGTTGACGTTTGTTTTGTCATGGCGTACGTGTTTTCTCGATCGGAAAAGAAGAACGAACCAAGGAAAACATCTGTCGTCACGCAGAGCACGCGCGGATCCAAGACGCGCAAGAGAAAATGATAGGGCCAGATGGGCATCAAGATACGTGCAATGTTGTGCTGTGTTTTTCCTTTCTTTGTTTACAACAATGCGGCGACTTTTATACTGTAATGTTTTTCTTTGGAAATGTTTTTCCTTCTTTTGTGTCGCCTTCAGTTCCATGGGAGATGTGAGAACGGCGTGGGTGTTTTCTTTCACGGCATGGCCTGTGAGGCTATGAGACTAGTCATAGTGGGGAGTAGCTTAGACTAGTAACATGCATATGTTACCACCTCTATAGTGGGGAGTAAACATATGTGTTGTGTCATGTAACACTTTATTATTATGTCATAGACTCATCTTGCCTTGCTATGTGTGATGTTACTCATACTACTAGTAATTAGTTATGTTACCACATGCCTTTCTTTCTTCATTAATTGCTTGCCAATTCATCCATTTTATTTAGATATATGTGATGTTACCATATATGTTATTCCCACTGTGGGTAGTCTGAGTCTCTTTGCGTGAAACCGGCGGGCTGCCACATAAAGAGTGGCGTCCTAGTAGGTCGACCCATTGCATGAGCTACAGTGTGGTGAGTTGAGCGGGGAGCGGCACCGTAGCAACTGTATTTTTCTATTCTCATTCATTTTGGTTCTCTGGAGGAAAAAAAACTCAGAAAATATGTTTTTTTTAAAGAATGCACATTTTTTGAAAAAAAAACTGGGAATATTTTCTGGAAACCCAAAACTTTTCTCAAAATCTTTGAACATTTTCTGAAAACACAATTTGTTTTTCATATTTACATTTAAAAACGAATATATTTGTAAAAAATATTTTCCAAATTTTTGAATATTTTTATTTTTTTGAATGTTTCTCCAAGATGCGAAAACTTTTTCAAATTTACCACAATATATAAAATTGGACTTTTTTCCAGAACAAGAACATTTTTTCAATGTCACGGTTTTCTTTTCAAATTTGCGAACAATTTTTACAAAAGCATGAATAGTTTTTAATATTTAATAAAACAAAAAGGAGAAAAAGAAAAAGGAAAAAAACAAAAGGTGGAAAATCAAAAATTAAAAACAGAAAACAAAATGAGGAAAACCCATAAAGAAAACAACAGAAAATGAAACCCTAGTAGGTTGTAAATCATATCCTATACTGTACGATTGGCCTATCCCATTCACACTGGTTCGGCTTGTTGTTACTGTTAACGTTTCGATCGCCCACTAGCGCACAAACTTGGCCCGGCCCACTAGGAACCGATCGCTCTGGACTGTCACGTGCCAAACGTTTTTTGCGAATGTTTCGAGCTTGTTTTCTGGGAACCTTCCATTCGTTTTTAGCGAGTTTTCGGGTTTTTTTTATTTTTTTTCTTCACTTGTCTCTTTGCTCTGCTTCCTGCATTTTGTGACCGGTTTTATTTTAGGAATGTTTCGTGTTGCTTTCTGGGAAACCTCCATTTAGTTTTTCTCACCGGATTATTTGCTTGGTTTTCTTGTTTTTTTGACCGGTTTAGTTTTTCTGAACATTTAGGGTTGGTTTTGGGAAACCTACATTTGTTTTCTCAGTGGTTTTCCTGCCTTTTCTGTTTTTTTACTTTCACTGGTTTATTTTCCTGGTTTTCTTATATTCTTACTTTTTTTATTTTATCTTTTTTTTTCAAAACGTTCTTTGTCCTTTATGAAATATCAAAGTTTATTAAAAAAATCACTGCGTATTAAAAAAATTCAACATGTATCACCCGCAAAAAAAAGTTCATCATATACTAAATTTGTTTAGTGTTTTTTTGAAGAACTAGTCACCGCATATCAAAGAAAGTTCATGATACATTAAAAATAAGTATTATTTAAATAGGTTCACCATAGACTAGAAAAAAAATTATACTAGGAAAATAAAAAGGTAGAAAAAAAGCAGAAGGAAAACCATGCCTGGAAGAAAAGAATATAACGACCAAACAAAAATAAAGGGATAAAAACCCACAAATCGTATGCCCGTGGCTGTTGCTCGCTGGAGGATACTAGCGTTATTGCCTAAATCCCATGTACCTGCTACAGACGCGATGCTTGCTGCTCGAGTCGAGCGATATATATCGATTCAAAAAAAGAAAAAGAAAAAAAAGAGTCGAGCGATACATATCATCGCCCCCAGTGGGGATTGTCTCGCAAATACGCAACCCTGCAGGCACATGCGCAGACCCAGGTACGTGCCTGTGTTGTTTGACTTGAGAAGGTTCATCCCTTTTGTCTTATGTGGTTCTTGCATGTTTTTTCATTTTCTATTCCTATCTTTATTTCCTATTTTATATTTATTAATTCTTAAATATTTACTAATTTTGGTGCATTTTTTAAATTAAATATTTTAAATAATTAATCCACGATTTTTTTAAAATGCAAAGATTTTTAAAATTCTCAACATTGTTTAAACTCGCAATTGTTTTTAAATTCTTGAATACTTTTTTTAATGAAGGATTTTTTAAATTAAATTAATTCAATAGAAAACCAGTCAAAATAAGAAAACGAGCTGCGTAAGACTTATCATAAAATTGGATGGCCCCTTTATGTGTAGGACTTATCGTTTGATTCTCCTTGCAAGACGAAGTCCCTCTCGAATGGAATGGAAATCCTTGGGACAGTTGTGCAAGACTTATCATACAATTGGATGCCCCCTTTATGTGTTCGATAAGATGACGTTGAGTCGACCTCATAACTCTTCCTTGTCTTGCCTACTGGAGATGCCTTTGCCCCAACTGCACTTATTTGACCAGATGACTGATAAAATAGGAGCACTCATCATCGTTTACATCCTAAGACTGTGTTAGTGGAAGTGCTAATGAATTTCATCCCTTGATCATATGCTTGGACAAGGCGGCCAGATAGCTACAACCGTCTGTGAGATGGTTGCAACCAAAATTTGTTTAAAAAGCTTCAAGTGGAGAACGATTAGCTGACAATGGCGAGCGGTGACAATAAGAGTTGAGCTGAGGTGCATACCAAAACCACTATATCTAACCAAGTTTAAGCAACGACGTTCACCCACTTGGGTGAAAATGACTTCTTGATTCTCTGACACGTGCAATATTTTGGGATACTAGCGTGTAGAATTACGCAGTGGCTGTAGATCGTGGTTCAAAATTTTCTTAACGTGTGTAACAATTGTGTTGGTGCACCTAGCATATTCGGTTGCCTGTGGGCCAAGCATGGCCCGTTGACTTGTACGCCCGAGATTTCTCTGGAATGAGCGATTTTTGATGAGATTGGGACATTCCTTCTGCAGTCATGTCGGTTTGTGCATCGGGTGCATGCATCTGCTTAATTTGGTTATGTCTCTTTTGGGTGTTGCATGTGGTGGGCCCGGCCTCTGTGAATTGTGACGCGTTAGTTTGTATGTAGCCGACCTCCTGTGCACGTGTCCTCGGCTGGAAGGTCTCGCTGGTTTCTGGAGGCATTCTTTTTCGATGAGTCGATGAGTTCGATAGGTGATGTGACGACGTGTGTGGCTAAACCAACTATCTTGTATTCTCTAGAAACCACCGGTCAAATCCATGCGTTCCTATAAAGGTTCAGCCCTCAGCAGCTGCCCGGCTCTACTCCTTCCAGCGTACACGCACGACTAGCAGCGCCTCTCGAAGCACCGGGAGGCTTTCCCGGCCGCATTGCTTGTCGGCGGCCACGGCGCGCCGACAGCCTTGTGCCTCGCTGCACGCTGGACAACAGCTCCGGGAGGCCCCGCCACTCGCGGCTGCGTCGCTGGCCGGCAGTTCCGGCGCGCCGCCCGCTTTGTGTACGGCTGCACGTTGGACGACAGCTTCGGCCTTCGGAATGCCTGCTCCCTGGCCCCCACGGCGCCTGCAATCTTGGATTCTACCTCCCCAGGCGACGACGGGAAGGCAGCCTGCGGCGACCCATGGACTGGATGGACGGCAGCTTGGAAGGCGTGAACCCTGCCCCGCCTGGCGCCTTGACGCTCTCCCTGCCGGGTGAGGCGGCCTGTCGTCCGGCTCTTGCCTTTTCTGGCATCACCTAGCGTATAGCAGAGCGGAGCGTCCGTACGTGGCGAGCTCTCGGCCAGCACCACGAAGGTCCTGCCTGAACGATGCTCTTGGCTGTGTGCCTTGTGTGTGATGCTTCCTGAAGAAGCTATTCTGTATGTGTGCTAGATCGTAGGCATGCACCAGCAGTACGTCGGCGCACGGGGCCGCTCTCCATCGATTCCTCGCTGGTCGCTGCCGCATGAGGCGTCGGCACCAGCTAGCGGTCGACGAGTATCCACTCCTCTTCTTCCAGGTACGGAGGGGGTAGCCGAGTAGTTCTCAACACCACACCATGCCTTTTTGTCTCCGCAGCAGAGCACGAAACGTGCCTCATACTCTTGTGTCATTCATTTCAAAAAAATATTGATCATTTCATACTCGTGTGTCCTGGCTGCCATTTCATACTCGTGTGTCCTGGCTGCTGGAGCATGCAGATGTACTGGACGGCGTGAAACTGCGAGCACCTCGGCAACGTCTCAGACTAGCCACAATGGGTAGTAACATGCTCATGTTACTACTCTATGTTACTACCTCTATAGTGGGGAGTAACATATGTGTGGTAACATGCAACACTTTATTTATTATGCTATAGACTCATCTTGTCTTGATATGTGTGATGTTACTCATATTAGTAGTAACTAGCTATGTTACTATATGCCTCTTTTTCTTTATTTATTGCTTGTCACATCATCTATTTTATCTAGATATATGTGATGTTACTATCAATGTTACTTAGTCCGGTGGGGACGGGAGCAGGCTGTGCTGCTGTCGCCAGTGCGCCTGATTGCGAGCCTTTGAGACGCGAACTTCGACAAAATCCCCCACCGGCCGGTATGCCTTCAGCTACGCTGCAAATGCCAGGCATGACATGAGTTTTGGAAATTAGCTTTTGCGAATCACAGTAGTAGGTCTCAGGTAACAACCAGCTGGACGGGCACTGTAAAGTAGTACCACTCGAACTCGAAAATGCCGAACGGTGGACGAGCACTATGAGGACTTTATCCAGTCCGTCTGTTTTACACATTGGCCAGCTTCATCACAGTATTTGCGGGAGCTGTCCCCCGTAGACCATCCCCGCCCACGTATTTTGGTTGTCAGTGAGGGCGTTGTAGCGACAGAATCTAGCTTTCTGTTGATGTACCAGGTACACTCGAGCATGCGCATGCAGCAAAAAAAGAGTGGTCCGTGTGGACAGTATTTCGCCCTTGCACGTGACCCTGTCACTGTCATGGTTCAGTTTTGTACAGATAATCCTTCATTAACAGCATATTAGCGTGAGATGGACCAAATTCAATCAAAGAGCACCGGCTGTGGATTGTCAACGACTCTATGTTGCAGTAAACCAAAGGAGTTCGCGGTTGGAAAATGACAAAATCCCGCGAACTATCATACTTAATCACAATTATGGCACCATTATGGACATGTTTTCCCATCATTTTTTTGTGCCTCGGTAATTAAACACGTAATTTGTTTTTAGCAGCTAGACCGTGTAGTTTGTTGGTTAGGTCCGTGGATGTCTAGATTCGCGATTGGCCGGATGGAACAGCTGCCATCTCACTGTTTTTGTCGACGTGCAAAAAGTTGCGTGAGGGCCCACCACACATCAATTCTATCCAGGGGGACTAGTCATCTCACGCAATTTCTGCCTCTGCCGCCGAGTTCATCTTCTCCAACCATCCTCCTCCCACCCACCCACGCACCAGAGAGGCAGGTAGAACGAGGCCGCGAGCTAGGAGGTAGAACTCCATGGTCGAGCACAGGAGCTGACACCCCCCGCCGAAAGCACTCAACTTATGCTTTGCCCTCTCACCGACCTGCTCCTCTCCAATCCAAGGCAGCCGATTCAAAGGTATGAACAGCATCTGTCTGATGCCATTAGTAGTGATTTAGCTGTTCTTCATCAATCTGAACAGTGTTCATGCAAATAGGTAATGACTTTTGTGGGGATGGATCCCGTTTTCGCCGCCGCTGAATCCGCTAGAGTGGCGAACCAAGATCCAGCGGGCGAGGTTTCGCCGGATGAGTTGGACAGCGATGGCGATTGTTCTGGTAGCGATGGTGGATCCAGCGGTCCACCAGGAACACCAACAATTACGTCTAGATTATCTTTACTCAAGCTAGGTTCTGTTATTAGCAAATTTTCAGATTTCAAGAAACAACTAGTCAGAGAAATAGGATTCGACGGGTTGCTTCAGATTAAGTCATGGCAAAAGATAAATCTTAAGTACAGCTTACCTCATGGATAGAGTAGATGTTGACAATAGCGTGATCAACCTGGAATGCCAGGGCATGCTTGAGCTTACAGACGAGTCAGTTCACTCTGTTTTTGCAATACCACGCGGTGAGCTAGCAATTG
Source organism: Triticum aestivum (assembly GCF_018294505.1). Lineage (NCBI taxonomy): Eukaryota > Viridiplantae > Streptophyta > Magnoliopsida > Poales > Poaceae > Triticum > Triticum aestivum. Next base: position 515,727,000 of record NC_057808.1, on the reverse strand, counting down.
GTCCAGAAGGTGTCGAACCGTCTGAAGCTTGCATTGAGTATACACGTTTCGCAGCTAGCATGAATGACAAAGGCACACACAGCTTGAAGGCAGCAGAGGCATACCTGATGCGGGACATCGCCGCCAACTCTAGAAAAATTGACATGGATTGTTTCAAAATTGCATTCGTCATCTTCGTAATTGGCCATGTTCTTGCTCCATCAGCCAAACATGATTACGTAACAATAGATTTCTAGGCTGCCTTGAGTGATGTTGACAAAATCCCAACATGGAACTGGTGTGGCTACATTTTGAAACATCTGTTCAATGCTGTAAGGAAATTCAAGTCAGATGTCATTAAACGAAATCCAACAATCCACATTGTCGGCTGCCATCTGTTCCTACAGGTACAAATGTTACGCACAGCGAAGCCTGTGTCATTAAGTTGGTTTTAATATTTTTTTGCCCAAGCTAACAGTTGTAGATGCATATGTTTTCAGGTGTTTGTGCTTGACAGCCTCGAGCTTGGCCAACTGAACAAACCACGCGGAATGTACCCAAGGATAGCGCTTTTTGAGCACGAGTCGATGAAGAAGATGATTAATATCACATCAGTAAACATGGGTGGAGGAGAAATATCATTTCACGGGGCATCGGTTAGTCCACGAAAAATTCATTATCGGAAGACATATTCATTTTTAGTGAGCAAGCCGTAATTGTTTTTTATTTTATGTTGACCAGGTCAAGGCTGAACAAAACGTCAGCAAAGGTATTGTCTGCGCATCAACCGAGCTTGCAAATGAAAACATTCCGAGGCATTCTAATACGACGAAACGAGTCCAGATGCCATCTGCGCCTATTTTAAGAGCTACTTACAATAAAATTGGTCCACAAGATTTCTCAAACCACATACGTACAAACTATCCATCAATAGTAAGTACACACATCGATCTTTGATTTTTGCCAATCATGTTGAATCATTTACCTTATACACTAATCACGACAATGCATTTTTGTGAACAGTCCGGTGAGAAGCTCGGGATACTTCTCCGTGAGCACAATGCTCGAGGTCTGGCAAACATTTCAGAGATGAGGCAGTCTTTCCAGTCATCAATGTTCACATTTGCGGACAAGCTCATCAACTGCATCGCTGAGAATTGTTCTTGTTGCAAGGCCAACGGACGTAAACAATGCATCCTGAAGAGTGAAAATCAAAACAGTTGCACCAACTTGGCCAACACTCCTATGCAAGAAAAAAATAGACAATTCGTTTGTTACCCCTGTTTGCAACAAGGTTTCTCCCAGGCTGGCTGGACAACTCCCAAACGACGGTTTGTTCCGAAAGAAAACCAATTAGTTTACATACAATGCCTAGTTCAACCTACACCCTTTAAAAGTAACAGTTTTGAGAATCATTTCCGACGCAGGTAGCTCGTCGGCCAATAGCTCCATTGCATGGAAGAGGGGAGTTGTGTTCAGCCCGGCCATCCAGACGGAATCATCAAAAAAGGTGTGTCTTCGGCTGGACGACCCACTCCAAGCAGTTTCCCATTCAGCAGTAGATACTGTCAACAACTCATCTCTGTCTGCGAAGCAAGACACTCGCCGAGAGGTTGCCAATTTACGATTTATTCATTCTTTGATGACCTGACTGCTAGCATAGTCACGTACTATGCCGAGCAACGACCGAGCTCTGGATATGTTACATTCGGAACTACAAACGACACCGTGCCAGCCAAAATTCGGATAACAAAGCGCAACATCGCCCGCGACCCATGGGCAATCGGTTCAGTTCCGATGCCGCCGGCAGTCCCAGTCCTTAGAGCCATAAAAGATTGTTTGGCTGTGTCATCCACGTTCGTCCTTGAAAGGTATTTTCATATAGATCCACTCAACATTTTCAATTTAGTATTTTGCACAGCTTTTTCTCACACCATATATGCGTTCAGGAAATGGATTATGCATCCAAAACCAAGACTCATACTGCTCGACGGCATTGAAATCCAACAACAACTATCAGGAAAAGAACAGCTTAGTCATGAGATGTGTGCTGCTATTTTTAGGAGGCTTTCACAGATGGACAAGACCTATTCGAAGGACACTTTGACTATGTTTTGGAGGAAGTTTCTTGAGCCTGATTTTGCCGTGAGCTCCTACCAATAAATCAGTCATAATACATAGTTTCTTTCGGTATTATATCTTTTTTGTTTGTTAAGTCTGTTTCTTGTGTTTTGCAGACCGCAGTTTTATCCAATGCCGATCCATTGACCATCCAGTCGATCCGTGCAACATTCACAGAAGAAAACGAAAATTTCAGCCCAGCCTCTAGTCGGATGGTGAACCCAAAAAATTAAACATCTAAACTAAACTATATTTTTAACATAACTTGTCTCCTTACTATCTGTTTTTTGTGGCAGTGGCATATACCTGCACTCCTACCGGACGGATGGGCCGTCTACGCATTCGACATGGCCAGGCGAAGGATTTTAGTACTAGACCCGGCCATCGGCCCATTTGGTTTAGCAATAGAAGGATCAACATGCACACATATGTGTCTGACCTGCTTCACGCTGCACTCTTCAGATGCATCCAATCTTTATATGATTCCTGGCACTGCAGTTCCGGAGAATGGACCCGTGCATTTCCTGTGATCATGTTAGAGAACATTGAAAAGTAAGTTTTGAAGACCACTCTCCATCATTGTTAGTTGCTCCCCAAAATTAAATTATGTGATGGCAAACAAACTTCCCCATAGGGAAGACTATGGCGTGTGTGCTTCGTTTTTCGCCAGGAATTATGATGGTAACAAACTCCAGATCCCACTAACTAAAGTAAGCTATCTTTAATGCTTTAGCAACAAAACTCTTTGCATCTTATCCACGCCGTACTAATTGTTATTACAGATGCATAACAGGCGAACCTGGAGATTCACAGGGACCTGATGCTCTATGAGGTTATGCGCCTGCAAGGCAAAGAATCTCCAGTCCCTTCCGATGCACTTGAAGCTATTAAGGCGTCATTCGTAGCGCTGTAGCGCTTTGATTTTTGGTATGTTGATGCTATTTGGCTTAGACGCTAGATGGATGGACCCTCATATATGAATGTTTCCATCCAAGATTAAATGTTTTTAAGGACATTGTTTTTCTCATGCAAACATTAGCAGTTGATGTTTTGCTAGGTGCACTGTTGTAACACACTTGTTATCAATTTCGTCCTACCCAATTATTTTCCGTGCTAGTCCATTTTCACTATGATGTGCCCGCGGTCATCGGTTCTTTCGATGATCCGAACAAGACTTTTTGTTATCCTTGAAGGAAATATGCCCTAGAGGCAATAATAAAGTATTATATATTTCCTTATATCATGATAAATGTTTATTATTCATGCTAGAATTGTATTAACCGGAAACATAATACATGTGTGAATACATAGACAAACAGAGTGTCACTAGTATGCCTCTACTTGACTAGCTCGTTAATCAAAGATGGTTATGTTTCCTAGCCATAGACATGAGTTGTCATTTGATTAACGGGATCACCTCATTAGGAGAATGACGTGATTGACTTGACCCATTCCGTTAGCTTAGCACTCGATCGTTTAGTATGTTGCTATTGCTTTCTTCATGACTTATACATGTTCCTATGACTATGAGATTATGCAACTCCCGTTTACCGGAGGAACACTTTGTGTGCTACCAAACGTCACAACGTAAATGGGTGATTATAAAGGTGCTATACAGGTGTCTCCAAAGGTACTTGTTGGGTTGGCGTATTTCGAGATTAGGATTTGTCACTCCAATTGTCGGAGAGGTATCTCTGGGCCCACTCGGTAATGCACATCACTATAAGCCTTGCAAGCATTGTGACTAATGAGTTAGTTGCGGGATGATGTATTACGGAACGAGTAAAGAGACTTGCCGGTAACGAGATTGAACTAGGTATCGAGATACCGACGATCAAATCTCGGGCAAGTAACATACCGGTGACAAAGGGAACAACGTATGTTGTTATGCGGTCTGACCGATAAAGATCTTCGTAGAATATGTGGGAGCCAATATGGGCATCCAGGTCCCGCTATTGGTTATTGACCGGAGACGTGTCTCGGTCATGTCTACATAGTTCTCGAACCCGTAGGGTCCGCACGCTTAACGTTACGATGACAGTTTTATTGAGTTTTGATGTACCGAAGGAGTTCGGAGTCCCGGATGAGATCGGGGACATGACGAGGAGTCTCGAAATGGTCGAGACGTAAAAATCGATATATTGGACGACTATATTCGGACTTCGGAAAGGTTCCGAGTGATTCGGGTATTTTTCGGAGTACCGGAGAGTTACGGGAATTCGTATTGGGCCTTAATGGGCCGTATAAAGGAGAGAAAGGCCTCAAAAGGTGGCCGCGCCCCTCCCCATGATCTGGTCCGAATTGGACTAGGGAAGGGGGGCGCCCCCTTCCTTCTTTCTCCTTCCCCCTTCCCTTCTCCTACTCCCACAAGGAAAGGAGGAGTCCTACTCCCGGTGGGAGTAGGACTCCCCCTTTGGCGCGCCTCTTCCCTTGGCCGGCTGCCTCCTCCTTGCTCCTTTATATATGGGGGCAGGGGGCACCCCATAGACACAACTATTGATCCTTGAGATCTCTTAGGTGTGTGCGGTGCCCCCCTTCACCATATTACACCTCGATAATACCGTTGCGGAGTTTAGGCGAAGCCCTGCGTCGGTGGAACATCATCATCGTCACCACGCCGTCGTGCTGACGAAACTCTCCCTCAACACTCGGCTGGATCGGAGTTCGAGGGACGTCATCGAGCTGAACGTGTGTAAAAACTCGGAGGTGCCGTACGTTCGGTACTTGATCGGTCGGATCGTGAAGACGTACGACTACATCAACCGCGTTGTGATAACGCTTCCGCTGTCGGTCTACGAGGGTACGTGGACAACACTCTCCCCTCTCGTTGCTATGCATCACCATGATCTTGCGTGTGCGTAGGGAAATTTTTGAAATTACTACGTTCCCCATCAATCCTTTCCCGCCGCAACACTTTTCAAATCTATTTTTTGAGAACAACAACTATCTTTCATGATCTGAAGCATCATTACTCATAGTGATAACCGAGAATAATGTGGTGACTAATACAATTTGATACAGGACACAACTCCTACAGATGCATACGAGCACAAACTAACAATAACTCATGCATTGCTAAAGGATACATTTAGGATAGTCTAGACTATTTTACCAAACAATTATCAGCATGTAGATTGCAAGAGCTATAGCAAACACCCACATAGAATTCTTAAGGTAGTTCTTGCCCAAAACGCGAGCATTGTCACCAGACTGTCTAGCAACATCACCACAAGCCACACGAGCCACCATCATTTTGGCACGGCTGTCCATGGCCGACTCCATAGCTTCTGAAAGTTGTCGAGATAGATTTGCCGCTTCAGTTTCTGCTGTCCTCGTAGCATCTTGCAGAGCAGCGTTCCTCCTCTCAAATAACCACACTTGGTCCCTAAGATCGATAACCAGCTGTTTGAGGAAAGGATCTGCGATCGGATTGTCGTGCCACTCGTAGAACTCACAACCTCCCCTCTAACCAAGCGAAAGATCACAGAGGCAGAGTTAGAACACTGATTATTTCAGAAGCAACTAACAAGAGACAGGAAGCAAGAACATCATACTTCAAGTTGCACTTACCCTCGAGCGGTAACATGTCTTGTATCTTCTACCTGGATTCTCGTCGCTCCATGAGATCCACATGGCTGCTTTTGGCTTCTCACGGCAATCACATGGTGTGAATGGCTCGTAGTCCAGCGGCCCCTCTCTGTATCTAATGGGAGACCTCATTGGTCCAGAAAAACATCTACGAGCCCTGGAGGAAGAGGAAGCAGAGGAGGTCGACATTGCTTGTATGTCTAGAGATTGCTGGTTGCCAACACCACCCACCCTTTTCCCCCCTTCTTATACACTTTTCAACCCAGGGCGCATCAATGAGGGAGTGTACCGTTGCACCAACGGTTACTTTCAAGTTCAAAAAGCAAAAAGACATTGGACAGAAGGAGCCATCACATCGAACACATGATGGATGGCACTGCATTAATAGCATACACCAGTTTCACCAATTGTCTTTCTTCGAACTAACCATGGTCCATTACTGTTACGCCCTAACCAAAAGACATGCAGGAGCATTGTCCACGTCACCGCAAAATAATGCCAAAATACGCTTCGCGAACTACTCAACAACCTAGAGAACTACGAGTACACCACCAAGGCGTTGTAATCTACTCTGGATCAGCCACCTGCTCCATGATTCCTGGGCGTGGTGCAGCGTTTCCCTTTGCCGCCATCGTCTCGTACAACATCCTCTTCCTTCTAACTGCCAGACCAACCTGGTGCAAAGATCAAAACATCATGTCAGTGCTTGTAGAATAAATATGAACTTGACAGGGAAACCGTCGTTAGCTTAAATAGTATCTCTCTTACATGCGGTACGTCACCTCCAGGTGAGCCCCGTTGAAGTTCTCTGTGTAGTAAGCTATGTAGCCAGGAGACTCACCACTGCAATGACAAGTATATACATTAGAGAAGTAATATAGTTTTTGCAATCACTAGATGTACAATGCACAATCAACGCACCTGCCACATGCAACATGCATGTTCATGTTGTACCTCACGGTCCTCTGTGATATGTCCATCTTCCATCCATCGTCTAACAGCGCACCTGCGCGCTTCATACCATTAAGCATCAACATGATTGTCTTCCTGTGCTTAGCTCTATACGCATCGGAACCCATCTGCGTGAAAACTGGGTCGAGGACGTTCAGTTTCTTCAGATGCATGTCAAACACGTACAAGCACCAGTCTCTCATCATTGAGATAGGCATAATTACCTGCAAATGCATGAAAGATATCAGTTTGGAACAACAACGGCCACGACTACTTAGGGGAAGCAAGCTGCCACGTACCAGGCGACAAAGTCTCAACTAATATCCAATGCTCCTAGAAGAAAGCAGCATCCGCAGCACAGCAGCCCCCTCCGGGTCCAAGATGTTCTCAAAGTGCAACTGCATCAACAAATCAGCTTCTGTAAGCATATTACACAACATATATTTACGGGCCACATATTAGCGTTACACTTTTTAACTCACCGGCACATTAGGAGATACAAAACCCCTCCAAACTGGTAATCCAACCATATCCATCATCTTAATCTCTCTCTCATTGAATCCACGTACCCAAGCCTCCATCCCTTTGAGACTGAACTGGTACTTTATCTTGTTGCCATCAAGTTTCAAAGGTGTGGGGTGTGAGCTTTCATACCAAACACTATCAAAACAAACAAAGTTTTGTTAAGCCCATGGTAAGCAGACACAAGAATAATTCTAGCAAACAAATGCAATCACTCTCACCATCCAAGAGAAGTAATGCAACAGAGATACTCCACATTGTCGTAGAACCCAAGGCAAACATGATCAGGGTACTGAAACTGATTTAGCTCAAGCTCGAAAGGCGAGTAACCGTAGTCTAGTTCTGGACTCAGGTATGCATCTGGATGAACTACAGCTGAGCACAAGAATAAACAGCCGCGTCAATGTGTCAAGCCAATGAATCTGAAGCAACAAAAATTCATTATGGGGATCTTCAAATAAAACATACCAAGTAGATTAGGAGTCGGATCAGGGCTTCCCTCAACCCCAGGGAGAGTAAGCCTTTTGTTGCCGATCGGAGTGTACTTAGCAATGTATTTTGCATGCGAACCCTCGTCGGCAGCACCAGCTTCATCAATAAGCGGTTGCATCACATGATCTACATCAATCACACCGAATACTTAAACACCACAAACTGAAGAACCTTAGGAAAGGTTTTGAAGTTCATTTAGTTTTCTATACCTTCAGTCATCACATAGTACATAGACGTGTCAACTAATCCACTTGGTATATCAGGCCCAGTGAGGTTGCATGGAGATGAAGTAGCGAGCATCTCGTGCATGGTTTTCTGACGAGTGGCCCTAGGAGCTATGTCTGACAGCCATGCAGAATGAAAATGGATCAGAAACTAGCATGTAATCACAACAATGCCATAGCGGGGTCTAGTTTGAAATTATACCATCAGTTGCTTTTGCCTTCCGCTTGCGGTCAACCATCACCATTGGTTTGTCCTCTGGCTCACTATCAACATGTGCTTCTCCAAATGCAGCAGCTGCCTGAACAAAAAGTGTATAAGTAATCATATAGTACTTATGCCACTTGATGACACGGGCAAATTACCTGCAGTGGCAATCACTCCAGTTGATGTGCCTTCATCAACGATCGGAAGATTCCCTTTTATCTGCTTGAGCAGCAGCTGTAGCAAAGCGTCCCTCATTGTTGCTGTTCTCCACAACCACAGCCATCATTGCTTGAGCAACTTGGCGTGAACTTGCAGCCAGGTCTTATGCCACTGCAAAAGACACAACTAGAAACAGTGTCAAACAAAACATCACTTAATCTTGTATAGAACAAATGGGAAAAACATCACATCTGTACCTGCAGATTTTCCGTTACGTGGGGCATCAGGCGTGTTAACAGGAAACACAGGCATCACGAAAGCATGCTGTTTCATGTGTGCCAGGAAGAAGTCCAAAGTGCCCTCCAACTCCTTTCGCCTGTTTTCTGCTGCTCTCTTCTTGATCTCACCCATGACACTCTCTCTGACACTATCAAATACCTTGAGAAATTCATCTTCTCGTCGCTGGTACTGGTAGTCCATGGCAGCTTTGAATGATTCAAGAACCCTTTTCCGGGTTTCGGCTGTATTTTTCTTCATCTGCATGTTCAATACGACAAAGCATAAAATACATATCTTAGGATATGTAACATAACAAAACAGAGAACAACACAAGGAAATGTTCTTTCGTGCACCTCATCAGAGAAGCCGCCAGCTGCAGCTGGAGTCGTTTGATCATGGTTTGAACCGCTATCTGCCACACCAGCTCCACTGCTCTCACAATGTTGCTTAGGAGCATTGCCACACCACCCAATAATGTTTGCTGACGGAGAACGAGGAATATCGCCGATCTGAAAGTGGCAGAAAAAGAAGCGCAAACAATGATATATTTTGTTGCATGCAAACAAGACAGGAAAAATCCAAGCAAGGACAGAATGTACCTCCAGACCGCATTCTATCCCCTGAGCAATTGCATGCTTCCGGATCAGCCCCCTTAGCATCATGTCAGAATAGTCAACAAGCCTAGGGAGCGGTAGCAGCAGCCTGCCTTGACGACCGTGCTCGTGGTAGTCCAGCCAGATCATCTAGCAGTTAACACGCCAAGAGAAATTAGTACGGATTATATGATACACATGCTTGCATAAATTTGTTTTAATGCTACTGAACTAACCTGCGGAATGACAAGGCACCCAGTAAGGTTGACCAAAGGAGGATCACAGCTGAGATCATCCCTTAACTTTCTTGCTGCTTCCCTCAGGCCCTCAACCACATAATCACAGAAATCAAACTCTGCTATCGTCTCTGGGTCGGCCACAACAGGAAGTAGCTCATTTGCGATTTTTGCTGTGGCACCCCTAGGCACAAGGAAAGTAGAGCTGGCTAACAGTGTGACCACCACCTTCATCGTGGTGCGCTCATCACCCTCTATCGCAACTTTGCTAGCCCCTTGAACTATCTTCTTGACTTTGTGAACCGGGATGTTGTTCGACCTCGGCATACCAGTGCCAAGTATGCCGTGGACTTTGCCAAGCAAGTCCTCACGATCTATAAGGCACCGGCCACCGGCGATGTCTATTTTCCTACCCCCCCCCGGCGCAAGACCAATACATCTAGCAACCTCTCTACTGTTAATCTCTATGAATACACCATCACCCATGTCCATCATCATGTTATCTGGGTTGATTCTAGATATCAAAGACATGGAAAAGATCCTGTTTGTGTTCCCTAGCACTCTGATTTTGCACAACTCATCCATGCCTACATCTTTTAAAACACTTCTGACCTCGGGGTTCCATTCACCAGCAAGAGATTGCAAGGCAACGGAGGTGAAGGAGGTCTGTACTGTAGGAGGACGCTTGGTCGTCGCGGCCGAAGAACCAGCGTTATTCATGCCTGCTGCTGCCGGAGATGCCGCCTTTGGTGGGCGACCCCGCGCCATCACCCCCGCGAACTAGGCGACTAGATCTGATTCATCAAGAACCAGCAGAAGAAAATGCAGTCAGCAATGCAAACCGAAGAAAAAACGATCAAGTAGCAGGCCGGATTTCCTCCGCGGGCAAAGAGATTACCTTGTTCTTCCTTCAGTCAATGCAGCGGTCGTCAATGGTGGTGTGTGCGGCTGTGGGCGGCGTCTCTTCCGAGGGAGGGAGGTGGCGGGTCTGTGGTGGGATGGATAATGAGTTGGTCCAGCACCGGGGCATTTATACACATGCGCCATCCCTTCGGCAAGCTTCCTAATGGAACAGCTGTAGGTGAACCCGATCAACCGTCTCATGAAACCTTTATTAATCATGTGATTAGACATCTATTAACAACAGCATGCCTTTTTGCATGAGAGCCTTTGCATGCAGTACTTGCACACCCTATGAGTAGTGGAGCCATCACACACACACAGACACGCACACAAGTGACAAGTGGGACCATGACATCCAACTCATGCATGGGCTCACACAACAAAAACAGGCTAGGATGCAAATGGTTGCCACACTAGCAAATGATTGTCTTACTAATACAAAATGCTTAACATAATTCATCACACGTGTTTTGAAGTGTACTCTCACAAAACATGGTGATTTTCAACTACATGCCACATCGCAACTAATTGGAGCAGCTAAACTAAACCTTCACCCGTTTGTTGGGTGGGCTGTCAACGTCATCATCCTCATCACCTTGGGAAACATGCCCTGTTCCGGATTCATTATCGCCATCCGCGAGCTCCAAAGTATTGCCTGATCGATCTTCTCTTCGGAATGGATCAAACTCTCCCGTCTCCTCATCCGTGCATGTAATATGTGGAAGTACACAGATATGAAAAGAAAGCAAATTAACACACCAAAGCATCGATTTTGTCTTCAAAGTGTAATCATGGACAGAAAATTTAAAGTTGTCCGTTACATTTTCTGCAACGTGAACCATCTCAATCACGACACGCTCAACTGGTCCTTGCCCGAGCACACTGGCCAGAGGTCACGAAATGCATTATTTATGCGAACAACAGGAAATTAATGTATGGTTTCTTTTTTTTAATACTAGCGCAAACCTGGTCCGCTGCGGTGCAAAGAGAAGCCGATGCATGTGACACGCTGCCCTCCGCGACGACATGCAATGCACCACCTTGCTGCAAGTTGCAAACCACAACAATTAACTCACAACACTATCGCATGTTTGCTAACAGTAGTCATTATAGGAACTAACAACTAGCGAACTGGGCGCCAGGGTTGATCCATCGGAGGTAGTCACCGCGGAATGCACGTCCGAACTATTGGTGGGGGCCATCAAATCCTTACAAGACTGAATTTGGAGGAAGCCCGCCACCTCTATTTATAGAGCATCCAAATTTTCGTTTTCCCTCCATGTCCATACGTTCGAATTTCGAAATCCAAGCGCTCCAAAACTGAGGTATGGTGAAAATTTGGAACTTGGCCAGCTAGTCTCCATAGGCTGATAAAGAACTGAAAATCGGCGTCATCTCCATAGGCATGCCCTAGCAGTACAGATGCATTTACTCGCCCATGTGTTCTTCATCTTTGTCTATTAAAAACATCTTGTCATCGCGAGTACAAGCACATCCCACGCCCAACACGCCATCATCAAGCATGTAAAGTTTTCGAGCAGCGAACCTGCACTGTGACATGTCCATGTCCTAGCACAGATGGACGCCCACCCTCATACAGTGCTTTTCCGGAGCAGGAGACAGCCGCGCCGCACGCTGAACGTCTTTGTGCAGGTATCGTTTAGGTGTCTTCCGTGTGGATTAGGAAGATTTAAACCTACCACACGGTAGACCATGCGATCGTGTTAACGATAATCACTAGATTGTTATATTCTGGAAGCCAACAAATGCCCCCAGTGTTCTCACCGTGCACACGCAAGTTAATGAAATTAATTAAAAGAGCAAACCATAACAACTGCAGGCGCATTTTACGGTGTAAGCATATCTACTTTACCAGATACGCAATCCGTTTTTTCCGGGAGAGGACGGGGCAGAGAACCAGGACAACACGCTCGTCAACTAGACTAGGGTGGGTAGATGCAGGCACATGTGTTCCTCCTTGTCAGTCTGTTCACAGACCTCGCGCCCCATGCCTCTTGAGAAATCAAGAGACGTCGAGAGACGTGTCTGGTCAAATCAACTTGCTGTGCATGCATCAGCAAATTATGACATCAGCTCTCCCACGCCTCTGACAAAACAAGCACGCGCGCGCAGCGGCTCCATTGACCTTTCTCCTGTGGAGCGTGGCAATGAAAGAAAAAACATTTCCAGAGCCATGGTAGTTTTTCATATACAGGGCCCATTGGAATCAGAAAACGCGGCCCATGATGCTTGTGAGTGCACTTGTATTGCTTTTCTATTAAAATAATATTTTTCCCGCACGAAAACAAGATTCAAACACGCCCATCAACATGAAATAAAATTAGCCAGAATAGTTCAAAGATCTAACAATCAGTTCAACACAATTAAGCCAGGATATCAAGAATATATTTCTATCCCAGCTAAAATCAGAGACAAACAAATGCTCTCATGCCATCTTCAAAACTACAGGAAATTCGGAACAAATGGTTCTGCCCGCTTCCCGCATGAAGTTCGACGATGTCCGACCACTCCACATTTGCCACACTTGGGCATCTTCCTCGGAGCTTTTGGAATATCTCCCTTATCTGGAGAGGTTGTGCTCTTGTGCCCCTTAAGCCGGCATATCGTGCAGAACCTTGACCTCTTCAGTTTCTCTTCATACGGAGCCTTATCTCCGCTTGTGGTTGGCTTGCCAGCCAGGCGCATTTCTTTCGCAGGTGCAATACCAGAACAGTTTGACACTGCATCACCCTCATCTATATCGATGTTGGCCTCGACATTTATCTTACCATGGTTACCTTCTTTGGCTTTCTGATCCGCAGCCTCTCGCTCCTCGAGCCCCATACCATCTTTGTCATGGCTTAGTGGGAGAAGAGTTGCGTGAACCTCCTTCATCATTGCCATGAAAACATCATAGCACTTCACGTTACTATCACCGAGTCGAACACACTCCATTGCCTTCATGTACATGGTGTTGTGCCTGTAAGTGTCAAAGCCATGTGGCCCTCTGTCCTTCTGGTACCGAACGAGATGATCAGGCAAGATATCACGGGCATCCCTAGTCCATCGCTTCAATATGTGCTTTTCTGGTATCTTGCTCAACTTGAGCTCGATCATAACCTGCTGACACAAACACGCTTTTAGACATCGGAACAACAATTGCACGGTTTACATGGCAAGATATTACATTTACCTTCAGTGCATGGCAGCAGACCATTCCAGAATGCTCGAAAATACCACACTCGCAGTTGAAAAAGGTCCGATCAACATCAACATCAACCTTGAACTGGACCTTGCTCCATTTCTCACGAGAGAGAGCATCCACATGAGTAAGAATGTATACCTTTTTTGGTACAGCAACATCTAGTTCATAAGCCCCTGCCTTGTAAAGAGCACTGCCAAATTGCTCAAACATTGCCCTGGTGTAAATCTTGCTAGCGTGCCTCTCAATTGGGAGATTTACTTTCAAAAGAACACCACTCTAAAAAACATTAAAACATACACACAAACAAGTGAGCATTGGGCAAAATGATCTGCATTTTTGTTTTACTGGATGGAAAAAACACTATCTTCTTGAAGGCTGGAACATACCAGAGGAGTCCGTTTCTCCTAGAAACTCTCCTCAGAGTCCCTATCGAACTGAACCTTCTCGTATTGTTTAATGAACAAATGCATTGGGCACCCGGGTGGGACATAACTCTTAAGCATGTGATTGGCACTTTCACTACGTTGAGTGCTGGTCATTTTCGCGCAAAAAACACCTCTGAAATACGGCTTTGCCCATTTATGCCGCACCTCATATATTTGAGTCAGATATGGATGCTTTCTAAGTGAATATTTGTCAAGCATTGCAGACCAGCCATCTTCGAACTCTTGTTCTGTGACCATGTGATGCACCAGCTTGTGGAATTCACTCTTGAAATCATACTTCTTGCTCCACAAAGCCCCCATTGATTCCTTTGCTTTCTTCAGCACATGCCATTTACACCACCTGTGAGTTGTGTTAGGCATTTCTGCTTCTATAGCCAATTCCATTGATCGCGCCTGATCTGCAAATGAATGCATAATGTCATCATGTCAGAATCTTACAGCATGATCATCATTCTAACATTAAAAAAAATCAGAATTGTTATCCAATATAGGTGTACCGGTTAAAATTGTTTGCGGGTGTTTGCCGCCAACCATCCTGATGAATTCACGGAAAACCCACTTGAATGTATCCTCCTTTTCATCCCGCAACATGACACCTCCAAAAATAATGCTCTGGAAGTGATTGTTGAACAGTGCAAATGGCATGTCATATAGATTTGTCCTGTATGTTGTATCGAATGTCACAACATCTCCGAAACACCTGTACTATTCTACACTGCGCCCGTTAACCCACATAAGTGTTTTTATTCTGCTCTCATCATCAACTTGGACAGTATAATTGAATTCTGGATCGTTTGCCTTCATCTCTGCAAGTATGTCCAGTGTCTTCCGGGCATCTGAATCAGACTGTTCTTTGTTTAGCTTGCAGCACAGCGTCTTCAATGACCTTTTTGTAAATGGCACATTGTCAACTGATCCAAAAAAACTACCAACTATGCTAAAAACCTTTCCAAGGCTAACATTGTTTTCTCTCAGCTGCGTAACAAGATCTTTAGTGTAGCGATCAATGAGCCTGTGTGAAGGCCAGTGCATTTTCTCGCCACAAGTACTTGAGAGAGAGTGGTTGTGAAGAGGCATGTGCTCTGAAATATACCATCCATTGTCATCCGACCTCAGTAGCCTAATCCTGGCAGCACAGCCGCACCTAGTTGATCTTGTATTCTCCCTCTTCGGTTTACCCTGCCAATGGACATGGAATCAATTTGTCAGTACCAATCATGTTTCGATCGCATAGTACTCATGTTTTTTGCGCACTGGCAGAAATATTAAGAAACACACCGCGCATCCACATACAATCTCCTGCATGCACTTCACCCTCTCCACATTTAGCCTGCTTTTCGAATACCTTATGCCAAATCCAACCTCCCACGAATACAAATTGTAGAATTGATACGCCTCATCTAGTGAATCAAATGAAGTTCCGACTGCTGGGTTGACTACATTGCCATCTCGTTTACTTATGAACGCCCTCATCGATAGTTCAAGAGCACTTTTCCGGTTAGGATTTAGCTCTCGCTCCGCAGGGGCTTTCCTGATCCTTACTCTGTCATGGTACAATTATAAGTTTAGTTATGGGCACGTAGTTGGAAAATCAAATCAGCTTCAACTACCGTATGTGACATTTCCATAACAGAGTGAAAATTTGTCCCCTGGTGCTCCAAATACAACAAAATTGCTAATTAATTTCAATGACCACTATCCGATATTGCCACAACGAAAAGAGCCAGAGTAAAACGGATTAGTCCATTATCCAACCCACTCCCATTTATTATGTCCGTTTCAACTACATAAGTTGAACACACCAAAACAAATGTCCTTTGCCTGACTACAACCATGATGCTAATATAAACATTTTCATCAGTATACAAAAACTTTGTACACTTCGAGACCGAACACCGTGGCTAAAATTTAGGAACTAGACAAATCGACAGTAAATTCCTACATATCATACAGGTGGCGAGCCTGACATCCAAGTAGCCAAGAAGATTACTAATACCTGTGTGTCCATCTGCTGGTAGCCTCTGAGCACACTTGCAAAAGCGGGCCCTCGCCGACAGATCCAGCATTTCCGCCGCCGCTGCAGAGGTCTCCGGCACGGCGGATGTCGCCCTGGGCGACGCTGATAGATGCCTGGGACTCTATAGGGTGCGCAACAGCAGCACCCTCCATCTGCCCATGGCTAATCCTGCGTGCAAAAAATGGGACCAAGTAATCTTAGCAATCTGCAGCAACTACATCCAATAAACAAGCGGATCTAATGAAACATTCGCCTAGAGGGAGATTAAGTTGCAGTTTAATTACCTCTTTTCTGAATCGCCCTCCGGCGGCACGAACAGGTCCATGGAGCCCTATCCAAGCTCTCGATCCGGAGGAAGAAGAGGAGGTGTAGAGAAGAGCAGCAGACGTCGCTTGGATCTTGGTCGCTCAGTCTCGACCCCGAGGAAGAAGACAAGCTGGACAGAGGAGCAGCAGTCGTCGCTTCGACCTGTGTCGTCACCGACGGACCAAACCTGCTTTTGATTAATGAATAGCTGAACAGTTTGGTGTGGACAAGCTGTCTCACCACTTGGGTCACGTGATCTGGCAAATGCACCAAACGAGCTGCACAAGTACCACATCGCGCTGTTCGCTGGTCCAGCCTCAAAAGCACGAAACATTTGTTCCAAAGTGATACGCCTAAGGCCCCTACCACCTATCACTAGCAATAGAGCATGGGGGGACAGCGACTTGACGTTTGCTCATCTCCAGGAATCCACCTGCGGCCAAGATTAAGTCCACACAAGCCCGCGTCCATCGAAAAGTTGCTTCCCACTCGAACTAAGGCATGTAGCCCAGCTACTACTTAATTGGTCACATGTTGTATTTGTGCTCAACAAAAAACTGTAACATGCAGACATTGGCAATTCACGCTAATGTACACGTTAAAAATGGTTTTTTTACGCTATAAATCTAGGAGTCAAGTGTAGTGTCTGTACTGAATGAGGTAATGTTAATCTTAAAAATTGCTGCGAGAGAATGATGGTATACGTGGCATAGTAGTATTGTTTGAGAATATAGGATGCTTGGGAAAAGAAAAGAAAAAAGATCCCTTTATCACTATGCATGCGAGCGCAGAAAAAAAAGAAAGAAACCGCCACGCAAAGCAGCCGGAGAAAAGATCTCTTCATTAGTACGCATGCAAATAAGAAGAAAAGAAGAACTAAAACTGCACTACAACCATATAATCTCTTAACCAGTAGCACGGAAAAGAACAAAAATCAAAATTGTCCATGCTATAACCATGTGGCCACCCCATATAGTCACCTCACGTCGCTTTGAAATTCACGTTCAACCAACATATGCAGGGACAAAAGCAGCAAACAGACCCATGTCACACGACAGAATGCAGCTTGACAAAGTTTTTTAAAGTTCATGATTTTTCTAAAGTTTTTTAAGAAATTGAAACAGAAAATAATACCTTTGCCTTTTCTAATTTGTGAAAAAGGCATGAAGATCTGGTACCAGGTTTTGAAAGTGAAGGCAGACAAATATAAGTTTACCCAAAACAGAAAAATTAACACACTGGTGTACCAGCAAAGTGCGGCCACCACTGAAATAACTATTAATTAAAACAGAAAAATATGTACATCAAAATTTATATATTACATAGAAAATTCACAGAAATCGACCAAACCCAAACTTAGCATGTGATACAAAAAAGTACTTCCCTTGTGTAACATGTATCCGCTACTTCATGCAATCAAATGTTCTTTTTTCAAACACCTTAGCATCCACAATATTTTTGTGTTCATAAAAAAATATCTCATTCAAAATTTATGTTATTTTACAGACACAATAATGCAAAAAATGAAACAAACAAGTATCAACCAACCAATTAGCAAAAGGATTAGCAATAAGACTTTTTGTGGACATGTACAGGATTTTGACATAGTGCCGCATGCACTATTTTTCATCCTCTATCAAGATTAATAAATAAGAAAACACATTAGAAAAAGTTTAAGTATATATTATACAAGAATATACACTGTTAACCACAACAAGGTGCGGTGTGTCGCCACACGGGTATGCCACTTTACCACTTCATCACTGGCACTAACCCTGTAAGAGGCTAAACCAGGATGATTTAATCCAGCAATAATAATTTATGTTTCTTTCGTCTTATTGCAGTAGAGTCGTGCCACGTTTCGATAAGAATACATTGCCTCTATTATGGATGTATCAACACATATTTCTCTGTTTAGTAACATGCAACATGCATGATGGCAATAAATTTGCTTCTTTCCATCTTATTTCTTACGTCCACTATTTACATACAATAATCGGTCATCTTAAAATAGTAACACTTATTATAAAAATAAGCACAATCCATATAGTCACACCGTATCGACCGACCATCTTAAAGTAGTAACAGTTCTTATAAAAAAGAAGGCGCAAGGCTTCTCCCTACCCTGCAGAAAATAAAAATGAAACGAAAGGGACAGTCTACCTCTCTCTTCCCTTTAAAAAAGTTTGCCCGTTGTTTGTCTCAGTTAATACCCAATTTTTGGAGCTCTGTTGGCGAGTTCTATTTCTGCCTCCGGAGCGCCCTCTTTTTTTGAGTGGGATGCAAAGGAAGGGTAATATAGTAAGGGATACGGCACTAGACTAACACCTAATTAATACTTAATTTAATATAAGTAGTTAAACAGTTAACTAGACTAAACTTTTTATCATAGTACTTTGATAAATTAAGCGGGCGAGCGGCGGGAATCGAACCCGTATCTTCTCCTTGGCAAGGAGATATTTTACCATTGAACTACGCTCGCTACGGTATATATTTTATAGCGTATATCCGCCTGGGTCGACCTTCTATGTCTGGGTCGACCGTTTCATTTCATTTTCTATTATATTAGAGTTTTCCTTTTTTTATTATCTGTGAATGAATATTCTAATGGGAATGGAATTTCATAATACTGAAAGAGAAGAGCTAGCAATTCGGAACGCAAATTGCGTTTTAATACGTCTCACTATTCTAATTTTTTAGAAGAAATGGCCTTTATTATTTCTTTTTTATGGGGTTAATAAATATTAACCAAATTTAATTTAAGAAATGAGAGAATTCAGAATAGCTACGAGAAAGACTAGTCCAATCCATAATGATGTACCGGAAAATACAACATTTTTATTATTTGACCAACCATCAGGAGAAGCAAATACAAGGGGTACACTAATTACTAAGACTGAGGAAGTCGCAATTAATGCAAAAACAGCTAATTGGAAAGCAATAGTCATATTTCTAATCCTCCAAGCTACCATCAAATAAAGTTGACTACATATTTGATCCCTCACTTAAACCAAAATTGTAAAAAAATACAAGAAGTAGGAGGGGTTTAATCATGAATCCATTGATTCTTCTCTTTAATTCAAATTTATTACTTAAACCGCTTTTTTATTTGGATATGGGGGTGAGAAGAGATTATTTACTCTTTATTTCACAAGCGGGTATAGCGGATCCTGTATCCGTGTATACAGTATACAGAGATATATCGAAAAGGAACTTGTATCTGATATCTTTCTAGAGGCTAATAAATCTTTTTATTTTTTATATGGCTATGTTCTATTTGTAGGAGTAAAATAAGGATTAGGCTGTGGAGAGATGGCTGAGTGGTTGATAGCTCCGGTCTTGAAAACCGGTATAGTTCTAGGAACTATCGAGGGTTCGAATCCCTCTCTCTCCTTTTGCTTATTGAATACGTTTGTTTCTTTCATTTTTTTTTCTGTCCCTTATCTTTCTTTCATAAAAAGGAATGAATGGCTCGGCTAGATGGAATAACCGAGCCAGAACAGAAAATAAGTAGAACAGGTATAAATAAGAAAATCTTAGTTAAGAGGGTTCATGTAAAGAACAGGTTCCAAATCACGATCGATTCCCTTTTCAAAACCTGCTGCAGCAGCTCGGGCTCTTCCTGCATGCCATAAATGGCCCACAAAAAAGAAGAATCCTAGAACAAAATGAGAAGTTGATAACCAACTTCTAGGAGAGACATAATTAACTGCATTGATCTCGGTAGCTACGCCACCCACGGAATTTAAAGAGCCTAAAGGAGCGTGGGTCATATATTCTGCTGAGCGTCGTTCTTGCCAAGGTTGTATGTCTTTTTTCAACCTACTCAAGTCCAAACCGTTGGGGCCCCTTAGAGGTTCTAACCATGGAGCACGAAGGTCCCAAAAACGCATAGTTTCCCCTCCAAAGATAACCTCCCCAGTTGGGGAACGCATTAGATATTTACCTAAACCTGTGGGTCCTTGAGCGGATCCCACATTAGCTCCAAGACGCTGGTCTCTAACTAGAAAAGAAAAAAAGTAGAACAGGTATAAATAAGAAAATCTTAGTTAAGAGGGTTCATGTAAAGAACAGGTTCCAAATCACGATCGATTCCCTTTTCAAAACCTGCTGCAGCAGCTCGGGCTCTTCCTGCATGCCATAAATGGCCCACAAAAAAGAAGAATCCTAGAACAAAATGAGAAGTTGATAACCAACTTCTAGGAGAGACATAATTAACTGCATTGATCTCGGTAGCTACGCCACCCACGGAATTTAAAGAGCCTAAAGGAGCGTGGGTCATATATTCTGCTGAGCGTCGTTCTTGCCAAGGTTGTATGTCTTTTTCAACCTACTCAAGTCCAAACCGTTGGGGCCCCTTAGAGGTTCTAACCATGGAGCACGAAGGTCCCAAAAACGCATAGTTTCCCCTCCAAAGATAACCTCCCCAGTTGGGGAACGCATTAGATATTTACCTAAACCTGTGGGTCCTTGAGCGGATCCCACATTAGCTCCAAGACGCTGGTCTCTAACTAGAAAAGTAAATGCTTGAGCTTGAGAAGCTTCTGGCCCGGTGGGTCCATAAAACTCACTCGGATAAGCTGTATTATTGAACCATACAAAACAACAAGCGATAAAACCAAAGACAGATAAAGCAGCTAAACTATAAGACAAGTAAGCTTCTCCAGACCATACAAATGCACGGCGAGCCCATGCGAAGGGTTTGGTTAAAATATGCCAAATTCCGCCAAATACACAAATAAAACCCAACCATACATGCCCACCAATTATATCTTCTAAATCATCTACACTAACAATCCACCCTTCTCCACCAAAAGGAGATTTTAGTATTAATAAGCGGTATTCAAGCCACAGGAAAATGAATATCTCCGGAAAATATTTTCAATCCAATCGTGGATATTATGCCTGTTATACCTCTATTCTTTTTTCTATTAGCCTTTGTTTGGCAAGCTGCTGTAAGTTTTCGATGAAATCTTTAGTACTCTGTATGCCAAATTGAATGATGTGTTCATTCCAAAAAAATTTAAAAATGGGTAAAAGCCGAGAAGTTTTATATTTTTATATTATGAACCTTCGATTCTAAAATTTAAATTCTTCTACATTGAATGGGTAGCTACAGCAATAAATTTGGATCAGCCTTTCTACTCCCCTGCACCTAGGTTGAGCAGGTACCTAAAGGTACCTACACAATACCTAACCACCTAACCCTATTTTTGCTATTGATAAGAGTGCTTATTATAAAAGAATTCTTGCAATTTTTTTCAAGAATTCTTTTTTGCATTTTTAGGTATAAAAAAAAACCATCCTAGTGGATCCGTGTGGTAAGGAAAAACTGGTAATCTATTCCTTAAAAAAAATCTTGGAGATTATGTAATGCTTACTCTCAAACTTTTTGTTTATACAGTAGTGATATTCTTTGTTTCACTCTTTATCTTTGGATTCTTATCTAATGACCCAGGACGGAATCCTGGACGCGAGGAGTAAAAATTCAGTTTTTTTTTCTTATTGGATTTGTTTCGTACATTTATCTATGAGAAAATCCGGGGGTCAGAATTCTTTCCAATTCGAAAGTCCCAAATGATCCAAGGGAGCGGAAAGAGAGGGATTCGAACCCTCGGTACAAAAAAATTGTACAACGAATTAGCAATCCGCCGCTTTAGTCCACTCAGCCATCTCTCCACGTTCCAAAGCGAAAGGTTTCCGTGATATGATATAGGCAAGAAATAAGAAATAACGGTTGCAAAAAACCCCCTTTTTTTCTTTCAAAAGTCTATAAAAATTATATTGCCAATTCCATTTTAATTATATTCTTTTTTCTTAATGTTAATAAAAAAAGAAGAAAATTCTTGTTTTTTCTTTCTAAAAATCGATATTGGCCGAGAGACAATCAAATAGATTTTCTCTTTAGCGGGCATTTCCATATAGGACTTGTTATAATTATAATAAAACAAGCAGGTTATATAAAAAAAACGCTTTTTTTGTCGATTATTTATCAAGAAAGCAAAAAGGGTTCTTATCAAATCCACCATAAAATTGGAAAGAAGCATAAAGTAAGTAGACCTGACTCCTTTAATGATGCCTCTATCCGCTATTCTGATATATAAATTCGATGTAGATGAAATTGTATAAGCGAATTTTTTTTATTTCCTTAGACTTAGACCGCGCAAGACAAGAATTTTTCGCTATTTACGATTTCATATTCTTGTTACTAGATGTTCTATAGGAATAAGAAGAAATCGCAACTCCTTTGCGCTACACATAAAATTGGATTTCGAAGGTCCTTTTTTTTTTCAGAATCCTCTATTTTAGTTCTTCCACCCA